>NC_081541.1:4504836-4742105 GCF_901000735.1 Corylus avellana
CTGTCTAATAATTAGACAATGATCAAACAAATTTCAAAAAAGAAGAAAATTAAGGTCATAAGCAACATGATTAACGGTTAGATAAGAGCATTCCTGTTAATTACCATCATAAAGGTGTATTCAATACAACAGGAGAGTATATACCCCCACTTTTACAAGAGCCCAGGGGTTGTTTTCTGCTGACCCAAATATTAATTTTCCCTTGATCATCAAACATTGAAGTTATGGAAAATATTTTCCAGAAGGTGATTAATTTCCTGTGAAACAAATGGAGCTTTAGAATGCAATTCTTTGTTTGATAGTTGTTTGTAATTGGTTGCAAAATTAAATCAAAGTCAAATAAGGACTATGATGTGTGCCTTTTTTATTACCACCCTACAAAAAAAATGATGGATGCCTGTGCTGGAGGCAGGTAGAAAAATAATTGACTGTATATTGTATTGTGAAAGCAATATTCATTGAAATGCAAGAAGAGACTATTTTGCCTGACTTCACTGAAATGCAAGGAATCATACCAGAAAACAGTGCAGAATTCCCTGACATGAACCTTGTGGGGTCTGAGACTCATGAGAACCGAAGTCATGTGGATCCCATGTCTGCTGTTTTGGATGAGACGAGGCCCATAGAAAGTGATGCTATCTCTCCAGAAAGTAATGTGGAAGCCTGGCTTGATGACATCCCTGTACTTCCAGGCATTAATGATATTTTTTGGGAACAATTCCTTACAGCAAGCAGCCCGCTGACGGGGGACACAGATGAAATTCATTCGAGTTCATTAGATGCAGTGACTGAGCACGGACGAAGGGAAGGGGGGACTAGCTAGTAGCATAGGCCATGCCCCCTCAATTCCTAAAATCAAACAATTTTTAAGGTATAAAAAAATAAAAAATTATAAGGTATTAGTTCCTAGTAGTAAAATATTTTGCCCCCGACTCCTTCTCATTGTAATTTTGGCTCCGTTCTCGTGACTAAGGATCATGAACCGATAGGAAATTAAGAAGAATGATTGGGACAAGATTCATATAGAGTGATGTTATCTGGAGGGATCCCTGTCCACTTTTTGTATAGGAAATTCAGAAAATAATGTCCAATAACTACTAAATCCTACCATATCAACATAATAAGATATTGTTGTGATATATATAATATTACTCTAAATTTAATAAATTTTTAGAAGATCCTAATAAAACCAAAACACAGCTATTATAGTCTTGAAACCTTGGAATTGTGGCTTAGTTATTCTTATTTATGTCATTAAATTGTGAGCACAGATGGTAAGGGATAGAGATAAAGGAAAGAGGACATGAAAAGCAAGCAATTGCTGTGGTTTAGGGTTTTAAAGCTATGCAAAGCACTGAAAAATGTCTTAAAAATCCAAAATGTTCATGTCAGCTGCTAGTGGAAAAATGTCTTAAACTACAAGGGGAGTGCTGGAATTCTGCATATATTGTTTACTTCTATATGCGTCGTTGAGGCATCCATAATTTGTTTATAAAGCTTGTTCCCAGAACTGGTCATGAATTGCTGAACAGTGTAGCATTGGCATCCCAGAAGATTGCATTTGGTAGAATGATTTTCATAGTTTGAAATTAAAATCACAATATGTCAAAAGAAATTAGATAATATTGAATCAACCATTTTAGCATGATCAATTTTTCTCTTAATTGAGTTGGATTCTTCCTTCCTAATATATTGAACTAACATTTGCATTTAGGACACTTAATTGTTACATATATTTTTAGAGCATGTGATTCTTTAAAAATTTCATATTTTAAGGATAAATGTTAATTCAATAGATAGACCGACTTTGAGAATTTTTTTTTTCAACCCAATTTGAAAGAAATTTTATCCTTTTTTACTGTGGCTCTGCCTATTTATACCGGGGGGACACGATTGTAGATCATTTTCCCGTTTTGTTTTCCCCACTTTGTGTTCATGTTGAATGTCATTATATATAATCCCAATGCGTATGAACAGAATAAAAACAATGATAAAACCCAGGTGAATTTTCTGAACCTACACGAGATCCCACGAACAATAAATTCCGAAGTTATTATAAGCACAGATGAATTTTTTTTGACGTAACTTTTATTTATTTATTTATTTATTTTTGCTTTGTGCTTATTTCTGTAGGCCCTTCTTGCTTTTAGGCCCACCTATTGTACTATTATTTGAGGCCCAATTCTTCACAGAATATCTCACCTCCCTGACTTAGATATTGGATATGGAGGTGCTGAATATGAGCTATAGCTCGATCTGATTTCAGGTATTCCTTGCTGTGAATTTGGTTGCTTAAATTTCTGGATCATTAGAGGGTGTCAATTTAAAAAATAATAATAGTTAGAAAAGTTATAAGTATCAGAAATAATAATTTATGAGATAAATGGAAATGATCTGTTATGGGAGAGTAAACATATAGGGAAAAGTACCCCTCTCAAACTACCATCCAATTGACAATGTCCTTTCAAACTTTCAATTGTGACAATATCCTTTCCAAATTACCAAAACTTTGTCAATGTTCCCCTAATGACGAAACTACCATTAGTAAAATAAAAACAAAAATACTAAAACTTCTATAAAAAACCTAAGAATACCAAAAAAAAAAAATAAAAAATCAAGGGGTGACCAAATTTAAATTTAACATGTTCAATACACTTAAAAAAAGAGGGTAACTTCACTGAAAACCCTTAAACTTCCACCCGATTTGACAAACTCCCCCTAAACTTTAAAATCTCACAATTTAGTCTCTCGAACTTTCAATTGCAATTAATTTGGACCCCTCCATCAATTTTAACCGTTAGAAATACCAAAAAGACCAAAATATCCTTGATTTTCATATTTCTCTCAAAATCTCACATAAGATGTGTAACCCGCCTAAACAACAACACTACCACCACCAACAACAATAAATTTGGGACACACTCAAGCTGCCTTGCTTCGCACAGAGTTGGGTCCTTCATAATTGAATCCCAAACCCCAATTCCAAATCTGTACTTTTCTTAACTGAATTCAAATTCACTAAACCCCAAATCCAAAACAATAACAAAACAGCCAAGCAAAAATTTTCTTTCAAATTCCCTATAATTGAAAACTCAAATCAACACCCATTTCACCTCAACGGATTCTCCCTCAGCTCGCTTGAACCAGGCGTCTTCTTTCCCAATCGCCTCTACCCTTCTCTTCCTCCCCACCTCCTTCGCCACAGGATCTTCAACTTCCGCCACCACCTCCGCCGCCGCCACACCATTCCTGTTCACATACTTCACCAAGCTCCCATTCTCACTCTCAGACACACCCACACCGCCATTCGAGTACACGCCATACCTCGAACTCAAACCACCAGCAGCTCCATTCCCATTCAATTCCTTGATCACTCGCCTTTCCCTCCCACTGCCACACCTTCCTCATTCACAGCCCTAATTCGAGTCCAAACAGCAAGACTGTGCCTCCGACTTCTACACAAAGAATGCTTAGAGAAACAAAGCCGGCGCTGGGGAACGGTTATCGGGGAGAGAAAAATGAGTTCAGGCAAAAGTAGAGAAGTCCCCGTACATAATTAAGTTTAACTATCAAGAGTTGCAAAAAATTTAGAGAGTGAACTATTTACTTCAGATGATATAGAAAGATGTAAAAGCAGAGAATCCAACTTCATCAATACTATCATCAAGCACTATATATGTAGCAAATCTGAAATATAACCATAACAAGCTCTTAATGAGATTATTTATACAGCAGTACAGTGTTGATGCAACTATTACTACTAATCAAGTGTTTTGTACATATAACCATTACTGGTTGTTGATAAATAGAAAAACTAGGATAACTCACTACAAAAGTATACCATTATTGGTGTACCTGAAGGACATATTGTGAAATTCTTTAGTAAGTTGATCAATTTAAATGATAAAACAGGTTTATCCTTGGAACAATGAACAGTGCCATAAGTCTAAAAATTTGATTTGAACAGAGCAATGAGGGCTTTGGATGTTAAATTCGACCTCCTACATCTTCTAGTGCAGATACTAAATGGCCATTTGGACACCAATTGCATGCAAAATGATCAATCCCATTACCATTCATATGAAAAATCCAAGCAAGTAATATGAAATAAACAGTTTCATTTACAAGAAGATGGCAGTGCAAGAACAGAAATCTAAACCCTAAATACACAAAAATCTAAACCCTAAATCTAAACTCTAAATACACTAAAGCCCTATTATGTTCGAAATTCTTCAAAGCTCTATTCTTCAATGCTTTGAAATTTCACCATGAAATTCAAACCAAAAACTATTTTTCTAGGGCATGAACAAACACAGCCTCAACCAACAAAAAAAGAAATAAAAACCCTTACCCAATAATGTTCAAAAAACAGGAGCCAATAGTGTTCAAAAATCTGAACACACAGAAATCTAATACACTATTCTAGCAGGCAATAGTGTTCAAAAAGCCCTAGATTTTGCACATGGAGGAGAGAAAGGGATTACTTACCGCCGGTGGAGGAGAGAGAGAGCCTTCGGCTTCGCCGGAGTGAGAGAGACAGGAGCGACGTACGGACAGCTTCGCCGGTGGCCGAAGAACTCGCCGGAGGAGAAAGAGGATGAGCGCGGGAGGGAGAGCGAGAGACCAAGGATTTTTGGATTGCGAAAGGGGAAAAGACGATGTGTATGGTTTAAAATTCAAACTTTTATTTTTTTTTAAAAAAAATGACATGTAGGAGAGAAGTTGGTATTGAGTTGGGTTTGTGTTGTGCCTTTAACATTTTTCTAATCCTAAAGGGGTTGCTTTCCAAACATGGGGATGTTAGTGCCGAGTCCAAGTTAAGTCCAAGAGTGAAACTTTACTTCTTCCACTTGTCTAAAGTTTGGTCACCGTCCATCTCTTTTAAAGCAGTTTGCTGTTATATATTATAATAAAAGTAGGTAAGCCGGATCGATCCTTGAAAGTATCCCTGGCCGGCTGCCTATGATTGGTTAGTTGGGTAGATTTATGGATCATCGTAGGGTGTCTATTAAAAAGAAAAGAATAGTTGAAAGGAGGATAAGTATTGGAAATAATAATTTAGGAGATAAATGCAAATGAGATGTAACAAACAGGAGAGTAAACATATATTTTCCCTCCTAATCATTTTCCGCAGGGGCCAATGGTCTCGTCCTTGTGGAGTCATCATCACTTGTCCGTTTCTCCCTCTCTCATCTATAATTGAGAGAGCCAGAAGTGATGCGTGAACCATCATAAAGGTTGAGGAATATGTGCCCACGTGATGCGTGAACCATTATTAGTGGGTGTTCTCCAACAAACCATTAAAAAAACAAAAAAGATGTGCCCCGTGATGTGTGAACCATTAGTAAAAAAAGAAAAGAAAGATTGTGGAAGATGTGCTCATGCTGCCTTAATTCGATTTGTGCCAAAAAAACAATTGATTTTTAAATTTTTGCTTACAAATACGTAAAAGGTATAGAATTTGGGAGAATATTTAACATATAAACATATAAACATCAAACAAAAATACTAATGGTTGTTTAAGTACTTTAATTAAGTAATCTAGAAATCCAAACTTGAACATTTGTTGAACTTACAATCTTAAACCCTTAATTTGCAATTATAGAACCAATCGTATAACCCTCACAATATGTTGGAGAGTGATAAATAAGATCGAGTTTTTGGCCTATATGTTTCTTACGTTCATAGTTGTGACTGATAGAGAATCACATATTTATTTTTATATAGGCCAAGATCCCTATCCATTTATCTTACGTTGCTTCCTTCCATCAAGGAATACAACATTTTGTGAAAAATAAAACACATTTTTCACCTTTAGTAGTTAAATGTACATTAATTACCCAAGAGTTTTAGTTTAATAAAAACTCCATTATATATATATATATATATATAATATGTGACATGTGTGACACCTTATAAGATTTATTCTAACATTCTCCCACTTGACACACATGACACATCTTTAAAATAATTTGGGTAACTAATATTGAATATGGCCATAATTAAAAACTATTTAAGCTTTAGTTTTATTTAGAGAGATACAATACACGAATCATGGCGGTTATATTATTATGTTAACATTTCCTTCCACGTATTACAATGTATTAGTCTTTCTTAATAAAATCTTTATATGGTATAATTTTTTATGAATAACTTCCAATAAGTCGTCTAACTTTATTTATCCCAATGGATAATACATGTGAAATCTTGGAATTGTTGCTTAGTTATTCTTATTTATGTCATTAAATTGTGAGCACATATGGTAAGAAAGAGGACATGAAAAGCAAGCAATTGTTGTGGTTTAGGGTTTTAAAGTTGTGGAAAAGTACTGAAAAAATGTTATAAAAATCCAAAATGTTCATTTCAACTCCTTTCTTGCTGGTAAATTCGAGTAGGACATCTTTATTTGATCCCCTGCTCTCTTCTTTGAATCAAATGTATAAGAGACTCTCCTACTCGAATAGAGGGTCAATTCGAGTAGGAATTTCATGAGAATCTGACTCAAATAGGGCCATTTCATAACCGACTCAAATATTTTTTCTTTTTACAAATCTGGTATCCAATTCCAAACCTCCTTGAATAAGAGGACAAGTATAATCTCGGTACAAGATAAATTTTTGTTAGAATATGGAGGATGGGATGAATATATATTTTGTAAAGAGAAGAAGAAAACACGAATGTAAACTAAAGACTTCATTTTAATTCAGTTTATTTTAGTGATTTGAATGGTTACAAAAGACAACCATTCAAATCACTGATGGTAAGGGATAGAGATCAAGGAAAGAGGACATGAAAAGCAAGCAAGCAATTGTTGTGGTTTAGAGTTTTAAAGCGTTGCAAAGTACTGAAAAATGTCTTAATTAAACTACTAGGGGAGTGCTGGAATTCTGTATATATATATATAAAGCTTGTCCGTTTCTCCCTCTCTCATCTATAATTGAGAGAGCGAAAGGGAGAAACGGAGTAAATTAAGTAGCTAGCCAAAGGGTGACCGTGGTGGGCCATACACAGCTTTTGCGCAATATATCTTTTTTTCTTTTTGATTTCTCTAATTCTTCAGTCTGACATTATAATTGTAAAAGAACAATGTTGAAGATCACTCTCTATTAATTCTAAGATGATGAGAAAAAAATAAAATTCTCTGATTGATTTGGGTTAAAACATATATACCTAGAGAGAAATACAGAGAGAGATGGAGATGGAGATTTTTAGGCCTTTCCTTCACAAGCATGTGTTATCGCTGAGTGAAAAGAAAGAAGATCATTTTATTTGCAGTGGATGCAGTGAACACTGCGATGGAGGTGTGATGATCTACAGTTGCAGGGAATTTTATTGTGGGTTCTCCCTGCACGAATCATGTGCAAATCTACCGCAGGAGTTGCACAACCCCCTTCTTCACCCACACCCTCTTTCCCTGCTAGTACACCAAGAATTGTGCTCTGACTGTTATGTTTGTGCCAAGAGTTTCAGGAGCTTCGCCTTCAGCTGCGACAAGTGCGAGTCCATCGTGGTTGATGTTAAGTGCGCTTTTATAAGGCTTGCGAAAGAAGAAAGGGACCACCCTGTTCCTACACTACATTTTAGCCACCATGAGCATCCATTTCTACTCTTCGAGAACATACCTGCCCATCACATTAGGTGCCGCTTGTGTGGAGCATACTGCTCGGACCCGAAGACCTATGGTTGCCTCCCATGTGGCTTCTTTCTCCATCCCTCGTGTTTGAACTTGCCGGAAGAGATTTTACATCCCTTTCATCCATACCACCCTCTCACCCGAAAACGCATCAAGAAGCCAAAACGCATCTCGAAGGATGATGCTGATGCTGATGTTAAATGCAATGCCTGTCGCAGGCATATCTACGGGAAACAGTACTTCGGCTGCTTCGCCTACTTTTGTGAGTACTGTAACAATACGAAGACTAGCTTTTGCTTGGACGCCGAATGCGCTAGTGTGATAAGGCCTGCCATAACATACGAAGGCCACGATCACCTTCTACGATTCGTGGACATCAATAATGTTGAACGGACCAAGAACTGCAGCGCTTGCAAATCCAGTTGTGAATCATATGGTTTCAGATGTCTAGATCTGCATTTCAACGACATTAAAGGTGAACTGATCAAGCGCAGGCTGTGCAGCCCGTGCAGCGCTTGCAAATCCACTTGTGAATCATACGCTTTCAGATGTCTAGATCTGGCATGTGATATCAATCTCCATCTTACGTGTGGTCCATTACCATATACCATTCAACACAAATCCCACATTCATCCCCTTATCCTTACAATTTGTCCCATTGAAGATGAAAAGGATTGCGAGCCGGACGAATTCTATTGTAATGTTTGTGAGAAAGAAAGAGACCCATTCTTGCCCATTTATTATTGCAAGGAATGTCCTTTTTTTGCCGGAATTTCTTGCGTCGTCTCAGAGGTACTTAAGCAATTGCTCATATATCAAATCTTATATATTGTTGAAGATTGATTTCAAAGTTAAAATAATAACTTACAGCGCGCTAGGGAAATAAATAAATAATTTGGCACCACTATGATTTCCTCTTAACAAAATTTTTACAATGGGTTCATGTTGGTGACTCAAATATTTGGTTGGTTCTCAGGTAGTATCATTGCTGAAGGGAGAACATGGAGATGTGGAGCTGAGGAATCCTTTTGGACAGTTTGGAAATCTGATTCGCGAGAAACAACAACTCCTGACCAAGCCGGCTTTAACCTTGTTTGATATTTCTAATTCTTTGAGTGAAGCAGAGGAAAAGGAATTGGCTGGTGCTCTTCTAATTGCTAGGACTTTTGTAGGGGCTTCGGCTTCTCTAGGGGCTACGGCTTCGGGAAGTAAAACAGTAGTTACTTCAAAAGATTGGAAATTGACAGCAATTAGTTTCAAGGGTGAGAAGGCTTACACACAATTCATGAAATTTGTTGATATTGGCATAGAGATTCCTATAGAATTACAACATGCTCAGATTTCAAATTTCGAGTTTCGCTATGAGCTGCTTCCAGAAGAAGAGGTTGTCGATCTTGAGGATTACAAGATTACTCGAAAGTTGGCCCCTATCTTGAAGGACTTGCTTTTCAAATACGGGGATGTTAGTGCTGAGTCCAAGTTAAGTCCAAGGGTGAAAGTTTATTATTTCCACATGTTATGTGACTGCATATATTGCATGATAAATACCAAAGTTGTGGATGTCACCACAAATGATCTTCTCAACTGGTGGACAATCTTGGAAATCTCAAAGTTAGCGGGATTTAGAATTCAATTTGTCTTTGATCATTTGAAGAGAGTTGCACATGTTCATTTTGGTCTTTATGCTGAAAAGCAAGGAAGCAAGGCTCTTGATAAACTCGATAGAGATATCGAGGCGTTAAAAAAGAAACGCGAGAGCTTACCATCTATACAATCCAGCTTAATCGAGAAATGCGCAGAGACTACGATGCTGAAGGGATGGAAAGCGGGTGTTCGACTACTGAAAGCAGGTGTTGGACTACTATAAGTGTTTTTGGTTAATTATATCCTCTTTCTTTATTCTCAGAATGGCTGATAAATCAAGATTTTATTGTCCTCTTATTCATAGTTTCATAGGTTTCTTTTATCACCTTCATTTGTCGTTTCAGGCGCAGCTCTTCTCAAAGTTCATTTATCTTAACTTTTACAATTTAAAATTTAAACATAGCAGTTTACAATATAAGATATTCTCATGCTGAGGTTCATAAGTTATTATTTATCTTGATTGCTTGTTTCAACTCAATACATGTAGATAAGTATGCACATATGTTGGATATGCACAACGATTAGTTAGGAACTGCTTTAGGGCTCGAGAGACCTCTTTGTAAAATGGGCAGGAGTGTTTATTCGAACCCATCGCATTTGAAAGCGTGCAGGAATACGATCCTCTTCATTTCGTTAGCCATTTCATTTTATTTTCTTGAATTTAACGTCATTTAAAATTTTTGAATGACTTGGTAACATATTCAACACGTGACATTATATACACCATTAAATGTCCCAAAATAAAATCTTGACTATAAAATGACTTATCTCCACTGCAAGTGAAGTGATCCTAGCCCCTCTTTTTCGCAAAGGCATATTTTATTGTAGCATTTTTAAATGATTTTCACATACATTTATGTGAAAATTGCATGCTATATTTAATAAATTAAGTTCAAAAAAAATTCTCCAACCTAACTAAAAAAAAATTGTTCATCGCTTATTTACTTGAAACACGTACACTTCATATTGGCTTAAAAATATATGATTAATGCTGCAGTGACAACTCTTACAAAAATTACGTGATTTTAGTCTTGTTTCTTTGTTGCCTTTGCATTATTGCTGAATTTCTGTTAGCTTTCTTCTTAAATAGTGCAGATTTTGCTGCTGCATTTCCTGAGAATTATGAGCCTCCACTGGGTGGTTTCTAGTTTGAAGTAGTCCATGATTATTCCCCAATAATTAAAACTTGTTAACTTGCTATCAGCATTTTGAGTATCTGTTTGCCTCCAAAGTTAAATTTCATTTCCTTTTACAATGAAGATGAGATCACTTGTTTTTATTACAATGTTCAAGACCGAGTTAATGACTTTGTTGAGACAGAAAAAACATGATGAGACTTTGGATACAACAATGAAAATGTAAAAACAATCATTTACACACACATGAGAAGGAACTTTTATTAGTAATAACTGGGTAATCAATTTACTTTACATGATTTGCAATAAATAGCCTTGCAAAGAGGATATAAGCTCCAAATAATTGGTCTTCTGTATAGTATTGAGAAGGTGTCAACTACCCATTGAGTTTGATAAGAGAGCAGCAGCTAAGGAACACTACTAGGAGGCCATGCCTCAAAATTGAATTTGAATTGAGACAACTGATTTGTTGCTCAATTTACAAGGATTATGATGATAATAATCACAACGATTCCAAAGATCAACAGCAGAAAGCATGCTTGCAAACAGGTAATGAGAAATTAATATCAGACGTGTTAGTAAACAGAAGTCGACTCCATAGTGTCTGAACAACAATTTGGATCATTCAGGAGCAAATTTATTTAAGCAACTTCACTCATGTTGTCAACTAGTGATATTACAATTACCGGAAATATTAAAAGTAAATGTCTACGAAGAACAACAATTAGCTAAAATTTAATGTGACAATGATACCAAATATATATTCATTGTTAAACGACATGTCCTAGGCCAGATCTCAAGGCCACCACCATCTTGGCCCAAAGACAACATGATTAATGGAAACAGGTAGATCTGTACAGGCTGTCTAATAATTAGACAATGATCAAACAAATTTTAAAAAAGAAGAAAATTAAGGTCATAAGCAACATGGTTAACAGTTAGATAAGAGCATTCCTGTTAATTACCATCATAAAGGTGCATGTAGTCAATACAACAGAAGAGTATATACCCCCATTTTTACAAGAGCCCAGGGGTTATTTCTGCTGACCCAAATATTAATTTTCCCTTGATCATCAAACATTGAAGTTATGGAAAATATTTTCCAGAAGGTGATTAATTTCCTGTGAAACAAATGGAGCTTTAGAATGCAATTCTTTGTTTGATAGTTGTTTGTAATTGGTTGCAATTTAAATACTGGGTATGTTAAATTGTACTTACGTTGGCTCTTAAAAGGGTGAAGGAAATTGGTCAAAATTAAATCAAAGTCAAATAAGGACTATGATGTGTGCCTTTTTTATTACCACCCTACAAAAAAAAATGATGGATGCCTGTGCTGGATCGAGACTGGTAGAAAAATTGACTGTATGTTATATTGTGAAAGCAAAATTCATTGAAATGCAAGAAGAGACTATTTTGCCTGACTTCACTGAAATGCAAGGAATCATACCAGAAAACAATGCAGAATTCCCTGACATGAACCTTGTGGGGTCTGAGACTCATGAGAACCGAAGTAGTGTGGATCCGATGTCTGCTGTTTTGGATGAGACGAGGCCCATAGAAAGTGATGCTATCTCTCCAGAAAGTAATGTGGAAGCCTGGCTTGATGACATCCCTGTACTTCCAGGCATTAATGATATTTTTTGGGAACAATTCCTTACAGCAAGCAGCCCGCTGACGGGGACACAGATGAAATTCATTCCAGTTCATTAGATGGAGTGACTGAGCACGGACGAAGGGAAGGGGGGACTAGCTCGTAGCATAGGCCATGCGCGCCCCCTCAATTCCTAAAAACAAACGATTTTTAAGGTATAAAAAAATAAAAAATTAAAAGGTATTAGTTCCTAGTAGTAAAATATTTTGCCCCCGACTCCTTCTCGATCATAGTAATTTTTAGCTCGTTCCGGTGACTAAGGATCATGAACCGATAGGAAATTAAGAATGATTGGGACAAGATTCATATAGAGTGATGCTATATGGAGTGATCCCCGTCCACTTTTTTTATAGGAAATTCAGAAAATAATGTTCAATAACTACTAAATCCTACCATATCAACATAATAAGATATTGTTGTGATATATATAATGTTACTCTAAATTTAATAACTTTCTAGAATATCCTAATAAAACCAAAACACAGCTTGAAAATGTTGGAAAATAATACTAGTCTTTGAGTAGAAAAAATGTCTACAATCGGAATATAACTATTTTACAACTTGTTGGCTTGTGTCAACATGTAATTGGAGGATATTAAAAAATAAAAAAATAAATTAGCTAGTGAGCAATATAGTTCTAATCATATGCTGACATGTGCCAATAAATTATAAAATAATTATCCTCAAGGGGTAGCTCAATCGATTATGGACCACGCCTTATGAAGCGAACGTCACTAGTTCCTTCCCTCTTGTGTGGACATGTCAAAAAAAATAATAATAATAATTATAAAAAAGTTATAAGAATATCATTAATTATACTATAGTTTTCCAATGAGGTACAATTATTTATAAAAATAATTTTCAACAACCCGTGTTGAAAATCCAGTTTTGTTTCCCTAGTTTTCAACAAACCGTGTCGAGTAAAGTCAAGTTGAGAGAAGCTTTTTGACTCCCAAAGTCATCATATAAAACGGATAAAAAAAAAAAAAGTCATCAAATAAAAAACCATTTTCACACATGCATCACCTGCACGCATGTTTACATTGTGAGCACAGATGTAAACATGCAGGTGTTATAGTCTTGAAACCTTAGAATTGTGGCTTTGTTCTTATTTATGGGGTACCATGACCAATGACCATCCATGTGAAATCATCGTAACTTGCCCGTTTCTCCCTCTCTCCAGAAAAGAAAAAGGAGTAAATTAAGTAGCCAAAGGGTGACCGTGGTGGGCCGCGCACAGCTTTTGCGCTATCTTTTTTCTTTTTGATTTATCTAATTCTTCAGTCTGACATTATATATAATTGTAAGAAAAATGTTGAAGATCACTCTCTATTTCTAAGATCGTGAGAAAAAAAATAAAAATCTCTGATTGATTTGGGGTCAAAACATACCTGGAGAGAAAGGCAGAGAGATGGAGATTATTAAGCATTTCAGTCACCATCATGTGTTATCGCTGAGTGAAAGGAAGGGAGAAGATAAGGTTTTATATATGCAAAGCATGCTGTGAACACTGCGATGAAGGTGTGATGATCTACAGTTGCAGGGAATCTGATTGCGACTTCAACCTGCACGAATCATGTGCAAAGCTACCGCAGGAGTTGCACAACCCACTTCTTCACCCTCACCCACACCCTCTTTCCCTAGTATACCTAAAGCACCCACACCCTCTTTCCCTAGTATACCTAAAGCACCCACACCCTCTTTCCCTAGTATACCTAAAGAACGGCATGTTTCGGTGTAAAGCTTCTCGCAAAATTTGCTTGGGCTTCACCTTCAGCTGCGAAAAGGACTGCAACGTCGTCTTTGATGTTAAGTGCGCTTTTATAAGGCCAGCGATAGAAGAACGGGCGAGCCAGTTCCTGTACATTTTACCCACCATGAGCATCCATTGGTACCCTTGGAGAACATGCCTGGCGATCGCATTAGGTGCCGCGTGTGTGGAACATGCTGCTCCGACCCGACCTATGGTTGCTTCCCATGTCGCTACTTTCTCCATCGATCGTGTTTTAAGTTGCCGCAAGAGATTTTCCATCCCTTTCATCCATACCACCCTCTCACCCTAAAATCCCGAAATCCCCTGGAGGATGTTGTTGTTCGATGCAATGCCTGTCGCAATGATATCCGGTACCTGCACCAAGTCGCCTATGTTTGTGAGTATACGAATTGCAGATTTCGGCTGCACAGAGAATGCACTAGGGTCATAATGCCTGCCATAACATACGAAGGCCACGATCACCTTCTTCAATTCAACCACAATATTATTAGAAAGAATTATAGAGGTGATGAAGAACTACTGATCAAGTACTGCAGCGCTTGCAAATCCACTTGTGAATCATATGGTTTCAGTTGTCTGTATTGTGATTTCAATCTCCATCATACGTGTGGTCCATTACCATGTACCATTAAACACAAATCCCACATACATCCCCTCATTCTTACCAATTCTCCTGCTCAACATGAAGATGAGACACACGATGAATTCTATTGCGATGCTTGTGAGGAAGAAAGGCCGGATCCACTATTGCCCATTTATCAGTGCATACAATGTCACTTTGCTGCTGATATTAAATGCCTCATCTTTGAGGTAAGCTGATGCACGTGGAATCTTTTATTTCAACTTTTTTTTTTTTTTTTAATATTTCAAGTTTTAAAAGTAAAAAAAAAATAATTAAAAATTAAAAAAAATAATAATAATAAACAAAAAATAAAATTAAAATAACTTTCTAGGATATTTACTCTCTGAAAATATGACTGGAGTCCTTTTAATCTATGCAATATATATGCCCAATAATATGGAATACACATGTTTTGTATTTATAGGCTATATTGGGAACACTCAATTAAAATTTTGCTTTCAAAAAACTAATCTTAACCATTTTCAACACTACGAAGTGTAGGTGTAGATTGTGAAAATTAAAGTGCTACTGATCATATATATAGAGATGAGTCATATAATTCTTTCATAAGTAATTTGAGAAGTTCTTCTCATGTTCGTGTGTCCCTCCAAAATTGATATAACTTTTAAAATCATCATTGGATCAAAATTTAATAGTAATTTATTATAAATCTAATAATAATTTTAAAGCCACGTCAGTTTTGAAGTGACACAAGAGAGACATTGAAGGACTTTTAGCATTACTCATGAAAAAATTGTATGATTCAAATATATGAGTAGCACTTTAATTTTCTTTTTTAATACAAATACTAGCACTTTAATTCATATATCAAGTACAATTAGTTCATGCTTTTAACTCATAGTCTATGGTTTGATTTGTAGGTAATATCATTGCTAAATGGAGAATATGGAGATGTAGAATTGATAAATCCTCTAGGACAGTTTGGTAAGGTTATTACCAAAGAAGCAGCAAAAGAGATGGCGCAAACGAAAGATAAAAAACAACTCGAGCTAACTTTAACCTGGGAAGATGAAATGAAGTGGTTCTTTTAGAGGATAGAATAAAGGAAATAACTACTGCTAGATGGATAGAGCCATATGACCATCAGGAAATTATAATGTTTTGTGACTAGGCTTGTACAGATTTCATGGAGTTTGTCGAACATGATGAGGATTGGAGTTACAAGTTTCCTTATGATTGGGATCTTTTTTCTATTAAGAAAGAAGAGGTTGTGAATGTTGGGGATTACAAGACTACTCGGAGGTTAGCCCCTATCTTAAACCACCTGCTTTCTAATTATGGGGATATTGGTGCCGAATCCACATTAAGTCCTAAGCTGAGATCGCTCTACTTTTGCATGTTATGTGAGTGCAAAGATCGTATGAGAAACACCAAGGTTGTGGACATCACAATTGATATACTTCTCGGTTGGTGGAGATGCTTGAAAATCTTGCAATTTGCAGGATTTAAAATTGACTTTGCCTTTGATAGATTGAAGAGAGTAACACATGCTCATTTTGTTCTTTATGTTGAAAACCAAGTAGACAATGCCGTTGATCAAATTGAGAAATTCACAAGAAAACTCGAGTACATAAAATCTGCAAAATCCAACTTAATCGAGGAATGCTTGAGAGAGGCTTTGATACTGAAAAAAGAAAAAGCAGTTCCATCAAGACTACTATAGATATCAACTGTGTTAAACGTTTATTTCCATGCATGTATGTTTATTTCTTTTGTATTAGTTTGTCTTATTTAATGTGTTAGGAAGTTGGTTGTGGGTACTCATTGTGCAACTTATATGTTTACAACATGAATTGCAATAAAATTCATCATAGATGATATGTATGAAGTTATGACATACAATTAATATAGCAAACTGTTTGTATTCAAGTATTTTTATCATATGCTATGGTACTACAATTTTAATATAAACTCTTTACAAACTTGATATGTTAGCGTCTCCAAGAAGTAGCTCAACGTATTGATAAGTTGGCTCTTATATTTAATTTAATTTAATTTTTTTTATTATAAATTTAAATTTCAAATACTCTTAAATAACAAGGCACTTGGCTTTGAAGATGGATGATATGCATCATTTTATAATAAAATGATGCTATTAGGGAAAAAAAAAAAATCATCAATTTTTAATATTAATATGAGCAACTATTTGAATAACTATCAATTCGAACCTTATACGAGATGCTTACGAGCCTAACTGAGTCGAGCTGAGTTTACTTTTTTCTTTTTTTTTGACATGTCCACACAAGAGGGGGGAGGGGGATTCGAACTAGTGGCATCCACTTCATTAAGCGTGGTTCTAGTCGATTGAGCTACATCTTAGAGATGAGCTGAGTTTACTTTGTTTAATATTCGAGTCATTATCTGTGTTCGATCATGAAACACCTCATTTAATAATCGAATCAAACACAAGCTCACGAGGACTTCACTCACTTAACACTCCTATCCACAGCAATCGGTGAGTGCTCTTGAGTGGGAGGTGTGTCATGTGTGAGTCAAGGAGGTAGAGACAAAGGAAAATAAAAAAAATTTGAAAGTGGGTCGGGAGCTGTACCGGTACGTGTGGGAGAGGATGAAGGAGAAAAGAAAGAAAAGAATAAAGAAAAGAAGAAAGGAGTGGGGGACAAGACAGCAGCGTAAATGGAGGAATAAAAGAAGAAGGGTGGACCGTCGCGTGGAAAAATGGGAAAGAGAAGAAAAGAAAGAAAAAAAAAAGGGTTAAATACTAAATTCTAGGGTTTCACAACTTTATTTTTTCCCCCCTGGGTTTTCATTTTTATCACAGGAGGTCCCTGTGGTTTTGATAAGTGACCAAATTAGTCCATCCGTTAGTTGACCGTTAGTTGACCGTTAAACTGGACACGTGGACCAATCAGACGTCGACACGTGGCACATATATTAATTTTTTTTTTAAAATTTTTTTTAATTAAAAAAAATGTCGGCCACCCCCAGTTTTTTCCGATTTTTCTTTTTTCTTTTTTTTTTTTTTTTTAATATATTTTTTTTAATTTTTTTTTTAAAAAAAAACATTTTTTTTAATTAAAAAAAAATTAATATATGTGCCACGTGTCGACGTCTGATTGGTCCACGTGTCCAGTTTAACGGTCAACTAACGGATGGACTAATTTGGTCACTTATCAAAACCACAGGGACCTCCTGTGATAAAAATGAAAACCCAGAGGGGAAAAAATAAAGTTGTGAAACCCTAGGGACTAATTTAGTATTTAACCCAAAAAAAAAACATAGGAAAGTGGGTGGTTGAGCTGTATGCGGATAAAAAAAAAAATTATCAATTTTTAATATTAATATGAGCAAATTTGAATAACTACCAATTCGAACCTTATACGAGATGCTAACGAACCTAACTGAGTCGAGCTGAGTTTACTTTTTTTTTTTTTACATGTCTACACAAGAGGAGGAAGGATAATTCAAACTAGTGACCTCCATTTCATTAAGCGTGGTCTTAGCCGATTGAACTACTTCTTGAGGACGAGCTGAGTTTACTTCGTTTAATATTCGAACAATTATCTATGTTCGATCACGAAACACCTCATTTAATAATCGAGTCAAACATACACGAACTCGATCGCGAGGGCTTCACTCACTTAACACTCCTATCCACAGCAATCAGTGAGTGCTCTTGAGTGGGAGGTGTGTCATGTGTGAGACAAGGAGGAAGATACAAAGAGAGAGGAAAAAAAAAATTGAAAGTGGGTCGGGAGCTGTATGTGCATGTGGGAGAGGATGCAGGAGAAAAGAATAAAGAAAAGAAGAAAGGAGTGGGGGACAAGACAACAGCGTAAATGGAGGAATAAAAGAAGAAGGGTGGACCGTCGCGTGGAAAAATGGGGAAAGAGAAGAAAAGAAAGAAAGAAAAAAATAGGAAAGTGGGTGGTTGAGCTGTTTGCGGATAATAATTCACCAATATCAACACTCTCGAATAATATCTCTTACATCACTTCACCATCTAATTCTTTCTACTAATAATTCCTCCACTATTTCAATCATACTCAATTTTAATAATTAAAAATTTTATTTTGCCTTATTAAATCATTCTCTCTCTTAAATCACCCAATCAAATAATCTGAAAATAATCTCTCATAAAAATCAAAGTCATCAAATAAAAAACCATTTTCACACGTCACCTGCATGTTTACATTGGGAGCACAGATGTAAACATGCAGGTGTAATAGTCTTGAAACCTTGGAATATTTGTGGCCTTGTTCTTATTTATGTCATTCAATTGTGAGCACAGATGGTAAGGGATAGAGATGGAGGAAAGAGGACATGAAAAGCAAGCAATTGCTGTGGTTTAGGGTTTTAAAGCTGTGCAAAGTACTGAAAAATGCATTAAAAATCCAAAATGTTCATTTCAGCTACTAGTGGAAAAATGTCTTAATTAAACTACTACGGAATTGCTGGAATTCTGCATATTTTGTTTATAAAGCTTGTTCCCACAACTGGTATTGAATTGCTGATCAGTGTAGCGTTAGCATAATATTTTTATAGTCGCAGAAGGTTGCGTTTGGTAGAATGATTTTCATTGTTTGAAATTAAAATCACAATATGTCAAAAGAAATTAGATAATATTGAACTAACAATTTTAGCTGGGACAATTTTCTTCTAAACTGAGACAGATTTTTCCTTTCCCATCTATTTTGAACTAACATTTGCATTGAAAGCTCGCAATAAACACATATATTTCTACGTACGTTGGAAGGATAAATGTTAATTTAATTGAGTGATTTTGAGGATTTTATTTTTTAAGATCCTTTTAATTTCCTGTTTTGTTTACCTCCCCTTTTTTTTCCTGAGGGGGCCAATGGGGTACCATCCCTGTGAAATCATCGTCACTTGTCCGTTTCTCCCTAATTGTAGCCAAAGGGTGACCGTGGTGGGTATAAGAACAAATAAATTTACTGTTAACACTTAATCCCAACTTCAACGTTTGGGTGTGCTTACTATTTATAGGAAACATTACAAAGATAAGATAGATACAATTTGAATTTGAAACAATTTAAATGAAATAACTTATCTACATTTAAATTTAAGCTACGCTAGTATCACAACAAATACAATTGTTGTTGAGAGAATACTGATGATATCAAACTACTTGAGAATACGATCATGGTGGGTTTAAAACTCTTTGAGATTAATCCTTATCCGAAATCCTTATCCGAAATCTTATTGTTCTCCTTATCTTGTGCTTCAATAGTGGGACCCATGCACGTAAAGCTTCTGCGCTATCTTTTTTCTTTTTGATTTCTCTAATTCTTCAGTCTGACATTATAATTGTAAGAACAATGTTGAAGATCACTCTCTATTAATTCTAAGATGATGAGAAAAATTAAAAATCTCTGATTGATTTGGGTTAAAACATACCTAGAGAGAAAGACAGAGATCGAGATGGAGATTATTAAGCATTCCTGTCACGAGCATGTGTTATCGCTGACTGGAAAGAAGAGAGAAGATTTGGTTTTATGCATCGCATGCGAAGAATACTGCGATGAAGGTCTGATCTACAGTTGCAGGACATATTTCTGTAGGTTCAACCTGCACGAATCATGTGCAAAGCTACCGCAGGAGTTGCACAATCCCCTTCTTCACCCACACCCTCTTTCCCTACTACTCCCAGACCCAAAGTACCGCAGTGTTTATTGTAAAGCTTGTGGTAACTTTTGCATGGGCTTCACCTTCTGCTGCGAAAAGTGCGACGTCGACTTTGATGTTAATTGCGCTTTTATAAGGCCAGCCATAGAAGAAGAAGAAGAAGGGGAGGAGGCAGTTGTTGTTGGTACACATTGTAGCCACGGCCAGCATCCATTGCTACTCTTCCACAAGATTGTTGCCGATCGCATTCGCTGCCGCCTTTGTGAAACATACTGCTCGGACCCGATGACCTATGGTTGCCTTCCATGTGGCTTCTTTCTCCATCCCTCGTGTTTTAACTTGCCGGAAGAGATTTTCCATCCCTTTCATCCATACCACGGCCCTCTCACCCTAAAACGCATCAAGGATAAAGGTAGTCGACGATGCAATGCCTGTCGCCAGGATATCCGGGACAACCTCGCCTACTTTTGTGAGTATAAGAATTGCAGCTTTTGCTTGGACATAGAATGCACTAGTGTGATAATGCCTGCCATAACATACCAAGGCCACGATCACCTTCTACAATTCAATGACAGTATGAAGAATATAGATGACGAACTGATCAAGTGCAGCGCTTGCAAATCCAGTTGTGAATCATATGGTTTCAGATGTCTGTATTGTGATTTCAATCTCCATCATACGTGTGGTCCATTACCATCTACCATTAAACACAAATCCCACATACATCCCCTCATTCTTACCAATTCTCCTGCCCAACATGAAGATGAGACAGACGATGAATTCTATTGCGATGCTTGTGAGGAAGAAAGGCTGGATCCACTAATATTACCCATTTATCAGTGCATACAATGTCACTTTGCTGCTGATATTAAATGCCTAACCTCTGAGGTAAGCTGATGCACATGGAATCTTATATTTCAATTTTTTTTTTTTTTTAAATATTTCAAGATTTAAAAGTTAAAAAAAATAATAATAACGTTCTAAGGATCTTTACTCTCTAAAAATATGAGTGGAGTCCTTTTAATCTATGCAATATATATGCCCAATTGTTGGCTGGATTTTCTAGCAAGACACACTCCAAGGGCAGTAGATTAAACAAGGGAAACACAAGAGAATAAGAAGTACAACTTCCAGTAGAAATTCTGCTAAAAATGAGTAAAAGGCAAGAGAAAAATAGGGGAAAAAAATAGGGAGAGGAAGAACAATTTTCTGCAAAGGACTCGGCTCTTTCTTCTATTTTTCTTCTTCTTCTTACAATCTCATTTTTCTGCAGCTACTCCATACAAAAGACAAGAGAAATCTTTTACAAAAGTAAGTTCTAGAACCACACGTGGCTTCCCAACAAACACACATTTTCACCTACTACAAACTAGAGTTTAATAAGCACAACCAAAGGTTAGAATTGACAAGTTAAAGCACATTAATTTGTAACATTCTCCCTTAATGTGCTGTTCTTGAACTCCCAATGCTTCTCTCAGTTGCTGGAATTTCTCCTTTGGCAATGCTTTGGTGAAAATGTCAGCTACTTGCTCCTCTGACTTGCAAAATTTCCGCTCCACTTCACCTTCTTCAATAGCTTCTCTAATGAAATGATGTTTGATTGCAATATGTCTGGTCCTGCTATGGTATACTGGATTCATTGCCATTGCTATGGCTGATTTGTTGTCACAATGCAAGTGTATTGCCTCTTCTTGCCTCTCACCAATATCTTCAAGTATTCTTCTCAACCAAATTGCTTGAGATGTGGCTAATGCTGCTGAAACATATCCAGCTTTTGCTGAAGATTGAGCAACTGATTGTTACTTCTTTGAGGACCAAGAAAACACACATGATCCAAGTGAAAAGGCATAACCTGAGGTGCTTTTCATATCATCAACATAGCCACCCCAATCACTATCACAAAAGCCAAGCAACTTTACTATGGAATTTCTACAATACCTTATTCCATAACTTGTGGTGCCTTGAATGTATCTAAGCACCCTTTTTGCTGCTGCAAAATGAAAATGGCTTGGAGAATGCATGAACCTTGATAGCAAACTTGCCGCAAACATAACATCAGGCCTTGTAGCAGTGAGATATAGCAAGTTTCCAACCAAACTTCTATAGAAAGTAGCATCCACCTTTTTTCATCCATCTTCCTTCTTTAATTTTTCATTTAATGCAAGTGGTGTAGCCATTGGTTTGCAACCAACCATTCTGAATTTTCTCAGAATTTTTTCAGCATACATTCTTTGTGAAATGAACACCTCTTCTTTGTCTTGATAAACTTCAATACCAAGAAAGTAATGTAGCAGCCCCATATCACTCATCCCATATTTGTTCACCATATCTTTCTTGAATTCTTCAATCATTTTAGCATTGCTTCCGGTTAATATCAAATAATCAACATATAATGCAACAATAAACAAATCAACATTACCTTGATGCTTTACATACAAGGTTGCTCACTCTAGCTCTTTTTGAAACCACTTTCATGGAAGTAATTGTCAATGTAGCTATACCATGCTCTAGGAGCTTGTTTTAGCCCATACAAAGCTTTTCTTAACTTATACACTTTCTCTTCTTCACCTTGGATGACAAATCCTTGAGGTTGTTCAACATACACCTCTTCTTTCAACTTTCCATTCAAGAAGGCTGATTTTACATCAAGTTGGTACAATAACCAACCCTTTTGAGCTACTAAAGAAATTAAAGCTCTCACTGTATCCAAGCGAGCTACTGGGGCAAAAGTTTCATGAAAATCAACTCCGGGCTGCTGTGAGTATACTTTTGCAACTAGCCTTGCTTTGTTTCTTTGAACCGACCCATCTACATTATACTTCACTTTGTAAATCCATTTCACACCAATGATTTCTTTGTCTTGTGGCCTATCAACCAACTTCCATGTTCTGTTTTTTTCAATAACTTCAATTTCATCTTCCATAGCTTTTCTCCAACTATCTTCTTTCATTGCTTCTTCAAAGTTTTCAGGTTCAACAACACAAAAGTTGCACCTTGCATAAATATCATCCAAGTTCCTCAATCTAATTGGACTTGAGCTTGGAGAAGTTGAGCTTGAGCTTGGTGATGGAGTTGAACTTGATGATGGGTGAGTGCTATCATCATTGCTTGCACTTGCTTGGGCTAGACTTTGCTGTAAAACAGTCACCGGAACCAATTGTTCTTCAACTTGGCCTTGCTCCCAATTCCATTTAGCTTTCTCATCAAATAAGACATCTCGGCTGATAATTACTTTGTTGGTTTTCAAGTTGTACAGCCTATAGCCCTTTGACATTGAGCTATAGCCAACAAATATACATTTCTCACTTGTCTCATCCAGCTTGTATCTTTTCTCCTTTGGAATTTGAGCATAGCAAATACAACCAAACACTTTGAGATGCTTGATTGATGGCTTTCTTCCACTCCAAGCTTCAAATGGTGTTTTATCCCACACGGCCTTGGTTGGACATCTATTCATCAAATAAATAGTTGTGTATACAGCTTCAGCCCAAAATGCTTTTGGTAAGCCTTTTTCATGCAACATAGACTTGGCCATCTCCATGACAGTTTGATTCTTCCTCTCGGATACCCCATTTTGTTGTGGAGTATAAGAGACTGTCAACTACCTCTCCACACCTTCATCTTCACAAAATTTACAGAATTGATTTGAGGTATACTCTTTCCCTCTATCACTTCTCAAGACTTTAATAAAACAACCACTTTGCTTTTCAACAAGACATTTAAACTTTTTAAAGATATTAAACACTTTAAATTTTTGTCTCATGAAATAAACCCAAGTCATGCGACTATAATCATCAATAAAGAGAATGAAATACCTGTTTTGAGAATGAGAAGGAGTTTGCATAGGCCCACAAACGTCAGTATGCACCAACTCTAGCATCTTCTTAGCCCTCTATGCTACTCCTTTGGAAAATGGTTGTCGTTGATGCTTCCCCAGAGCACAACCTTCACAAACTTCATTCTTTTCATTAATGCCCTTGCACCATATTTTTCTGATGTAGTAGCTTGAGACTTTGAAAATTTAGATGACCAAATTTTTTATGCCACAACCATGATTCATCAATTACACTAGCTTTTAAAGCCATGTCTTTTGCATATTTGAAAGTGAGTGGAAAGCTTCTATTTGGAGCCATTTTAACTTCAGTCACAACCAATTTTTCTCTTCCTTCATCATAAACTGTACAAGTACGACCTTCAAAATGAAGAACATAATCATGCTCCATAAGTTGTCCAATGATAAGCAAGTTTTGATCAAGCTCCAGAACAAATAAAACTTCACGAATTTTCTTCAGCCCTCTCTTGGTTTCAACTTCAACATTGCATTTCCCTTTAACATCTACCACAACACCATTTCCCATCTTCACTTTAGAATGGAATGAAGTGTCTATGTCAAGGAAAATTTCCTTCTCCAGTGTCATGTGATTGCTACAACCACTATCTAAGAACCATGTATCATTTTTCTTCTCGGAAACATGTTAACAAGCATAGAACAAGTTCCCTTCACTTTCTTTCTCCTCGGTGAAATTAGATTGTTGATTGTTCTTCAAGAATCTACAATCCTTTTGCAAGTGGCCAAACTTTTTGCAATTAAAACATTGAGGCTTTCCTTTGAACCAACAATCTTTTTCAACATAACTACTCTTCTTGCAAATATTACATCTTTGTGAAGAGCCTTCCACACTTGGTTTTCTTTCATAGCTACCTATACCTCTTCCTCTTGCTCTAAAACTCTACCTCCTCTAGTTAAGTCCCTTTCACCTTGTTCATGACTTAATGCTCTCTTTTCATAATTTTTTGAATTAACAGTGAGCTTAGATTGAAATGTACTATCTATTAACATTTCGGAGTGTCGTTCCAACCTTTGCTCATGAGATTTCAATGAACCCAACAATTCTTTGACACCTAAACTAGAGAGGTCTTTTGTTTCTTCAATTACAGCCACCATAGGATCAAATTTTTCATGCAAGCTTATCAATATTTTTTCCACAATTCTACGATCAATCATATTTTCACCATAAGCTTTCATTTGATTTACCAACTCAAAAAATCTAGTGGAATAATCTTTCACACTTTCATTTTCTTTCATTCTCATATTTTCAAAATCTCTTCTAAGAGTTTGGAGTTTGATGGCTCTTACCTTTTTATCTCCTTGAAATTCTTCTTGGAGAATGTCCCAAGCCTCCTTAGCTCTTGTTGCTCCTATAATTCTTGGAAAAATAGTTTCTGAAACTCCCCTTTGAATCATCCCAAGAGCTCCAGCATCTTTGCTTTTGTTTTCCTTCAATTCCTTTTTTTGAGCTTCGGTCAAGGTTGATGTAGATTCAAGTACTTCATATCCTGATTCTATCATCTCCCATAAATCTATGGAGACAAACAAGGTCTTCATCTTTATAGACTAGAAATCATAATTTTCACCAGAGAAAATTGGTACCTGGACATTGCTCCAATTCATGCTTGTGCTGGCCATGGATTCTCCTTCAACTTATCCTCTTCTTTCTCTTCAAATTTCTGCCCAAAGCTCTTCTTAGAACCAATCTCTGATACCAAATTCTGTTGGCTGGATTTTCCAGCAAGACACACTCCAAGGGCAGTAGATTAAACAAAGGAAACACAAGAGAATAAGAAGAACAACTTGCCGCAGAAATTCTGCAGAAAATGAGTAAGAGGCAAGAGAAAAACAGGGGAAAAAACAGGAGAAAAAAATAGGGAGAGGAAGAACAATTTTCTGCAAGGGACTCGGCTCTTTCTTCTATTTTTCTTCTTCTTCTTACAATCTCATTTTTCTGCAGCTACTCCATACAAAAGACAAGAGAAACCTTTTACAAAAGTAAGTTCTAGAACCACACGTGGCTTCACAACAAACACACATTTTCACCGACTACAACTAGAGTTTAATAAGCACAACCAAAGGTAAAAATTGACAAGTCAAAGCACATTAATTTGTAACACCAATAATATGGAATACAAATGTTTTGTATTTATAGGCTAGATTGGGAACTAGGGGTGTTCAACTGCCCCGCCAACCAAAACCCGTTAACCGCTTTGGTAGGCGGTTATAAAAAACCGGCTAACCGCCTAGGGCGGTTGTACCCTTATATGTAATAATATAAATGTATATTATATATTTTATATTAATAATAATTATAATATAACATCCAAAACGGCGTCGTTTTGACCGTGTATGACTGTATGTATGTGAAATATAATGTGATATGTGATATTGTGGACCAAGCCTAGGAAGTGTGTGCGTAGATGGTGAAAATTAAAGTGCTACTAATCATATAGATGAGTCATATAATTCTTTCATGAGTGATGCTCGAAGTTTTTCTCATGTCCATCTTGTGTCCTTCTAAAACTGACATAGCTATTAAAATCATCGTTAAATCAAAATTTAATAGTAAGTTTAAAGCCACATCAATTTTGGAGTGACACAAGAGAGACATGAAAGGACTTCTAGCATTACTCATGAAAAAATTGTATGATTCATATATATGAGTAGCACTTTAATTTTCTTTTTTAATACAAATACTAGCACTTTAATTCATATATCAAGTACAATTAGTTCATGCTCTTAACTCATAGTCTATGGTTTGATTTGTAGGTAATATCATTGCTAAATGGAGAATATGGAGATGTAGAGTTGATAAATCCTCTAGGACAGTTTGGTAAGGTTATTACCAAAGACGCAGCAAAAGAGATGGTGCAAACAAAAGATAAAAAACAACTCGAGCTAACTTTAACCTGGGAAGATGTTTTAAAAACTTTGAGAGAAGACGAGAATGAAAATGAAGTGGTTCTTTTAGAGGCTAGAATAAAGGAAATAACTACTGCTAGATGGATAGAGCCATATGACCGTGAGGAAATTAAAATGTTTTGTGACAAAGCTTGTCCAGATTTCATGGAGTTTGGCGATGATGATAAGTATTGGAGTTACAAGTTTCCTTATGATTGGTATATTCTTTCTTCTATTACGAAAGAAGAGGTTGTCAATGTTGGGGATTACATGACTACTCGGAGGTTAGCCCCTATTTTAAACCACCTGCTTTCTAACTATGGGAATATTGGTGCCGAATCCACATCAAGTCCTAAGGGGAGATCGCTCTACTTTTGCATGTTATGTGAGTGCATAGATCGTATGAGAAACACCAAGGTTGTGGATATCACAATTGGTATACTTCTCAGTTGGTGGAGATGCTTGAAAATCTTGCAATTTGCAGGATTTAAAATTGAGTTTGCCTTTGATAGATTGAAGAGAGTTACACATGCTCATTTTGGTCTTTATGTTGAAAAGCAAGTAGACAATACTGTTGATCAAATTGAGAAATGTACAAGAAAACTCGAGTACATAAAATCTGCAAAATCCAACTTAATCGAGGAATGCTTGAGAGAGGCTTTGATACTAAAAAAAGAAAAAGCAGTTCCATCAAGACTACTATAGACGTCAACTGTGTTAAACGTTTATTTCCATGCATGTATGTTTATTTCTTTTGTGTTAGTTTGTCTTATTTAATGTGTTAGGAAGTTAGTTGTGGGTACTCATTGTGCTACTTATATGTTTACAACATGAATTGCAATAAAATTCATCATAGATGATATGTATGAAGTCATGACATTCAATATAGCAAATTGTTTGTGTTCAAGTATTTTTATCTCATTACGCTATGGTACTACAATTGTAATATAAACTCTTTACAAACTTGATGTGCTAGTCCATAATTGTTTCAGCTTTGATTTTGATTTATGAAGAAGTGAATTTTATTTCAAAAAAAGTAAAGCAAAAAATCTTACTTGTCAATGTAATTAGTTAATTAGAGGCTGACTTGTCTGCCATACGCTATAAATTATTTCATGAATTATATTATCCCATATCAATTTATAAGGAATTTGTAATAAAAGATATAATAGTAAATTACTATAGTGAAAGAATGTGAAGAATGGCATTACTCTCACCACCACCACCATTCAATAAACATATTAAGAAAAATATTTACATACATGCATAGTTTCTATGAAGTTTTTTTGAAAAACATAGTTTCTATGAAGTCGTTATATTTTTTTCTCTTCAATTTCTACATTTCCGCTTCTCCCCAACACTAAAGTTAAGACAGAAAAAACATGATGAGACTTTGGATACAACAATGAAAATGTAAAAACAATCACTTACATGAGAAGGAGATGTTAGAAATTCCAACTTCTATTAGTAATAACAGGGTAATCATTTACTTTACATGATTTGCAATAAATAGCCTTGCAAAGAGGATATATTATAAGCTCCAAATAATTGGTCTGCTGTGCAATTAGACTTTGATAAGAGCAGCTAAGGAACACCACTAGGAAGCCATGCCACAAAATTGAACTCGAATTGAGACAATTGATTTGTTGCTCAAGCTGCAACGACTATAATGACAATAATCAGAACGATTCCAAAGATCAACAGCAGAAAACACGCCTACAAAAGGGTAATGAGAAATTAATATCAGACGTGTTAATAAACAGAAGTTGACTCCATAGTGTCTGAACAACAATTTGGATAATTCAGGAGCAAATTTATTTAAGCAACTCGACTGATCTTGTCAACTAGTGATATTACAATTACCGGAAATATTCGAAGTAAATGTCTAAGAAGAACAACAATTAGCTAAAATTGAATGTGACATTAATGGTACCAAATATATATTCATTGTTAAACGACATGTCCTAGGCCAGATCTCAAGGCCACCATCTTGGCCCAAAGACAACATGAATGGAAACAGGTAGATCTGTACAGGCTGTCTAATAAGACAATGACCAAAAAATTTTCAAAAAAGAAGAAAAGGTCATATGCAACATAACAGTAGATAAGAGCATTCTTGTTACCATCATCAAGTTGTAGTCAATACAACAGGAGAGTATATGCCCCCACTTTTACAAGAGCCTAGGGATCATGTCTACCAAAAGTAAAATTTATAAACTTGATGCCAGTACCCAGATACTGAAAAAATTTAGTATTGTCACTTGAATTTAAGGTAAAGAGTGGTTAAGGGTTATTTTTCAACTACGACCAACATCCCAGTCCCAGCAAAAGGAAAAACCTAGTTGTTAATGATCTTGGCATCTACATATTTTCTGTGACTAAGACTCGAAGAACATAGAAAAAATGAAACAAAAGAAAATCACTTTAATCAAATTTTACCAGAGATGAACCAGATTTTTGGATATTGGATGCTTTCACAAGTTGTGAATTAGCTTGCGTAGTTGCTGCATGGGAGCTTTCAATGTTAGAACTAACGTCATCTGAGAGGATAAAGAGCACAAATTAATTAATTAGCATAATCATTTGAGAGTATGCCAAGCTTTCAAGAAACCAAGAGTGAAAACTTGGAAAATTTAGTAGATATATGACTATTAAGAACACAGGGCTTACCAATCATTGCACCTTGATCATGAACCAGTGCGTCCAACAGTGTGCTCTCTTGTCTGCCAAAAAAGTAATAGAAACTGAGGTTGCACTATTCTACATTCACGCAAGCATCTAGGTTTCTGGTTGGCTAACCAGGTCTTGACTCAAAGACCTTTAGGGTCTTGACTGGCAATGTTCAGGCAGTATGTACAGTTAAGCTCAGCCAGTATATACGTATTGATAAGCTGGAAGCCCAATGGCCTCCTTCCTTTAGAGACCCACATTTAGAGACTGATGCAGGCAGCATTGAAGACTTAACCTACATTTTTCCGTTATATGCCAGGCAATCCCTGTAATTCATGAAATTTATATTGTTTCTGGAATCACCTGGGATATTCTAACCAGCGACCAAAGAGTTGAGAGGCATTTGGTTTGACGGGAAGAAAATTAATAATAATAAAAAAATCAAGTCTTAGAAAGAGGAAGTCTACTTCATTTGTGTAGGTGCGTTAACAAGAAAATAAATATTTTTAAGTATCTCCTAGGTACATAACATCAATTGGTCTCCTTTGACAATAATCCTCAAGAAAACGTCTGCAGTTCAGAGAAAGTAACCATTTTATATGTCCCATTTTCTTTATGTAAGCTGGAGTTTTGAGTTTTTACGATAGATCACTTGTGTGGCCCCCACCAGGAGGAGAAGAGGGTATGGTGGGGGAAGAGGATATGTAGGAGAACACATTTTCCTAGCTAGAAATTTAATTAACCAAAGGCTATAAAATCACAAATGAAAATTTAATAATTGAAAACCATTTTTTTTTTTTGGTTCTCACATTGTGCCATAACAATAAAATATAATTATAATCTCTCAAGGCAAAGAACTTACAAGTTTATGAACATAGAATAGTATTTTGTTAATATTATGAGAAGCGGTGCTGACCTTTTAAATTCCAGAAGAACTTGCTGTTCAGGAGTCCTAGATGAACTCATCTCCAGCTCGTGGGCATCATAACTGCATAATGATTTGTGAAAGTTAAAGGGTGGAAGTCAAATATTTGATCAAAGATGACTGCTGAAAATATGTAGTCTTTATGCCTGTGTGTGAGCGTGCGCGATCAAATAATTGCTCAAGCTTCGCTGACACCGTTAAATATTGCCTAATCGATCTATCCTAGAAATAAATTGACATTCTCATGGATATCTGTGGAGTTTTAACATTGCATTGTGCAGCCCAATTATAGCAAAATATTAGGTGAAATAGTTACATAATTGATGATACCGGCAGTGACGCTGGCCATGTGTAACATCATCAATACTTGCTTCATCCCATAACAGATGAACTTAAAAAAATGAACTTACATAAATTTACTTGGGTCAAGAAATATGGGTTCAAATTTGGAATGGAAAACATTGACAATTTTGGGTTCTGCCATACCAGTCAAATTTTTCTATGTAATAACTTCTTCCAACTTCATAGGTTGTGAAATCTTATGCACTTCCATTTTTTATTTTTACAAAATTCAACAAGTTTATCAGAAAAATATAGTTACCTTCGGGCTTCAATGCACCTTTAGGGTGTGTTTGGCATTGCAATTTCATATAGACAAAAAGTACAATTTTAAATCAAATTGCAAAAATCTACGTTTTCAAATCACAGGTAAGAAAGTGCTTTTTTGAAAATACACAATTTTAAAGGTTAAACTACAACTTTAAAAGCCAAACTGCAATTTTGCCAAATGCTTAACTGCATTTTTAAAAATCACATTTTCAAATATCGCTCATTTTTAAATCGCACTTTCTAAAATCATAAACCCAAACGAACCCTTATTCAGTATCTTGAGACTTTAAACCAAACAAGGCGAAGACCAGATACAAACATAGAAATATGAAGATGCAGAACTAGCCAAGTTGTCAAGAGACAACTATCTGGATGGAAGAACTTCATAAGGAACAAAAGAAGTATACTTTGTTTCCCTCTCAGTCGCAGCCTTCTGAAATTCTTTAAGAACAGACTGGAAATCTTTTGCGAGCTTATCAGCGATCTTCTTGGCAGCCTGCAGTTTAATGAATGCATGTCAAGGCATAAGAAATGAAACCCAACTCCGTCCATCCCACCACCAAAACAAAGGAAATGGATAACTAATAAATGATTCCCTCCTAACTAAACAGACTTTCATATTGAAGGAAAGGTACATAAACATTAAACGATCCATTTTTTTTTTAATACAGTAGAATAGGATGGAAGGAGAAGCATGTGTAGGTGAACCAAGAGAACAACACAGAGAAAGAGGGTTATCCAACGATGAAGTGTTAACTTCTAAAATTATATTAAATATGCACTTACACTAACTTCCTATTAATAAGATCCTATTAATTGTTTTTTTATCGTAACACGACCACAGGTGTGACTACAAGGATGCAAGAAATCAAATTCAGCACGCTATCTCCTCTACTTTTGCAGAGAAGAATCTGAATACCTTAAGAAAGTTCACCAGAGATACCCAATATCAGAAGAACTATCCACTGTCCTAGTTATTTTAGACAACTGTTGTTGCAAAGATCCTTTATGAAAATTCTAGTTTAGACCCCAAGTTGTAAGAAACAATGAATATCTTAATCTTAACAATCAAGATTAATAAAGTTATAAACTTTAAAAGCCAAACACCACAGATATCAATACCAAAATCAAAGCAAGCATAAAACAAATCAACACAGAGGTTTTGGTAACAAAGTGGAAACCTATTCGAAAAACTCTTCAAATAAGGAAACTACTCCGAGAGCCAACTAACTCTAAAAGCATCCACTACAGAACACTTAATGTTACAGATTGTTCTACTTACAAAATCTTAGTAACTTGAAGATCCAATCTCGTAACCTTCCATCGTAGTGGCTCCAACACCTCTGGCCTTCTTCTATATGGATCACCTTCACGAACGAACCTTGTCCACTTCATAAACCAGAACTTCGGTGACTGCAGGCTATTATGTGGTTTGAAAGGCTAAAAATAAAGTAGGAGAAGGCTTTGATCTGTTTACACTCAAGTAACTATATTTCTCCCTTCTGAAAAGACGTGTCTTATGATCCTTATACAGAGAGGAGGGAAAATAGGCTTTTTAGCTCAAAGTCGACTATCTTTAAAACACTGGCGACTGGGTTCAATCTTGGTCAATCAAGCACTAGCGTTTCGAGTATAAAAACTGCCCTAAACTACCTTGGTCAACCCAATGCCATGGATTTTTATATGAAGTATCAATGCATTCCCTCGATTGACCAAGGGACCCACCATGCTATTATGTCCAGATTTTTAGACTATTATTGACAACCCGTTTTGACCCAGTAAACATCGGAATTGAAAAAGCTGTGAAATACAAAGTTGTAGCATTTTGCGTCAGCTTTCCAACACCATTAAATTTTCCTTCATCTAATGTCGGAATCAAAAGATATGGTCGTTTTAATCCAAGTAGATCTACATTGGATAGCATACACAAACTTGAACTCTCATGTTTTGGATCAACTTTTGTACCAACTTAACGCTAGACTTAAAACTTACAACCAAACATATTTTAACATTGAATTTGCCAACACTAAAAACCTTGCACTTTATGTTGCTTTCTCGGCAGAAAACATCTTTTTACGGCTTCAGCACAAGAAAAATGATCAAATCAGTTCAGGAGGGTAGATCACTCCGTAGACTACACAAACTTGAACTCTCATGTTTTGGATCAACTTTTGTACCGACTTAACCCTAGACTTAAAAACTTACAACCAAACATATTTTGACACTGGTTTGCCAACACTAAAAACCTCGCACTTTATGTTGCTTTCTCGGCAGAAAACATCTTTTTATGGGTTCAACACAAGAAATGATCAAATCAATTCAGGAGGTATATCACTCCTTAGACTACTAAGAGAACCAATCCAGCAGCCAACAATGAAAGCAGAACCAATAAGTTTTAGTTATGGTATATCACAAGGGACTGCCAGGGAGACTCAAATCTGAGAAAACATTTTATATTCCCTTGTCCCAGCAAAAGCAACCAATTTGGTGACTGCACCGCGCACAGCCACCAGAAATCATCCGCATTGGTCCAATACCCCGTCTCCTCATCCAGACTCACATATCGTAAGTCCTCCTCCACACCTTCATCTTCATAGCTCAAACAGTACAGCGCAAACGAACACCGCTACTATCCTTGATTATACCAAACGACGCCGTACCCAACAATTGAATAGACTAATGAAAATAATATAATAATTAACCTATTTCCCAAAACCATCATCGGGAGGGAAAATGTAGGGTTTTACTCAGAAGGATATCACGAAAACACTAGTTCACCTTTCTTGCAGTTCCCCCAATTCTCATACTCTCAAGAACTTCTTCTCCCTCTCTCCTTTCCTCTCCACGCCTCTCCATCTCCTAATACCTTCACTCCAACCAAACCTTTAGCACCTTTTGCACCACCATTCTCCTGACTAAAAGACGAAGAGAAAGAACAAAATAACTTGGTGTCGGAGATTGAAAGAGAGAGAGAGAGAGAGAGAAATCATTTACCGGAGCCAGTCGATCCATGGAGTAACGAAGAAATGCCTGCACCGTTGAGAATAATGAGATGTAGCGTAGAGAATTGGAAACATGACTCTCAACGTGGCCAAACGCGTGGAGGGAGTTGGGAAATGGGCGAAAATATCTGGGCTGTTCGAAGTGGAATATGAATCCTCGGAAAAAAAGTGGACTTTTCTTAAGTAGTTTTATTAATTTAAAACAGATTATGGGACTATAGTATTTATTGCTATTTTATAATATACTAGTTTTAACTCGTACAAATGCAATGCACGGGTTGTTTTTAAAAGTTTTCTTCTTCTTCTTTTTTTTTTTTTTTTTTTTAATTTTCAGATTTTAATTTAGAGAAAAATTAAAAAAATAATAATTTACTTTATAAATTATAATCAACCTTTTTCAATCTAAATTTCTTTAAAATTGGACGACGAAAATTATTTGCATATAATACATGCAATTTACCAAATCTTTCATGTGAGATAGAGAAATCATTAAATAGTTTTAGATATGTGTATTTCAATTCTAACGTACCAAGTTTTTTTAAAAAAAATGATGATATGATTAACCATTCTTATGCAAAAGTAAGAATGTGTTTGACATTGTAATTTCATAGGCAAAAAATGCAAACTTAAATTAAATCGTTTTTAAAAAAATTGCAACTTGAAAATGCAAAAAGGTAAGACTTTGCTTTTTTGAAAACACAAAATTTTTAAAAAGCTAAACTACGATTTTAAAGGTCAAACTGCGATTTTACCAAACACTTAACTACGTTTTTAAAAAACAAATTTTAAAATCAAACTTTTTGAAATTGCAAATTCAAACCAAGTATTTTTATAATCCAATAAAAAATTGTCACATCAACATGACACAAACCAAAGAAAAAAAAATTAAAAAAAAAATGAAATTTGGTTTTCGTTTGACATTGTTTGATAGTGTTATTGAGCATAAGCCATACAATGTTAAAAAACACATTTTAAAATCAAACTTTTTGAAATTGCAAATTCAAACCAAGTATTTTTATAATCCAATAAAAAATTGTCACATCAACATGACACAAACCAAAGAAAAAAAAATTAAAAAAAAAATGAAATTTGGTTTTCGTTTGACATTGTTTGATAGTGTTATTGAGCTTAAGCCATACAATGTTATTTGTTGTGAAAATTGGTTTGATGTATTTACTTGTTGACGAAATAGGATAAGTATGATCTTATGCTCTTTTGGTCGCACTGAAGCCAAATCATGCATATGGGCTATTTGATTTCCCCCTCTCTCTAAGACTACTTTTGTTTATGAGTTACTAAACAATTGTGCAGTATGTGTGGTAAAAAATAATTTGTGAGGAGAATATTTAATGGTGTTCGGACAATGGGGGAGCTATACATTTTACTTGCAAACCAAGAGCTAGTGTCCCAAAGCTAGGGATAGTTCAGCCCCGTTTATAGGGATATATAGCAAATTGAAAGAAAATTTGTGCAAATATATGAAAAGAAATGAAGTTGCTCAAATCCGGCGGGCTTATACATATAATCTTGAAACAATCACTATCACACGTTATGGAAACCATCTCGCACGAACATGAGTAGAAACATTTTTATGATAGTTGTCATACATCGTCAAGCTAAAATTTTTAGCCTTATATACGGGCTTGATGCGAAAGATATGCTAATAGCTACTTAGAGCTTTTACTAACTTCTACTCAATTTGATAGAATTACGGGTCTAATATATTTTTTTCATCGATACCATAAGTAGTGCATGTTGTTATTAATATTCTTTTTTGTAGATATTAATAACAACATGTACTACTTAGATTTCGATGGAAACAATACTTTACACCCGTAATACCATCAGATTGAGTAGCAGTTGCTAAAATCCCTTAGTAGTTATTGCATATCCTTTGCATCAAGCTTGTATATAGGCTAAAAATTTTAGCATGGCGACGTATGACAACTATCTTAAAAATGTTTCTACTCATAATCAAGTGACACCATAATGTTGCATTGTGCTATCAACGTACAAATAAAACACATACAACACCATACCATATTAATCGCGAAAGGGTGTCCACATATCAACATAACACCTCAAAGAACGAGGAAGTGCCTTCTTCCACGAGTCAAGATTCGGCAAATCACCAGTAAGAGCAATGGAGCTATCATCCTTCCTATTCCCGAGGCTCAAAACGAAAAGCTTGTTGCCGAAAACCCTTTGCATCGCCTTCAAAGACTCCTGCATAGTAACCTTCCCATCTATCCGCGAGTCCTCGGCCTCCACACAACTACCCCCAACATTAACCATCACTCTCCCACCTTTCCTCAAACATTTGGAAAGCTTCTCCCAAGTGTTCGGATCCTGAAGCTCCGGAATCAGACTACCTTTGCTAAACAAATCCACAAAGATCCCCGATAACCCATCTCGAACACTGGCTTTCAGCGCATTGCCAACGTAAACGAAAAGCCTATTTGGGTGTTGTTTCTCAAGCTCCGCAAGCCCAAAAAACTCTCTCCCCACCGCAATCACAGAAGGGTCAAGCTCCCATCCATGAACAACCAATTCTGGGTACAACTCTAGGCACAAACGCGCGGATGAACCTGCTCCGAACCCGAGAATTCCCACGGGTCCGGGCGGCAAGATGGGCGGCAAGGTGGCAAACACATCGAAGTAAGTGCTTGTGAGAGATTTCTTGAACAAAAAAGAGATGCTGTGGATATTTCCAGGGCCGTCCAGGAGCAGCAGCCTCGAGCCTGCGAAAGGGTGGTCGGCTTTTCTGGAGACTTCAAGGACGCGAATGTAATTATGTCTGGACTTGAACCTGGCGAGGATTTTGACGTCCTCGATAGGAATCCCGTCGTCTTGGGTCTTGGTTGTGGGGGAGGAGTGGTGGATCTGTTGGGACTTGGCTATTAATGGGTGGTGGTGGATTGGTCTGTGGGAGAGAACGAGGTTTGGAAGGGTGAGTTGGGGAGGATGATGGGAGATCTGATTTGGGTAGTGGATTAATAGTTGGGTTTGGTGGGAGATTAGCCCAACTGACATTTGCTGGATGGATTGGGAGGAAAGTTGGCGCCAGTGATAAACTTCGTTTTCAAGATCCAAAAGATACTAACAACAAATCCAACTCTAGCCAAGATCGAATCTCGCTTCCGCTGTCACTGAAAAAAATAGTTCCAAACAACGAAGACTCATAAGAAATTCTCTTGCCGAAGCAATTTCTTCTAAGCAACATTAAAAGAATTTAAAATACAACAAATCAAGATAATTGTATAAATATATATATTTCAGGCAAAGTATCCAAAAACTTGAAAATCAAATTTGAAATAGAATCGTGCCGAGCAAACACTTGCAAGAAACAAAGATTGGTAATTACCTATTTCTCAAAGCTGCCGGCTACAAACGCAAGACCATTGAGCAAATACCATTCGGCGCTCCGTTCATTGGAGCAAGAAAAAGAGGTAATCAGTCCATTGAGCCAAAATACCAATCGGGCCTCGGCTCTCCGTTCATTGGAGAAAATCTAGGGTTATGAAGGAAAAGTTGATAGTGTGAAAGAAAGAAGGGGAATTACGAAGATAAGGTGAAACGTGGAGTTTTCGATAATGAATGAAGGGCCGAGATTCAATGCAGGAGATCTAAAGGGGGAATTAGAAGGGAGTGTTTCGAGAAGGCAGACGAGGGAATTGCAGTGAATGGATTTTCAATGGTTGAGATTAAAATCGGAAGGATCCAAGGGCCTTGAGTGGGTGGCTTGTTCAAGCGAGTAAAGTCATCGATGCGTGCACTGGGAGAGGAGGGCTACATCAGCCCTAAGAGAATCAAGGGACAAGATTGAAATGTGTTAATTCAATAAAATATGCGTAGCTGACTCAATGTTCAGGTTTATCATAAGACAAATTATTCCGTCAATACGGTGGATTCATCTATTCACTATAAATATGGTTAAAAATATAATGAATTCTATTATTTCTCTAAATTTGATACAAAATATAAGAAGTTTACTGGAGGAATCCTTCATATATTACATGATTTATTATGGTTTTTATTGATACTACTTGATAGACTAAATGCCACTTAATAAGATATTTTTATCTTACAATTATTTTATAATGTTGATGCAACTGTTTCAATTAACTATTTTTTTTTTAACAAAGACTGATCCAAAAGTTAATTGAGACTATCACGTCAACACTGTGAGATAAAAATATAATTTTTAGCATTACTCCACATGAATTTATTATACCTAATTTTATAATGAATAGTGTAACGTATTTTAAGTGTTTTTTTATGTCAGCCACTTGACATGATGAATGAGTGGCTGACATAAAATAGAGCCTTGCGAATTCCAACATGAGAAGGAGGTGGAAGAATTCCAACTTTATTAGTAATAACAGGGTTAATCATTTACATTACATGCTTCACAATACTTGGACTGTACATTATAGATCTTCTTTACCATATTGAGAAGGTGTCAACTATCTCTCATATGCTGTGTAATTAGAGTTGATAAGAGCAGCACAAGTTGGGCAGGACCACTTGCTAAGGAACACCACTAGGAGGCCAAGCCTGAAAAGTTGAACTCGAATTGAGACCAATTGATTTGTTACTCAAGCAACAATGACTATGATGACAATGAGCAGAACAATTCCAAAGATCAACAACAGCAAACACATCTGCAAACACACAATGAGAAAATAATATCATACGCAATTTGAATAATTCGGGAGCAAATTCATTTAAGCAACTCAACTAATCTTGTGAAACTAGTGATATTACAATTACCAAAAAATTTAAGAGTAAATGTCTAAGAAGAACAATTATCATAAGTTATAACTTTGCTCCAAGAACTGTTAAACAGTAAGCAGTCAGTTTCAAACCCTTTTAACCAAATATGAAAATACAGTATTTAGATCGGTTGCTTCCAACTGAGATTCAAGTTGCACAAACTTGAATGTGACAATGATCTCAAGGCACCATCTTGGCCCAAAAACAACATGAATTGAAACAGGTATGTCAATACATGCTGTCCAATTAGACAATGACCAAAAAAATTTCAAAAAAGAAGAAAACAATGAAGAAAAAGAAACGGTCGTAAGCAACATAACTGTTGACGAGCATTTCTGTGACCACCTTCAAGTTCTAGCTGTCAATACAACAGGAAGAGAGCATATACCCTCACTTTTACAAGAGCCAGGGATCATATCTACCAAAAGTAACATTCATAAACTTGATGATGCCAGTCAGATATGGACTAAATTTAGCACCATCCCAGTCCCAGAAAAGGAAAAGCCTAGCAGTTAATGATCTAGGCATCTACATATTTTCTCTACATTATAATCAAAGAACATAGAAAAAACGAAACAAAAGAAAATAACTTTAATCAAAGTTTACCAGAGATGAACCAGATTTTTGGGCCTTGGATGCTTTCCCAAGTTGTGAAGTAGCTTGTGTAGTTGCAGCATGGGAGCTTTCAATGTTAGAACTAATGTCATCTGAGAGGATAAAAGGAACACACAGGAGCATATTGTCATTATAGAGTATGCAAAGCACTCAAGAAACCAAGAGTGAAAACTTGGAAAAATTAGTACATATATGACTATTGAGAACACAGGGCTTACCAATCATTGCACCTTGACCATGAACCAGCACAGCAAGATCCTTAAAAATCTCATTTACCTCAATTATTTGTTGCTGAATTTCTTGGATCCCCTGCTCTCTTTCCTCAATAATGGCTTCATTGAATACAATCTCATCCAACAGTGTGATCTCTTGTCTGCACGCAATGTAATAGAAACTGAGGTTGCACTATTTTACATCTCCAAGAAGGAAGGGAATTTTTGTACATTATAATCAGAAAGAACATGTAAGAATACTTGTCCTTACTTTTGGTCCACAAGATATAAGAATACTTATTTTTATTCGATTAGTAAGAGTACTTGTCCATACACACAAGTGAAGGCCCTTCTATTATAAGGAGCATATCTAACACTTGCTCAAACAAGATATTGGGTATTGCTCACTTACTATCAAGTTATGAGCATTACATTCATGCATAACTTCTACAATAAGGTTAGCACAGCCTACAAAACAAGGTTTTCTCAGTTATTAAGACAAGCCCGGATATTAATTATATGATGTTAGCTATAAACTGCAGGTTGAGAGGCTGAATCCACTCAGTTCAAAGGTTACTGCCAGAAAATTCCAGAAACCTGTTTTCTTCAAGATCAGCCACTTCTTGCCTTTGAATTTTAATCCATTTCAATATCTAATCAGTCTACAAACCCCAAACTTTTCCTGCACCATTCCAAATCCTGAAATTGTAGCTTGTCCCAACACTAGCCCACCAATGAAGCTATCCTAGACAGGCCTATATGTCTGTCCTTAGTTGTGTATTCTATAGAGAAATCACAAAATTGATTAAGAGAGCATCTTCGGTCACACAGGATGAAGCATCCAGGTTCCTGGTATCCATGTCTCAACAAGCTGCCCCAGGGCCTCCTTCCTTTAGAGACCCACATTTAGAGATTGATGCTGGCAGCATTGAAGACTAAGCTAGATTTTTCCATTATATGCCAGGCAAGCTCTTTATATATATATATATATATTGGAGGTTAGAGTAACCATTTCATATGTCCCATTTTCTTAATCTAAGTTGGAGTTTTGAGTTTTTAGGATAGACCACTTGCTTGGCCCCCACCCGAAGGAGAAGAGGATATGGGGGAGAAAACATTTTCCTTGCTAGAAATTCAATTAACCAAAGGATAAAAATCACAAAGGAAAGATTAGTAACTGAAAACTTTTTGTTTGCCTCACATTATGCCATAACAATAAAATAAAATTACAATCCTGAAAGCAAAGAACCAACCAATTTATGAACATAGAATAGTATTTTGTTAATATTATGAGAAGCGATGCTGACCTTTTGGATTCCAGAAGAAGAGTTTGCTGTTCAGGAGTCCTAGATGAACTTATCTCCAGCGCATGGGCATCATAACTGCAAAATGATTTTTCAAAGACAAGGGGTGCAAGTTAAATATTTGATCAAAGATAATGCCTGTTTGTGAGTGTGTGCAACCAAGTAATTGGTCAAGCTTCACTGACACCAGTAAATATTACATAATTTATCTCTGTAGCCTGGGAATCAATTGATATTCTCGTGGATATCTGCGGAGTTTGAACAATGCATTTTGCAACCAATTATAGCAAAATATTAGGTGAAATAGTTACATAATTGATGATATTGGCATTAAGGCTGGCCATGTGTAATATCATCAATACTCGTTTCATCCTATAGCAGATGAACTTTAAACGATGACCTTACATAGGTTAAGAAATATGGGTTCACATTTGAAAAGGAAAACATTAAAATTTCGAGTTCTGCCAATCCAGTCAAATTTTTCGATGCAATAACTTCTTTCAACTTCATATGTCCTGAAATCTTATGCACTTCCATTTTTTATTTTTACAAAATTCAACAGGTTTCTCTTCTTATCAGAAAAATATAGCTACCTTCAATGCACCTTCATTCAGCATCTTGAGACTTTAAACCAAACAGACAAAGACCACTTACAAACATAGAAATATAAAAATGTAGAACTAATCAAGTTGTCAAGAGACAACTACCTGGATGGAAGAACTTCTTTGGGAACAAAAGGAGCATACGTTGTTTCCCTCTCAGCTGCAAGCTTTTGAGCCTTCTGAAACTCCCTAAGAACTGCCTGGAAATCTTTTGCATGCTTAGCATCAGCGATCTTCTTGGCAGCCTGCAGTTTAATGAATACATGTCAAGGCATAAGAAATAAAACCCAACTCCAACGATCCCACCGCAAAACCAAGGAAACAAAAAATAGATAACTAATATATGACTCCCTCCGAACTAACCAGAAAAGCATATTGGAGGAAAGGTACAGAAAATTCTAGAAACATTAAAAGATCTGTTTTTTAAAAAATACAGTAGAAAATGATGGAAGGAGCAGCATGTGTAGGTGAACCAAGAGAACAATTAGAGAGAAAGTTATCCAATTATGAAGTGTTAACTTTGAAAATTATATTGAATATGCACTTACACTAACTTGCAAATGATGATCAGTTTCACTAGCCTCCTTAAGTTTAGCTGAAGTATCTTTCACCAACTGCCCAATGTGTAACCTTGACTTGTGCCTACAAGTTAAGCCATCCAATGTAAATATCAATGAAGAACAAGATTTATTTGAAGGGAAAAAATCTTTCCCTACATGGCACCTTAAGAAAAACCAAATCAAATATCTAAGATGTCAAGAAATAAAAATATTTTACAGTGAACTATTCCAAAAACAGAGCAACATATAAGATGTGAGTAAATAACATGTTCATGGGTCCAAAGTTTATAAGAATTGAAGAAGGCTTCAATTATACCAGGAGGCATTGATACAAAGCGTAGAATTATTATTTTTTCCTGAGTGTCCAAGGCGTATTGGCAAGACATCATATACACTCTTTCTCTCATATACTCCTCTTTTTTCACTTATTCTATTTATGTTAACATATTATCTATATCTTTAATTTGACGGAACAAAATCATAATATATCATGCAATAGGAAAGATGGATTTTGGCAACAGAAAATAATTCTGAAAAAAGAAAAGCATATGTTAAAAAGTAAAAACTCTCATAGCTTGTCATGTACGTACTTCAATGGTGTCCTTTAAAGTTTTCAAGGAAATTAACAAGGCTATATTAAGGTGCATGGATTAACAGAACAATGTACAAGTACTTCTCACAAGCCTGTTTAATTTACCTTCAATTCTAAACAAACCACTTTTATTTAGACAACATAGATTGTTTGGTTTGCTATTTCAAAATGCACGATTTAAGTATTTGGTAAATAGCAGTTTATCCTTTAAAATCACAAGTTTTTAAAAATGCACCCTTTGCCTGCAATTTTTAAAAAACACACCTCCAAACTATACATTTTCTGCCCGCACTCAAACTTTTGCTATAAAAAAAAACATAAAAACCAGAGAAATCATTGACTTACTTTTATCCAACATTAAACGATAAAACCAAAAAGAAAAAGAACAGGAAAAAGAAAAAGAAAAAGAGAAAGAGAAAGAAAGAAAACAATAACAATACTACAAAACAATCACACCTAGCAAGGCAATTGTTTGTGGGTGTTCTTGGGGAGTTAGGATTAAAAAGAGGAAACAAATGTTCAAGCAATCATAGCACAATGTGCAATCACTTATAGCACAAATTGTAAGCAATTCAAAGGGTTCTCAGTATGATTTAACAAGATCCAAGAAACCAAAACAAAACCCAGAAGTAGAATCATTGTCCCAATAAAACAATCATACAAGAAACCAGTTCAAGAAAAAGAACAACAAAAATTTCCAAAAACAAGAAAGAAAAAACACTCACAGCTTGTCACGGAGTTGGAGCGTGTCCTTGGGAGTGCCTAATGAATTGACAAGGCGAGAGAAGGAATACACGGCCGTGTTGACTTGAAAAATCCCAGAAGCCACAGCCTGAGAAGGGTCTTGCTGTTGTCGTTGTAGTCGCTGCTGCTGCGGTGGTCGGAGCCTCCCAGCCTCAAGATCTTGGAAGCTCATTCTGAACCACAACAATTGAGATTTCTTTATCCAAAAAATAACCCAAGAATTCGAAGAAGATGGAAGTTGTTCTCGTCGTGTGACGTGTCGGTTTGGTAGAGAAGGTGCTGTGTCAAGGAAGAAGAAGAGAAGGCGTAAAATCTCTTCGAAGTGTTTCCTTGGAGTGTTGGGTCTCAAACGTCTTTGTACTTTCAAAGTCAAACAATGAAGAAACTTCCCTGGGGCCGGACGACGGTGCTAACAGACACTCTTTTCTATTTGTACTTTTATTTTTTTATACAATAATAATTTTTTTTTTAGGCAACTTCACCCTTATATTATCATCCGATTTAAAAAATTTCCTCTAAACTTTAAAACATCTTTAACTTGAGCCCTTAAATTTTCGATAGCAGTCAATTTAACCCCTTTGTCAGATTTTAAACATTAAAAGTGAGGCAATAACATTTATACCACTAACTTTTTTATAAAATTTTCAATTTACCCTTTATTTCAAATTATAAATTATTAAAAAAAAAAAAACTTTAAACCTTGTGACCTTTTTTTCAATTTTTGTCAATAATTTTTTTTCTTTTTAAGGGTTTTAACGGCAAAAATTGACGGAGGGACTCAAATTGATTGTAATTAAAAGTTTAGACGTCCAAAGTTAGAGATTTTGAAGTTTAAGAAGTTTTTCAAATCGGGTGGTAATTCAAAAGTTTAAACTGAAATTACTCCTATATATATATATTTTTTCTTTCTCAGGCTTATTTGAGGTTTTTATCAATATTATCAAAATAAAATTTGATTCTGTTTTTTATTATTATTATTATTTGAAAAGGTTTTCTGTGATTTTTTTTTTTTTTTTTTTTTGCATTTTAATGAATTTTTATGTTTTTGTTTGTTAATATTTTTATTTTGAGAATAAAAACAACAAATTTAAACAAATTTAAAGCGTGTTTATTGGTTTGAATGTTTTGTATTTTGATTGTTTGTTAATGTTTTTGTTTTAAAACAGACAACAAAAATTTTAACAAAAATTGTTAATCTTCTCCCTTATTTCCTTGATTCACGCTATCTCCAATAATAAGAGTAGAATTTGGTTTTAAATCTCTTATATAATGCGAAGGTAAATGGGACGGATGTAAAATCAGTCATTGTTGTTACACTAATTTGTAATAAGCTTCGTGTGGTATAAAAATGTTATGAGAGCTCATTGTGGTATTTAAAAATAAAAAATAAGTCCATGCAGCCAACTTTCGTCTAATTTTTTGACATAAACCATAAAATAACAAAATACATTTTATGAATTACACATGTCATAATCTGATTGGAATTGATGTGGCATTTGACAGTTTCTGTAAAAAAAATTAGACAAAAGTTAGGTGTAGTGGCATATTTATTTAGTTAATAATATATGTGAGTCAGTTTGTATAAGAACCTTGAAACAGCAATTGTAAGTAATGGCGTTGTGGGCTGAATCAAGTATTTGGGCTAAGAGAATCAATAAAAGAAAGTATGGGCTTTTGTTTTTTTTTTTGTTTTTTGAAAATGAGAAAGTATGGGCTTGATCATGCATTAACTGACGCTAGCTAACCTTACACGTGGACTGGCCCACACGTGTCGAGGTGGAAGCTAACGATAGCAGCAACAACAAAATCAGCTAAAATCGTTTATTGCTACACCTCTTCAAAAACTTTTCCGCCAATTGTTCTTTATAGCCTACTTCCGCCCTTCTACTAAATCAAACGGCCGTAAGGTTGGTTCAAGGTACAACTCGGGTTATTAAGCAGTGGATTTTCCGCGATGACAGAGAAATCATCCGCAGAGGATCCTATTCCCCTCAACAGCCCTTGATTCTTGCCACGAATCCTATATATATAACCGTCTATCGCATGCCACCCCTCTCTCTCACGAAACTCCGTGTGCAAAAGTTTGTTTCTCTTTGAAGATATTGATCTCCGGTTGTTACTTTAACCAAAACATCTCATGACGGTGAGTTGTGAACTATTCATTACTTTCTCGATCTTTTTAAGCTATCTGTTTGGTTGCTAAGAAAATTTAGGAAATGAATCGAAATCAAAGCTTTTAAAATGATTCTTATTTCTTGAGGTAATTTGATATGATGATATAGATTCGGTTTGCTGTTTTCAAATTTTTATTTTATTTTTTTCATTTCTTTGTATAAATTTTCTTGGGACGGAAGATCGTTCAGAAATTATTCTGTTTGCCATTGGTTTCTTTTCCCCTGTTTTCTGGATGACCAAACACCTAGGACTTTTTGTGGCAATATTTTTTTCCCTTTTTTGATTTGTGGCTACGTTGAATCTGTGATCTCTTGGTTATTGATAATAATAGTGTTGTTACCTTCTAATGCTCATTGCAAGCCATTGAATTAACCTAAGGCTTCGTAATAACATATAATTCTCCACCTTGATATCGATTTATCTGGCACAATTTCTTTGTTTTTGTTTGTGAATTGGGATTATATTAGGTAATGGGAGTACTTATCGATCTAGCCGACAGAGCGTGTTTGATGTCATTAGGTTATATTAACTCAAACATTTGCTTATATTAGGTGTTTATTACATCATTATACGCACACCCAATCAGACACACGTTGTCGAACCTTTACCGTAGACATTGTTCTTGAATATGATAGGATGTTCTTTTTGGGTCAATTGAACATGCTGCATGTTCATTTTCAAATTTATTGTTTCTGTTGGGATATTTCTAGTATCAGAATTGTGAATCAGCTTGATGTGGCGTTAGGTCCTCCACTTTGTAGCCTGCAAAATCCTCAAGCTTTGTAGATTTTATACCTAGCCATGAAAATTTTGTTGTTCGAGCTTCTGTTTATAAAATGACTGTTAATATTTAATTTTTTGTCCTCTTAAAAGCATGATTACATTCTTCTGCCACACTATTCTCTAACCGCTAAATTATTATGGTGATATGCATAATGCATTCTCCAGGAGTGGAAAATGTGTTCTACAAGTGTCTAATTGGTAATTTTATTCCTTGCTTTTCTGGTTCTTGTTATTTCAGATAAGGACAGTGAAAGTCAGCAATGTCTCCTTAGGTGCATCTGAGCGAGATTTAAAGGAGTTCTTTTCATTTTCTGGCAAAATTCAATATGTTGAAATGCGAAGGTTAGTTTGTATAAATAACATAGATTAAATATCTACATTTCTCCTATATATGTTATTACATGGCTGCCTAAAAGATGGAGAGAAAGAAATCAATTAACAAGCTTTCAGATTGCAAATCGTAGTATGACCTTGGGTTTTTGTTTTTTTTCTCAATTTCCTTTTTCTTTCCCTCCTGGTGATCTAACAAAGAATTTATTGTGTTTATGGAAATGAAGGTTCTGATGTAGCTTATTTATTTGTATATATATGTATTTCTTTCTAGTGAGGATGAGAGGTCTCAAGCTGCATATGTCACCTTCAGTGATCCCCAAGGAGCGGACACTGCTGTTCTGCTTTCGGTACTATCACTTCTTAAGTGCCTTTTGAGTTATCTTTCTTGTTTTTCTTAAATGTTTGCTGATTCTCATCTGTACATCATTTGATGGCAAATATGAATTTCTATGTGTCTGAACTTTCTACATCTAATTTCTTGGACTATTAAGGTCTTTTATGTTTTTGATGACGGTTCATTATTTAAGTTCACTAAAGCATTACAACATAACTTATGGCCACTTTGTGGTGCATAAGTTCACTAATGGAACTACCATGCTTTAAGGTTGTCAAACATGATTACTAGGCACAAGGAGTTTTTGCTTTGAAGTATTCTATGTTTTTTTGAATTTTTCACAAAACTTCACCTTTCTTTAGCACACAGTCTGAAGGACGATCCTTTGCTTTTTGAAATGAATTGTACCTATGATTGAAGAAAAAACAGAAGGTAGAAATCTAAATTTGATCCATATTCTATGTGTTCCACTTCCTCCAGTGGTCCAACCATTTCTACTATTTTCTTTTGATTTTTATTTTGTTTGTCTCAAGAATTATCCCTCTGAAAAATGGAGACACACAAGATTTAATCCGCTACATCTCTATTTAGTCCGAGTAGAAGTTGTCATGAGTAGCTGAATTTTTAGAATGCCTGCCTTTTGTAGATTGATGGTGGTAAAGACAGTTGGGTTCTCTATTGTTATACAAATAATAATGATTTTTTTCCTTCACTAAAACAATCATTTCTTTATTCCTGCTGTCTTTATAATTAATACTGCGCTGATGGTGATTGTAGTTAATCTCACACGCACCCCCATCTAGATTGATGTGACTTCTATTTTCAAGCATACTTCATTTATTTATCTAGTCTAAATAAATCTAGATCTCTTGCTGGCAATATCATAGTCTCTTGGCTCTTGGAATCTCAAGTAGCAATAGTTTTCTTCTTTATATATATTTAGTTTCTTTCGGCTGTTGAAGAGAGTATACTTTCTTGCTAATCTTAATTATGCCCGGTCGTTTATAAGCCAAAGTTTATATTCTTTATATTTTAATCTTTTCTCATATAATGAGCCTATATGGGCTTTTTCAGGGGGCCACAATTGTTGATCAGCCCGTTACCATAGCTCTGGCTCCAGAGTATGAGCTACCAGCAGCTGCTGCTTCCGCACTACCAACTGTAATATTGTCTTCTAAGGCCATAATTAATATTATTGACAATGATCTTTCCTAACATTATAAATTGTTTCAATCGCTTCAGGAAACAGAGGAAAAAGTTGCAGGTGGTCCTGAGTCCGCTATTCGAAAGGCAGAGGATGTTGTCAGCAGCATGCTAGGCAGGGGCTTCAATTTGGGAAAGGATGCACTTAACAAAGCAAAGACCTTTGATGAGAAGCACCAGTTCACTTCGACTGCGACGGCCAAAGTTGCTTCTCTGGACCAAAAGATTGGTCTCAGCGAGAAAGTTAGCGCTGGCACGACATTGGTGAGCGACAAAGTGAGGGAAATGGATGAGAAGTTCCAGGTTTCTGAGAAGACCAAGACTGCAATTTCAGCTGCTGAGCAGACGGTCAGTACTGCTGGATCTGCCATCATGAAGAATCGTTATGTTTTAACTGGGGCTTCCTGGGTCACTGGTGCATTCAGTAGGGTTACCAAGGCAGCAGGGGAAGTGGGACAAATGACAAAGGAAAAGGTTTTAGCTGAGGAAGCTCAGGGGAAAAAAGTGGAAGGCTCTACTCAGACCCTCGAGTCTGAATCTCCAAATGTTGTTGCAAGTGATCAACCCTCCAAGCCTGCACCAGCACATGGATTGATCCTCTGAATCTCTGAAAGTAGCGTAAATATTTGCACAGAAACTGTAGTCCTGGTCATGTAACAGAATAACAGTGGTTTCGTATTAGTTTCTATTAAGTGTAGAATTTGCTCTGATAGATGTTGGATCTGTTATGTAATGTATTTATGAAAGAGACACACACCAGTTACTATTTCTTTAGCATTCATTGTTCTTTCTTATGTGTCTCTCTTGTGATCCAATTTCCTTCGAGGTCCATTCCCTCGTATGTACTTATTTAAAAGAATTGATTTTCAAAGATCATTAGAAGTCTATTTTTCAGGTGGATATGTATCTGAACAGAGTTCTAGTAGCTTTGTGGCAGTTGCAATTTATCTACAGTTCTGGGTTTGAAAATATCATGTTGTGTTGTTAAATTAAGATTAGTAGTTAGTGGAACCATATCCTTTCAACTATACAACTAATCAATTGTTGTTACAAAGAGTACTACAATGTCAGATAACCAAAACAATAAGAAAAAAGAAAACGGATCGAAAATGTACAAAATGACATATGGATTTGAACAAAAGTTCATATGTAGTTTTAGAATGATTATACCATCTTAAAACAAATTAACCTAGAAGGAAATTAAACTTCCTTACTTTTTCGAGCAGTGAAATCAATACATATCAATAAGTGCATACATGATTGTCATATTTGAGGGGATATGTTACCAATAAGTGCCATCACTAGGCAGATCTCTATCCAAGCAACAATCCAAAGGCCAAAGCAAAAATAAAGAAAGAAAAATATCCAATCAATCTAGAATTATGGGGAAGAAGAAAACACAATTTTGGAATGTGAGGTAATCATAAGTGTTTGTCTTCCACTCATCATTCAAACAACACTCACAAATACAATCAGAAAATCAAGTGTGCAACGGTTATATTATTCACGACTAAACGATGTAATTTGCTATTTATTGGTGATCACAGGTGTTTGTCGCTTTCAATGCTCTCTTTGACCGCTAAAAACTACGGAAGGAGAATGGACTTTAACGACATGCTAACCCCGACAGATTCAAAGCACTTGTTAATTGCTATAGATCATCATAATTACTATCTAAATTACTGAATATCTTAATTCAAATAACAAATGTTTTGAATTTGTGGTTTCATTCACCTTCCGTATAGATGACCTATTTGTGTCCTACTAAGAATGATGTGGCTATTAAAATCATCATTAGACTTATGATTAATTATTATTGAATTTTGATCAAAGAGTCATTTTAATAGCCACATCATTCTTAGTAAGACACAAATAGGCCACCTAGAATTACTCAAAATTATGCTTTCTTCCTCCTCATAAGTCTAGATTGATTGGATATTTTAGAGATAGAGAACATTTCAGCGTAGACATAATGTGATAATCTGGCAATTCACTTATTCGATATATATGAAGCCGGATTTGGATGCAAATCTTGCCTTTTGATTCTCTTATTGTTTGAGAATCTGAGAATATCTCTATTCTCTTCCATATTTTTCACAAGAACATCTAAGAAAATCAAACAAAAACTAAACTAATTCTGCTGGTCTTTCTAACTCTTTGAATGAAAGCCCTAAAAAAAAAAAAAAAAAAATCATTTATACTGAGGACCCTAGGCTTTCTATGAAGAGTGAGTAAGATTGCCCCATGTTTGAGCCTATTTATAGCCGCGTGGGTGTAAATCACAAGGCAAGTTGCACTCGGAAACAATTATTATTATTATTATTATTATTTTCAAATTTATTTCTGTGGTAACGGCAGGCTTGATGTATGTGCATAGCATACGTTTTACTTCACAACCTGACAAATACTGTTTTACTAGCTAGCATTTTAGATAAGATAAGGATATACTTTTCATTAATTATCATTTTATATAATTAGTTTGTAATTTAGATATAATTTTTGACAAATCTAAAGGGTGTCATGTTGTTTAAGATCTTATCCCATCAAATACATTATTTAAAAGCATGATAATTGATGAAGACTAATTTAAGACGACACCGTTGCCTTATATGCGGCATGAATTTAACTGGGGTTCGTGATGCACCAGTGGTGAAGGAACTGGATTAGAAAAAAGCGGGATTCTAGTTGTAAGATATTTAATGAAGCCATCATCTCAAAATCTTGTGAATATTAACTCTTTACAATGAATTAGTGTCTATGAATTTCAAAAGCAAATGGAAAGAACCTTTAATCATATGGAGAATAATGATAAAAAATGATATGGAAATAGACTTAGGCTGTAATATGATGAATAAGGGTTAGGGTTCTAAACTCAACGGTTGCAACTAATCATGAGGGTTGCACTTGTTTCGGGACTTAAACCCAACACCTTTCAGCATGAGTTGACGACAACCATGCACCACCTATGTTCACGTATTGTTGGAACTCTTTTAAAATTTATTTCTGCAATTTAACATGGTGTATTTCAATTAAATTATGATCCTAACAAGCTCTAAATCTAATATGGAAGTATGGGGCTGCCAGCACAAATTCCCTTCTTCTTATTTCTTTTTTTTTTTAAATTTTAATTTTAATTTTAATTTTATTTTTATTTTATTTTTATTTTTTTATTGTTAGAATATATTCTGAGTATTTTTGAATATATTATGACGCTTTCAATTGGAGAAATGGATCCTCTCGAGAAGCCGGTCCTTTTAAAAAGAATTGCAAAATTTAAAATGACAATTCTGTCATTCTACTTAAAAGGACCGGCCCCTCTCCAGTTCATTTGAACCAGAGATTATTCAAATACCTCAATTGGAGGGGAGCCGCTCCCTTGTGGCAACTGGTGCGACTTATAGAAAGGGCACGAGGTAATTAACCCTTTCTAGTTGGTTTTGATATATCCCTTATAGCAAGGTGGTGTTCAGCTTAGTTCCCTTCCATTTATATAATTATACTTGGGCTAAAAAAATGATGATAAAGTCATGGTACTAGACCTGTCCATACGTGCTATATATATCATTATATATGATGAGTAAGGGCTACATTTACAAAATAAAAATTAAAAAAGAACTTATAAAAAGATAAAAGTATATAAATAATAAATAACTAAATATAGACAACAACTAAATTTTGCTAATATTTGTATAAATAAACAAAATTTTCTCATATAAGCGTGAAGTTTCAATAGTAACGAACAACAATGTGACTAATTAATTTAAGTGTGAGGATATAAACATAGACTAGCAATTAGTTGTTAAATTAAGATTAGTATCTAGTGGAACCATATCCTCTTTTTTTTTAAGGAGGAACCATATCCTTTGATTCCTTTCAACTATTAATACAACTAATTAATTGTTATTACAATCCCCTTTCCTTGCATTGGTCAGAGAAAAAAAAAAAAAAATTGCTGTTACAGGAGTACTAAAATGTTTGATAACCAAAACAAAAAGAGAAAAGAAATCGGATCTAATAAAAAGTATAAAATGACATATGGATTTTTGATAACTCGGGTATTCAGGCTTTGTTCCTATTAGATTTTCGAGACACCGTGCAAAATACTCACTCTGTACAGATCGAGTAAAGCTTGAGCTTTCGCCTGTGAGCGTAACCTCAAAAAATTATTTACACTCAAGTGGTTGAATTATATATATACCATCTTAAAGCAAACTTAGAAGGAAATTAAACTTCATTATTATTTTTTTTTCTAGCGGTGAAATCAATACATATCAATAAGTGCATGCCTTATTGTTATATTTTAGTGGATATGCTACCAATAACTGCAAATTTATAAGGAGGAAGAAAGCACAATATGGCTTTTTGTTTCTTTTTTTTTTCTTCCCTTTTTCATTTTTATTTAAAGAAGGACATGGATCTACTTATTGATAAAAGATCTTCAATGAAAAAGTATTTCTAATTATTAACATATCGTAAGCTTCACAATAGTGGAATCAGAATAAAGTAAGATCAACAAGATCAGGATTATTTGTTTTTGGCAATTAAGATTGAATTAAATTAAAATATACACTAGAAATACAAAGACACCGGGGCATGCCATCGCATGCATGAAAAGAAACAACAACAACCACATAAAGGAAAAGGAAATATTACATTTAGAAGCCTATGAGCTAAAAGTGTTGGGACAACGACCCAAAGATCTCTCCAGAGGTTGGCTCAAGTGATAAGGACTTTGGTTTCAGGAACATCTTCATCGGGTTTAAGGTTTGAATCCCTTTGTGTGTAAGCATTTCTTGGGCGCTATGCCTACCAACTGAGACAGAGTTTTACCCGATTTGTGTGGAGAAAACACTTTATACAGGTCCCGACATTTACTTGAAAAGTCAAGAGCCCGTCATATTTCCCGAGAATCCTAGCAAGTTGTCCGCCCACTTGAACTTAATGGGAAGTGGACTGCTAGGATTCCTATGCCTATTCCAGTGATTTCCCATGCCTATCCGGCTGCAGCCTTCAACAGCTTTGGGATCTGCATGCATCCAAGCTCCCTACGGTCAGAAAATAATGCTAATAGAAACATGCATATATATATGTAAATGTGTTTGAGAGAGAGAGAGAGATTACATTTCTGGGTAGACATAATGTGATAATCTGGTAATTCACTGATTCGATCGATATATATGAAGCCTGATTTGGATGCAAATCTTGCCTTGTGATTCTCTTTTTGTTTGAGAATCTGAGAATATCTCTACTCTCTTCCATTTTTTTTTTTTTCACATGAACATCTAAGAAAATCAAACAAACAAAAACTAAGCTTCTGCTAGTCTCTCTAACTCTTTGAATAAGAGCCCTAAATTTGAAGAAGGTTTAATTTCTATGAAGAGGGAGTAAGATTGCACCATGTTTGAGCCTATTTATAGCCGTGTGGGTGTAAATCACGAGGCAAGTTGCACTAGAAAGCATGATCTGTTTTTTCTTTTTCTTTTTTTCAAATTTATTTCAATGGTAGGGGGAGGCATGATGTATGTGCATACGTTTTATTTCACAACCTGACAAATATTGTTTTGCTAGCATTTTAGATAAGGATACTTTTCATTTATCATTTTAGATAATTAGATTATAGTTTAGATATGATTTTGACAAATCTAAATGCATGTTATTTAAGATATTATCCCATCAAATACATTATTTAAATGATGATAATTGATGCTAACTAATTTAAGATATTGTTGCCTTATGCGGGCCCATCTAAGATATTGTTGCCTTATGCGGACTTAATGGGCAAAAAGAGAGGTTCTAGTCGTAAGATATCTAATAGAACCGTCATTTCAAAATCTTGTAAATATTAACTCTTTACGGTAAATTAATCTTTATGAATTTCAAAGCAAATGGAAAGAACCTTTATTGTAATACGACGAATAAGGGTTAGGGGTTCTAAACTCAACGGTGGCAACTAAATACGTACAAAGGTTGCACTCATTGTGGGACTTAACCTAGCACCTTACGGCATGAACCAACAACAACCATGCACCACCTATATTAATGTATTTGCTAAAACTCTCTTAAAATTTATCTTTGAGATAGAACTAAGATTAGCCTCTTGCATGGTTTTCAGCCATTACTTATTAATCGGCGGTTGATGAGGTATTTGGATTTTTCATAAAATGCAAGTAGTGTGCAGGTAGACCATAAGTTCTTCCATTAATTGTTTGCTTTGTGTGTTTTGTTATTGTTTAGGCCACTTTTTGATGCCTTAGTTATTATTTTAAGGTCTTCCACTCAGCGGCGGAGCCATAATTTCCGTTTAGGCGGTCAAGATTAAAATATGAAGTTCAACAAAAATTAATTAAAAAAATTAAAACAAAAAAGTATAAATAACGAAATAAAGAAACATTTCAACAAAATTTAATTATTGTTTAAAACATATATATAAATTACAAATTTTTTGTCGGGTCTAGTGTTAATTTATTCGGTTGTAGTTTGGAGGATATTGACATAATTAGTATTTTGGGGGGGACATCGACAATAGAGCGGTAGTTTGAAAGGGTATGTGTATTTTTTCTTTTTTTCTTTGTCTTTTTAAATTTAAAAATAAATAATAATAATAAAAATAAACAATAAACAATAACTCGTATATTTTCAAGCCCATGAATGATAGATGCCAGCCTCCAAGAACTTGACCACCCCTTTCAGTTTACTTTCCTCACAATTTCCTTGTCACAAGAGAGGTGGACTCAAAACAAAACCGCGTACAGCAAGTTTCATGCTCCCAAAAAAGTGATAAAAATAAAATAAAAAATCAACCACGTAATTTGAAGAAGATAAGTGCATTACATCAAGGTTCCTGATTATATAAGTAATCAGCATTTTCATTGCTATTTCTAATAGAAAAACAGAGAAAAACAGAGTTACAGAGGGCATTGCAATTAAGGTCTCCTAAAAAAATATCATTAAAAGCCCCATAATAAATAAAATACTTTAAGAAAAAGCATTCAAAGGCCCCCCTAAAAAGGGAGAAAAAATAAAACCTAAAAAATTATATTTTCTTTCATAACTCTCAATCTCCTATATATGCAACTCTTTCTTCCTATGGAGACCAGTTTTACCCCTTCTATTATTTATCCCTCTCACAAAGATCACATATTCAATGAGCCCTTGTTTTCCTATTTTATCTCGATCACCAAATACTAGCTTCTATTGTTCTAAACAAATTGATTCAATCTAAAAAGGAGTTCTTGATAAATTTGTTCTTCATAATAGATAAAAAATATATATATATATATATATATAACATCAAACTCAATGAAGAATTACTAGCTACACCAACAATCAATAATTTTAACAAAATTAAAAGAAACATTGAAACAAGATTGAAAATCAAATTCATTGTAATACCCAAATGTGTAAATACAAAGAATTTTAAGAAGAACACGACAAGAGTTAGTAAAAGATAAAGTGAAGGATGTGTAAAAGGAATTAGAGACTGAAAAGTTCTGTTTGTGTGAATGTATGAAAAGAACAAGAAAACGAAATTATGAACCTCAAATTTCTCAATACTTGGGAACCCAAAACATCAAGAAACACAAACTCAAATCGGCCAAACATGGTATCAACCACAAGATTCAAAATTTAACCTTCAATTATTTCTCACTCCACCATTTTCTCAGCATCCAAACATTACCAGTAAAAGGAAAATCAGAAAAGGCTAGCCTAGATACACAATTTGGATACCTTCAAGCCCAAGAATTGTCAAACGCAGCCGAGGAAATCGCCCGAGAAAACTCCTGAAAACTGATACACCCATCGCCATCCATGTCCGCCTCCTTGATCATCCCCGTCAGCTCCTCCGCCGTAAGCGCGTGGCCCAACTTGGCCATCGAGTGCGCCAGCTCCGCCGCCGTGATAAACCCATTTCCGTCTCTATCAAACATACGAAATATCTGCCTCAGCTGCTCCTCTGTGTAGGGGCTCTTCGCCGGCACAAGATCAGGCTCCACGAGCGTCACAAACTCCGAGAACTCGATCAGCCCGTTGCTGTTCTTATCGGCCGTTTGTATCAACGCCTCCAGCTGCTCCGGGCTTGGTTTTAGGCCGAGTGATCGGAGCAGCGACCCGAGCTCTAGTTGAGTCAAGCTCCCGTCCTTATTGCAATCAAACGATCGGAAAATGTCGCGTAATTCGGCGAGCTGCTCGTCGTCGAGCTTCGCCGGCTGTTTCCCGCTCATCTTGTATTGAATTACTCTCAAAATTCGCACTTTTCTCTTATCTTCAGACTTCTCCTCACTTTCCTCGCACAGTCTTTCCAAGTTCCTGAAATGATAATTCAGAGAAATAATCGCTTCGCCCAATTTGAACTCCGATGACTCTGATTGTGCAAATAATCATAAAGCTTGAAAATTTTCGACTAAAACCTCGAAAAATATGCGAACCCAGATGGAAAAATTCTCTCAATTTCACTCCGATCCCCCCCAATTTCAACTCTTCACAATAAAAATTTAGCTCTATTCGGGAAAAGAAAAAAAGAGATTTTTTGTTCCTTTTCTACTTAACCTTGGCAAATCTATGAACCCATAAGGAAAATTCTCCGAATTTCACCTTGATCCTCCCAATTACAACTTTAATTTCCAGTCAAAAATTTCATCCGAACCAATCAGATCTCAAACTTCTCCAGAATTTAAAACTACTCGTTCAAAACTTCGCCGGCTGTGAAATATATTATACAAAGAACTCGTTCTTTAGCTGAATTTACGGATCTGCGAAGGACGTGCAAGTCGTTATCGATAGACCCCGTAGCCCTAATCCCCTGCCAATTATATATACAAATAAAAATTGGATAAATGAAAGACAACGTCAACAATTCAATCTCTTGGAATTAATTCACTTGGCTCCGGCACTTCGCTAAAATAATCAGATTAGGTATTTTTTCAACAAAAATGTTAGATATATAATTTTTTTTTTCATTTTAACACGTGTCGCTTCGTTATTGGAAAGTATTATTTGTTTATAACATTTTTTGTCAAACTAAACCTACCCTTTGTTTTTTAATTTCAACGAAGTATGGAAATCATAGATGAGTGTGTTTTAGGGGCACCAAGATTGTGATGTGTTATGACTTGTGAGAGGTGAGTCTCTTTGGAGATGGTCAACTATTGACTTCAAAATTTTATTTTTCATTCATTTTATTTGGGATAAAATTATAAAAATTTACACCTTTTTATTTGAAAAACAAATTTATGTGATCATAAACTAGTGCAATTTATTTTTTCTTTTTCTCTCGTTTCAGGTCGTACTTTCTAATATTTTCTTTAATGATGCAGTTGGTCACACGGTCAATCTCAAATAATAAACGATCGTAAAAGAGAGTGAGTAAAAAGATCGTAAACTTGTCAGAGGTCTTGATGGAAATATCTCCTATGCTTAAAGTTAGATAATTTGAATTATCAAAGAACCAACGAGCTACTTGATAAAATGCTTGACAGATAGGCCGTCAATAAGGTAGGTAAAGGCCGCATGTTGAATCGAAAGAAGCTTCCAAAAAAGCTTCTTCACATCTAGGCTTTAGTAGGCCCCTGTTTTATTTATTTATTTTTGATTTGCAAATTTTTTATTTTACTAAAATTTAAATTCAACAACATACATTCCATAATGCATGCCATTACTACTAATAAATATTCATGAAGCTGCACCTTTCACTAAATCAAGTAGCCACTCTGTTTCTACCATTGTATGCATATTCTTCATCTACAACAAGTGTAAAGAATTGCAGCCTCTCTGTTTTGAGGTTGTCTTGTGACATCATTCCCTGTCATGAGATTGATTTCTTTCTTTTCTTCTAAATAAACTCCATATTATGCTGCAAGTACTATTAGAAGCGTTCTGAATATCTTATAAATTATTCTGTTTCGCTTTGGGGAGAATGTCAATTTAAAACACATCCAATGAGTAGGCAAATTCTTTTCTTCTTTTTTGGGTTTCCTCTAGTCCTCTTCATATGTGTTGTAGATACACTATTCTGTATTGTTGCATCATAGAGATAAGATTAGTATTAGATAGGTTTAAGGGTTAATAGTTGAAATTCCAATTCATTAGGATTATATTCTTTAAAATTAGAATTATATTAAAATTATGATTAATTAGAATTCTTATCGGTTTATCAATCTATTGTAGAATATTTAAAGAGCATATTGTTGTTAATCAAGAAGAATGAAGAATTATTAAGCAAAAGTCATAGATAGGTATACATAAATCGCTTCATTGTATTGACTTGATTTCAATGAATAATGTTTTTGTTTTTTTCATTTATAGTAGATATACATAACTTGTTCATGACAAAAATTTGAGTGCAAACAAATTGTAAAAATACGAACACATTGTCTGAATACATTCATATAGAAAATTTTCCTACAGAACTTGCTGATAATCCAATCAACAGGCAAGTCTCATCTCATCTCATCATCTTCAACAGCAGCAGATGATCAAGCAAATAAAGGCCCACAAACAGGACTAACAGCGCCGGCGGTGGTACCCATGAGTATGCGGCAGCGGCACTTCTTGCCAACCATGGGAGTAGGAGGCGTAGTGGGGGAATTTTGTTGCTCCATCACCCTTTTGGGGCTCGGAGTTTTCTCACCGGCATTACTCCCATCATCGTCAATAGCAGCAGATGAAGCAAATAAAGCCTTGCAAACAGGACTACCGGCAGTGGTATCCATGAATGTGCAGCGGCGGCGGCACTTGTTGAGAACCATGGGAGTTGGAGGCATAGATGGGGAACTTGGTTGCTCCTGCACCCTTTTGGTTGTTGGAGTTTTCTCACCGGCATGACACCCATCATCAGATGAAGTAAATAAAGCCCTGAAAACAGGACTACCGACGGTGGTACCCATGAATATGCGGCGAAGGCACTTCTTGGGAACCATGGGAGTCGGTGGCGGAGACGGGAAAATTGATTGCTCCGGCACCCTTTTGGAGGTCGGAGACAGTGTTGAGAAATCCCCATGCAACTCGGTGGAATGCTTCCACCCCACCCTCTGGGTCGGAGTTTTGTCGGTGGAATAAATTTCTTCCATTGAAATCTTTGCTAACACAAGAACTTGTTGCTAAAAATTGAGGGATGGCGTGAAGGCGGTGAACTTGAAGAGGCTCACACAAACAATGAGCTTCTTGGACGAATGGAGGGATGGGGTGAAGGCGGTGAGACTACTACGGTATATATAGCCACAGGCAATCCTTTTCTTGGTTGGACACCGACAAGAAAAAGGAAATTCAAATTATTTTTTTTCAAAAATCTTTTTCCCTTTATTGGTTGGAAAATCAAAAAAGAAAAAAGAAAAGGAAAACCGGAAGCAAACGGAATTCTTTTAAGGTGGGAGACCAATAAAAAAGAGGAAATTGATTTTTTTTTTTTTTTTTTCTAAAATATTTCCCTTTTATTGGTAGGAAAATCAAAAAAGAAAAGGAAACCCAGACCAATCCCTTATCCCCAAAATTTAATAAACCGACTTAGAAACATAACGGCTAGGGCCCAAGTACAGCTGGCTGTTTGCTTCCGCATATACACCCTATCTAAGATATTTCCACGTATCACTCAATGATACGATTGTCGATTAGAGTTTTTTTGATACGAGGTGCCGTACACGAAACTCGCTCACACAGTCATAGAGGACTGAAAGCAGTACACCTTAGACGGGGTATTTTTTAACTACCAACGGTTGCCAGCAAGTATAAAAGGAAACTGCAACCTTTGAATTTTGTAATTCTTGAGAGGTTTCCGTTGAGATCTTTGAGAGGTTTCTGTGGGGTTTTATTTTCCGCATCTTGTCTCTCTCAAGTTTCCCAGAAAATCTCTTCTTTGTCTGGCTCCTATGTTTCCGCGGTATTCCCCTTCTCTATTCCCCTGTCGTAACCTTTTTCCTTGTTTGGTTGGTAAGAAACCGAAAGAAAAAGATTAGTCAGAATTGAAATCATTAGAACATACTTCGGAACTTGAAGAAGAAAATCAACCTCACAACTGGGATAGAAAGAACCAGAAAAAGAAAAGAAGAAACTATAAAAGCCTTTCTTTTTCTTTCTTTTTCCTCAGTTTTCTCGAGAATCAAGCAGAACATGTTGGTTTCAAGATTGATGGGTTATACTACGTTCGGTTCTCTGAGGTTGTTGAAAAAGAAAAGAAGAAACTATAGAAATCTTCTTTTTCTTTGTTTTTTCTCAGTTTCCTTGAGAATCAAACAGAACACGTGGGTTTCAATATCTGCGGTGTTTACTACATTTGGTTCTTTGGGGTTGTTGAAAAAGAAAAAGCAGAAGCTATAGAAATCTTTTTTTTCTTTCTGTTTTCTAAGTTTTCTTGATAATCAAACAGAACATATGGGTATCAAGATTTTTGGTTTTTAATACGTTTGGTTCTCTGGGGTTTCTTTATTTCACTCTGTAATTCCTGTATGCTGCGTAAAGTTCTGAATCTAAGAGAAATTTGTTGATTTTTCATAGCTATTTTGTTTCTGGTTTTTTTTCTCTATCATTTATCAGATATTGGAATATAATTCTCTGTGAACCATGCGTTTTGAACTAAATAACTCAAGTTCCACCCCAATTTCCAAATCTAATCTAGAATAACTAAAGAGCCTCCTCTTCTATTACTGGATATTTAGGAAAATATTGCCTTCCAACTTTCTGCTTATGTTGAATAAGGAGAAAACTTGAATTAAACTTTATAAGATATGCGCAAGCCTTTATATATATGTTGTTTGATTTAGTAACTTGATTAAACACAGTTGTGGCCCTTTCTACCATCTTCTCTTTTACCCAACCGTTCTTAGTATGGTTATGTACAGTAACAAATTCTGTCTTGTTCTTGTTTTCTATTGACCTTCATGCAGGGAAGTATGATTTTAATTGAAAGATATTGTAGTCCATACTGTTGAATGAATGTTTATGAACAGACCTAGGAACCCCTTTTTCAGTATGAACAAACAGTAAATTAGAGCTAAATTTTATGATGATGATGATTTTATTGCTATATATTTCATGTTATCAGAACTAAATATACAACATTCTCATTATGCTATGGTGCCAGGCCCTATCTGGTGTCCTTGGGTACATTGTTAGGCTGTGGCTTAAATTATTATGAATTGTGTGTGCTATTGAATGTATAAGATTCAAGAAAATCCAGTGCAGCTCAGGGTCAGACCAAGAAGGAATAAAAAAAAGTATCTTTTTTTATCATAATGTATTCTGGGAAACCATTGGTAATGGGAACAATCTGTTGATGTTATTGTGTGTAATCTTAATATGAAAGTAAATGCACCTCTCTGTTGATGTAGCAAGGGTTCTTTTGTTAATGGAAACAGTGTGAAGTCCTGAAGTTCTTGCCTGCAACTTAAAGAGAATTCATATATTTACCATTTGGGGCAAATGAATATTGGTTTTGATTGTTCTCCAAATTTGTGTTTCAGGTAGTACCATATATTGTTTGAGTTTTGTTTGGTGAGAGCGATGAGATGGAATCCAGAATGATCCATAAAGTTAAGCATCGAACTAATAAGAGAACGCAAATACCAGTGAAGGACACAAAAGCTTTCACATCATGTGGGGTGAAAGTTGTTACTGATAAGAATTGCTTCTCTCAGTCCACTGCAAAAGAGGTATCTTCAAAGTACAAAGTGGATAAGTTTGACCTTAGAGATCAAGAATGGACAGAAAAAATTTCATCGTGTCCTGTATACCGTCCATCAGAGATGGAGTTCGAGGATCCTGTAATTTATCTGCAAAACATTGCTCCTGAAGCTTCCAAATATGGTATATGATAACTGATAATTGGTTATGCTAACATTTTCTTATTTGCAGTTAAAGCTTTCTTGTGTGTTAACAACTTCTTCAATGAAAATTCTTTAAATATCCCTGAATCAATTTGTTCCTTTACCAAATTTCAGGAATCTGCAAGATTATTCCTCCAATAAATGCTTCTGTTCCAGCTGACATGGTACTAATGAAAGAACTCAGAAACTTCAAGTTTGAAACTGTTCTGCAACCTCTTCGTCTGGCTAAATGGGATGTAAATGACAAGGTCTCGTTCTATAGGAGAGGAAGGTAACTCTTTCATAATCTAAGCTACTATCCAGTTAACTCCATGATGAGATTTAGTTGTCTGAGCACAACTTTCTTTTTTCTTTCTTCTTTTTTTTTTTTTTTTTTTTTTTTTTTTCAGGAAATATACCTACCGTGAGTTTGAGAGAATAGCAAACAAGTTGGCTCGTCGATTTCCTTGTTCTTCATTTATTCCTCCTGAGTACATGGAAAAGGTGTTCTGGCATGAATTGGCCCATGGAAAGAAACGAACAGTTGAATATGGAGTCAATGTTGATGGCAGTGCCTTTTCATGTGATCCTAATGATCAGCTAGGGAAAAGCAAATGGAACTTGAAGGTTTTTATCCTAATTTTGTCTTTCTGTCTCTCATCATTCCATCGTCTATATTATAATTCGTATACAACTCAATTCTTTGATTGCAGATTCTGCCAAGGCTTCCAAATTCCATTTTGCGTTTGATTGAAAGAGATATACCGGTATGCTGACCATTGTTCAACTCTTGGCTAAATTTGTCAGTCTATCTTATTAGAGCTTTGGTCTTAACTTTATTGAGTTGGTTTCAGGGAGTAACCCATCCAATGCTTTACATTGGAATGCTATTTGGTATGTTTGCATGGCATGTGGAAGATCACTATCTATACAGGTACATCTTACTACATTTGTTGCTTTAGAAATCGTCTAATTCTTCAAAGCTGTGTTCATATATTGATGTCCTTCACAATTTTCCTTACCAGCATTAATTATCATCACTCTGGTGCGCCAAAGACTTGGTATGGCGTCCCTGGTCATGCAGCTCTTCAGTTTGAAAGGGTAGCCCATGATCATGTGTATTCTTGTGATAACTTTTCGGCCAATGGAGAGGATGGTGCTTTTGAACTGCTTGCAGAAAAAACAACAATGTTTCCTCCAAGCATTCTCCTAGAACACAATGTACCTGTGTACAAGGCTGTCCAGATGCCTGGGGAGTTTGTTATAACCTTTCCAAGAGCATATCATGCAGGATTTAGCCATGGTAAATCTCTCTCTCTCTCTCTCTCTCTCTCTCTCTCTCTCTCTCTCTTCTAACTATTTCCTGCTGGGTTCAATTTTAGGTTTTAACTGTGGTGAAGCAGTTAACTTTGCTAGTGGTGATTGGTTCCCAATGGGGGAGCTGGCTAGGCAACGTTATGCTCTTCTTAACAAGATCCCAATGCTACCTTATGAGGAACTTCTCTGTAACGAAGCAATGCTTCTATTCAAATATTCTATGCAAAAAAATTATGGTGATGATACATTCAAAGATTCTGTCTCTCAACGTTCTGTTAAGGTTTCTTTTGTACGCCTCATACAACTGCATAAGCAGGTTCTTGAGCGCTTAGAAGTATCATCTACTTACCCACATGCTCAAAGAACTCTAGTATGCAGCCTCTGCAAGAGAGACTGTTACTTGGCATATAATTTGTGCGAGTGGTGCTATTCTGATCCCATCTGCCTTTTTCATGGTATGAGAGTATTGCTAGATCTTAATGTTTTGTTTCCATGTAGTTTTTAAACACCTGAGATTGGTTGTACTAACTCTATTTACACAATCTAGGGATTAATTCACTTCATTGTTCGTGTGGGAATGAACATACGATTTTCCTGAGGGAGGACTTTTCAGCAATGGAAGATGCAGCTCAAAAATTTGAGCAGAAAGAGGAAATATTGCTGAAGCTTCAGAAAGAAACAAATTTTGGTGATGACATGCGACTGCAATGAAGTAAATGAGTTTCAAGACTTTCAATTTCTTAGAGATCTGCTGCTGCCATAATTGGAAATCCCATTTACAATGCTGAATTTGTTCTTAACTATATTCTAGAACAAAAAGAAAACCATTCACTTTTCATGGTCATTTCATTTAAGTAACCTTTGTTGTTCATTTTTTGTGTGTCTAATTTGTTTATGTTCGGGAAATTTAAAACCGGACAAGCATCAACAAGAAGGAAGAAATTCCAAAGGAACTACTAGCTCTGCCTCTGATGTAACTTTAAGGGTTTGACATTACTGAATTTCTTACCTTAGAAGACTTTCTAACAAGGAATGATGCAGAGAAGCAATTTTAAGCAAGTATTTTTCCAACTCTAAGAAGAGAATAGTTTATTTGAGGTGTTGGCTCTCCTTATGATTAAAATTGCCCAAGTGAATGGAAGCACATCCAAAAAGGCAGCATTAAAGAGCATGAAGTAAAGACTAAGCCTTTGGCTTTTTCCAGTGTCTTCCAACCTCCAAGGGTTCACCATCTGAGTTTTGATGGAAAATACTGCAAAAAATAAAAAAATAAAAAATCCAATTATTGAAAAAATGTGAGTATTAAAAATTACCAAAGCACAGACTTATGAAATGGTGCACACCTTTTCAATGAGGTATAGATATAATGGCTTAACATTTCGAAGTCAATTCCAACCTTGCTCTTACTGTAGAGGTCATATTGGCTGTACATATTTTGTAGAAATAAGAAAATGAGTTTTGTTGTTGCAATCAACTCCACAAGAAATGACTCATTTGTTTCAAAGAAAACTGGTTTGAAGAAAGGAACCTGCAAATTATTAAGTGAACAGAAAATGGAAGCTTTCTTGAATATTTTAACCCACTTCAAATTCTGTCGATCCTCTTCATTCAATAGGTAGTGATATGCATCTTCCTTGTGCAATGTTGCAAAATGGACAGAAAAAAAAAATCATCTCTTCTTTAAAATTTCAAATTATTGAATATTTTTCCTATTTTAAATGATAAGTTAGAGGATAAAGTCAATGCTTACGGTAAAAAGAGTGATATCAGAAAGACAAATAATGCAGCTGGAGGCAGAGTTGTTCCATTTTCCTTTGCAACCTGGAGATTTGGAAGCAACCTTATTCTAGTCTCTTTGTGGAATAATATATCGTGGAAAACTATGATATTGAAACCATATCAAGGCTTATTTACTAAAAAATATTTGAATTTTCAGAGGATATACCAAGTACACGTAATCATCATGCCCCCATGACATCAGCAAATTTTCTAGTTTACATCCCTCAGAGTAGATTCCAAGTTTAGTGTCGTAAGCAGGGTTGTTGTAATCTGGATTGTCCTTCAAATACTGCAACACAAACATTTCTTTCATTAGACTGACTATATTTATAAACATGTCAAGCATTAATTAATTAATGTTTTTGAGGAAATACCTTGTGATGAACAATCGATTCGTCGAATGTACAACCAACAGGAAATGTATCTCCTATAACATTAAAATTTACCATCAGATTGAAATGATTTAAAAATACAAATATATGCATTCCCATATATTTGGTAAAAGCACATTTCTCGCCAACAACAGCCCACTGAGGCAGCTCTTCAAATTTAGAATAAAAAGAACCTTTCCGAGATCTGAAATCCATGCAAAAATAAGGTGTCAAGTTGTTAAAGTGGATCTTAATTTATCTGAACTTGAATATATAATGGAGCCTGCTGACAAGCATGGTGATTATCTGATATTACGCATATTGGCGAAAAAATAAAGAAACAAATAAACTCAAGGAACTGATATTCTGCATTTTAGCCTTGGAACAGACACTAGGAATATGCAAACCATGAATAAGGGCAGTCAAGTGAAGCCAATCTTCATCAGGGTAATCTTTTCTTATGGCTTCAGCTGACTGCAGCAAGTGCTCAATCTGAGGTTCGTCCAAGTCAGGGTCACTTTCATCCACAAAACTGTTAAGCAATTCAATGCATTCCCATATGCTAATCTCCACTCTGTTCAATTTCCCATACTCGTCCCTCGTCCTTTTTACTTGCATTCCTATTTTCATATATCAAATTGAATCCGTGCAGTCCGTGCAGTTAATCCTTTAAGCATTAGCTTGATGAAGGTGTACATACATAGTCATATGTTTGGTTGATGTGGTTCAACACTGAGTAAGCAATTTCTTTTTTCCTTTTCTCTTTTACGGTTTGTACTCTCTACTTTTTTTGTTAATGATTCAATTGGTCACACGGTCGATTTCAAATAATGAACGACTGTAAAAGAGAGTGAGTAAAAAGATCATAGACTTGTCGTCTTGACGGAAATATCTCCTATGCTTAAGTTAGTTGATTGGAATTATCAAAGAGCCAATGAGCTACTTGATAAATGCTTGACAGATAGGCTGTCAATAAGGTAGGTAAAGCCCGCATATTGGATCGAAAGAAGCTTCCAAAAAAGCTTCTTCACATCTAGGCTTTAGTAGGCGGTAGGCCCCTGTTTTATTTATTTATTTATTTTTGATTTGCAAAATTTTTATTTTACTAAAATTTAAATTCAACAACATACATTCCATAATGCATGCCATTACTACTAATAAATATTCATGAAGCTGCACCTTTCACTAAATCAAGTAGCCACTCTGTTTCTACCATTGTATGCATATTCTTCATCTACAACATGTGTAAAGAATTGCAGCCTCTCTGTTTTGAGGTTGTCTTGTGACATCATTCCCTGTCATGAGATTGATTTCTTTCTTTTCTTCTAAATAAACTCCATATTATGCTGCAAGTACTATTAGAAGCGTTCTGAATATCTTATAAATTATTCTGTTTCGCTTTGGGGAGAATGTCAATTTAAAACACATCCAATGAGTAGGCAAATTCTTTTCTTCTTTTTTGGGTTTCCTCTAGTCCTCTTCATATGTGTTGTAGATACACTATTCTGTATTGTTGCATCATAGAGATAAGATTAGTATTAGATAGGTTTAAGGGTTAATAGTTGAAATTCCAATTCATTAGGATTATATTCTTTAAAATTAGAATTATATTAGAAATATGATTAATTAGAGTTCTTATCAGTTTATCATTCTATTGTAGAATATTTAAAGAGCATATTGTTGTTAATCGAGAGGAATGAAGAATTATTAAGCAAAAGGCATAGACAGGCATACATAAATCGCTTCATTGTATTGATTTGATTTCAAAGAATAAAGTTTTTGTTTTTTTTTTTTCATTTATAGTAGATATACATAACTTGTTCATGACAAAAATTGAGTGCAAACAAATTGTAAAAATACAAACACATTGTCTGAATACATTCATATAGAAAAATTTCCTAAAGAAGCTGCTGATAATCCAATCAACAGGCAAGTCTCATCTCATCTCATCATCTTCAACAGCAGCAGATGATCAAGCAAATAAAGGCCCACAAACAGGACTAACGGCGCCGGCAGTGGTACCCATGAGTATACGGCAGCGGCACTTCTTGTGAACCATGGGAGTAGGAGGCGTAGTGGGGGAATTTTGTTGCTCCCGCACGCTTTTGGGGGTCGGAGTTTTTTCGCCGGTATTACTCCCATCATCGTCAACAGCAGCAGATGAAGCAAATAAAGCCTTGCAAACAGGACTACCGGCAGTGGTACCCATGAATGTGAGGCGGCGGCACTTCTTGAGAACCATGGGAGTCGGTGGTGGAGACAGAACCGGCACCCTTTTGGGAGTCAGAGACAGAGTTGAGAAATCCCCATGCAACTCGGTGGAATGCTTCCACCCCACCCTCTGGCTCGGAGTTTTGTCGGTGGAATAAATTTGTTCCATTGAAATCTTTGCTCACACAAGAACTTGTTGCTAAAATTGAGGGATGGCGTGAAGGCGGTGAACTTGAAGAGGCTCACACAAATCTTGCACGAATGAAGCGATGGGGTGAAGGCGGTGAAACTACTGCAGTATATATAGCCATAGGCAGTCCTTTTCTTGGTTGGACACCGACAAGGAAAAGGAAATTCAAATTCTTTGTTTTCAAAAATCTTTTTCCTTTTATTGGTTGGAAAATCAAAAAAGAAAAGGAAACCCAGACCAATCCCTTATCCCCAAAATTTAATAAACCAACCGACTTAGAAAAATAACGGCTAGAGCCAAAGTACAACTGGCTGTTTCGCTTCCGCATATACACACTAAGTTATTGGAAAGCATTATTTTTTTTTACAACATTTGGTCAAACTAAACCTACCCTTTGTTTTTTAATTTCTACGAAGTATGAAAATCATAGATGAGTGTGTTTTAGGGGCACCAAGATTGTGATGTGGTATCAGAGGAGAGTCCCTCTTGAGATTTCAAAATTTTATTTTTCTTTCATATTATTTGGGATTAAATTATAAAAATTTACACCTTTTTATTTGAAAAACAAATTTATGTGATCATAAACTAGTGTAATTAGAGTAGACCTTCTCATGCAGGGAAGTATGATTTTAATTGAATGATATTGTAGTCCATACAGTTGAATGAATGTTTATGATCACACCTAGGAACCCCTTTTTCAGTGTGAACAAACAGTAAATTAGAGCTAAATTTTATGATGATGATGATTTCATTGCTATATATTTCATGTTATCAGAACTAAATATACTACATTCTCATTATGTTATGGTGCCAGGCCCTATCTGGTTTCCTTGGGTACATTGTTAGGCTGTGGCTTAAATTATTATGAATTGTGTGTGCTATTGAATGTATAACATTCAAGAACATCCAGTGCTGGTCAGGGTCAGAGCAAGAAGGAATAAAAAAAAATTATCTTTGTTATCATAATGTATTTTTGGGAAACCATTGGTAATGGGAACAATCTCTTGATGTTATTGTGTGTAATCTTAATATGAAAGTAAATGCACCTCTATGTGAATGTAGCAATGGTTTTAAAGCTAAACTGGTTGCAAAGGGTTTTTGAACAAGCCTCTGGAGTTGATTACACTAAGACTTTTAGTCCAGTCATAAAACCCTCCACCATCAGAATTATACTAGCTCTGGCAGTCCATTTCAACTAGGTTACTAGACAGTTGGACATCTCTAATGCATTCCTTCATGGCTCTCTCAACGAGGAAGTGTATATGGAGTGACCAAAGGGTTTTGTTGACAAGGAGAATCCTAAAATGGTGTGCAAACTGCAAAAGGCAATCTATGGTCTCAAACAAGCCCCTAGAGCCTGGTTTCATAGATTGTCTTGCTACGTACTTGATATAGGCTTCACTGCATCTCTAGTTGACACTTCTTTATTTATTTTTTTATCATTGGCAACATTAAAGTCTTTATGTTGATATATGTGGATGATATAATTATCACAGGGACACATCTTCAGTTGATTACTAAGATTATTGGGCTAATGCATAAGGAATTTCCTGTTAAAGACTTAGGCTCTCTAAGTTTCTTTCTTGGCATACAGGTTACTCGAAGCTCTGCAGGGCTTCATCTCTGCCAAGCAAAATATGTTATTGACATCCTCCACAGAACCAAGATGATTGAAGCAAAGCCTGCAAAGTCCCCATGCCCATCTGGTTCTCAGTTGTCCAGATTGAATGGAGAGTCCCTGCTTGATCCTTTTGAGTATAGAAGTGTAGTAGGAGCTCTCCAATACTGCACTCTAACTCAACCTGATATAGCCTTCTCTGTGAATCAGCTTTGTCAACATATGCATCATCCAACTGTCACTCACTGGTCAGCAGTTAAGAGAATTCTCCGATATCTCAAGAACACCCTCAACCATGGCTTGTTTTACTCCAACACAAACCTTCAACTGAATGACTTTTGTGATTCAGATTGGGCTGGCTGTCCAGATGATAGGAGATCCACTTCTGGCTTTGCAGTCTTCCTTGGTAATTGCTTAATCTCCTGGAGTTCAAAGAAACAACCTGTGGTCTCTAGATCAAGCACAGAGGCTGAGTATCGATCCTTTGCAATTACTGCTACTGAGCTGTTTTGGTTAAGAATGTTATTTCAAGAAATCTAGATTCCTCTTCCAAAGACCCCAGTTGCCTGGTGTGACAATGTAAGTGCATTATCCTTGGCTGCCAATCCAATTTATGATGCTAGAACAAAGCATATCGAAGTTGATTATCACTATATCAGAGAAAAAGTGCTCAACCGAGACATCATAGTATCCTTCATCTCCACAACAGACCAAATTGTAGATGTGTTCACCAAAGGATTGTCTTCAACTCAATTTCTATTTCTAAAATCCAAGCTACAAGTGATTTCATCCCCTTTTAGCTTGAGGGGGCATGTTAAGCATACTACTGATGATGAGCCTGAAGTCTCTGGTAGTGCGATCTAGCGCAAGCCCACAGAGCGATCGAGTGCACATGTAATGGCTAATGAGCCTGAAGTTTTTGGTAGTGCAATCGAGCATAAGCCCTTAAAGCAATCGAGCATACATGTAACGGCAAATGAGCTTGAAGTCTTTGGTAGTGCGATCGAGCACACTCACTACCTGCACTCGAGCGCACACGCGATCATGTGAAGACTTCTATTCCTACTGCATCTCTTTCTTCTAATCATTAATGCAAACAGATAACTCTTTAGTCATCTGTTTGCATTCTACCTCTCTTGTTCTCTTGTTATTAAATTCATATTAGTATTAAGTCTTATTCTTAAATTAGGATTAAGTTATTAGTTTTTGAATTCACATCTACTTATATTATCAAAGTTGGTGATGGATTATATTTGTGATTTCTGTTCTATTTAAGCTTAATGAAAAAGCAGTACAACTCATTCAGCAAAATCAAGTTCTTTAAGAACTCTTTTACTTTTGTTAATGGAAACAGTATGCTATGTGAAGTCCTGAAGTTCTTGCCTGCAACTTAAAGAGAATTCATATATTCACCATTTGGGGCAAATGAATATTAGTTTTGATTGTTCTCCAAATTTGTGTTTCAGGTAGTACCATATATTGTTTGAGTTTTAGGATCACTTTTATTCATTACATTAATAATATACATGAACTCTGATTACAAAGTTTTGAATATCTTGTAAAGTATACATAGTAGTTTGTAAGGTGCCAGGCATAATTTTGTTTTATTCCAGAGTAGTTAGGAAGGCACAAGATTTGTAATACTCAGAGTGGTTAGGAAGGTCAAGCTTTGTGATACTAATCACATTTTGAGAAAGATTGGAACTTCTTTAGGATCACTTTTATTTATTACATTAATAATATACATGAACTCCTTATACTGATTACAGAGTTTCTTAGTACATATATAGATGATTAAAATTGCCCAAGTGAATGGAAGCACAGCCAACAAGGCAGCATTAAAGAGCATGAAGTAAAGCCTAAGCCTTTGGCCTTTTCCAGTGTCTTCCAACCTCCAAGGGTTCACCACCTGAGTTTTGATGGAAAATACTGCAAAAAAAAAAAAATAAAAAAAAATCCAATTATAGAGAAAAGGAGTACTGAAAATTACCGAAGCACATACTTATGAAATGGCACACACCTTTTCAATGAGGGATAGATAGTATGGCTTAACTTTTTCGACGTCAATTCGAACCTTGCTCTTACTGTAGAGGTCATATTGGCTGTACATATTTTGTAGAAATAAGAAAATGAGTTTGGTTGTTGCAATCAGCTCCACAAGAAATTACTCATTTGTTTCAAAGAAAACTGGTTTGAAGAAAGGAACCTGCAAATTAAGTGAACAGAAAATGGAAGCTTACTTGAATATTTTAACCCACTTCAAATTCTGTCGATCCTCTTCATTCAATAGGTAGTGATATGCATCTTCCTTGTGCAATGCTGCAAGATGGACAGATAAAAATCATTTCTTCATTTAAAATTTCAAATGGTTGAATATTTATCCTATTTTAAATGAGAATTTAGAGGATAAAGTAAATGCTTACGGTAAAAAGAGTGATATCGGATGACAAATAATGCGGCTGGAGGCAGAGTTGTTCCATTTTCCTTCGCAACCTGGAGATTTGGAACCAACCTTATTCTAGTCTCTTTGTGGAATAATATATGGTGGAAAACTATAATATTGAAACCATATCAAGGCTTATTTACTAAAAAATCTTTGAATGTTCAGAGGATATACCAAGTACATGTAATCATCATGCCCCCACGACATCAGCACATTTTCTAGTCCACATCCTTCAGAGTAGATTCCAAGTTTAGTGTTATAAGCAGGGTTCTTGTAATCTGGATTGTCCTTCAAATACTGCAACACAGACATTTCTTTCATTAGACTGACCACATGTAGAAACAAGGCAAAAATTAATTAACTAACGTTTTTGAGAAGAAATACCTTGTGATAAACAATCGATTCATCGAAAGCACAACCAACAGGAAATGTATCTCCTATAACATTAAAATTTGCCATCAGATTGAAATGATTTAAAAATACAAATATATGCATTCCCATATATTTGGTAAAAGCACATTTCTCACCAACAACAGCCCACTGGGGCAGCTCTCCAAATTTAGAATGAAAAAGAACCTTTCCAAGATCTGAAATCCATGCAAAAATAAGGTGTCAAGTTGTTAAAGTGGTGCTTAATTTATCTGAATTTGAATATATAATGGAGCCTGCTGACAAGCATGGTGATTATCTGATATTACGCATATTGGCGAAAAAATAAAGAAACAAATAAACTCAAGGAACTTATATTCTGCATTTTAGACTTGGAACAGAAACTAGGAATATGCATACCATGAATAAGGGCAGTCAAGTGAAGCCAATCTTCATCAGGATAATCTTTTCTTATGGCTTCAGCTGATTGCAGCAAGTGCTCAATCTGAGGTTCATCCAAGTCAGGGTCACTTTCATCCACAAAACTGTTAAGCAATTCAATGCATTCCCATATGCTCATCTCCTCTCTGTTCAATTTCCCATACTCTTCCCTAGTCCTCTTTACCTGCATTTGCATTCCAATTTTCATATATCAAATTGAATCCGTGCAGTCCGTGCAGTTAATCGTTTAAGCATTAACTTGATGAAAGTGTACTTACATAATCATATGTTTGGTTGATGTGATTCAACTGGTAGCATCTCTCCACAGTGTTTTGCCTTACGCTTCCATCATAATCCCTGCCAGCCAAAAGCCATTTCAACACGATTCCTTGAATGAGAAGCTACCCATTTATGAACAAAACCTGACCTTATAAACAAATTATATGGACAGTGGTGGAGAAAGAAAATATTAGAACCTAAATGATTGGCCAAATGCATTGGACTCCGGCACCGCAAATCCGTTCTGCGGCAATTTCTTGGACTCAGAAATTTGATTCTGATCCTCTACCTGTGACCCTTTGATTTCAAACCCCAAGAAACAAAAGTTAGACCACAACTATGTCATATTTCAGAAGAAATTTCAAGCTTATGCACTTGTACAAAAAGAATTGAAATTCCATGGACAAAAGGAAGAAGGAAGTGATGAACAAATCGGTACGTACCATGCTCCGGTTTCTCGACAGCAATCGTCATCTTAACCTTAAAACAAGATAATAGCTCGAAATAGGGAAGCAAAGCAGAGAAGAAAGGCTTATTGGAAGGCCTTGGCAGAAAATGAGGGTACGTAATATATATGGTGACATGCACAAACTTTATATATAGCTAAAAATATCTCTATTACATTATCTATATCCAACGGTTTGGTTGCTGGATTGTCTAAAAATTCATGGTTGTCATCTACATTCCGTAGAAGGATATATTTGACAATGGCTTGAATTAGCTTTTCTGAAGATATCACATCCTATTTTTTCGGAGAATTGCTATTTGTTCTTCCCTTATCCTTTTCTGTTCAACTTCTTTAAAAATCAACCGTTAGATTTGTATGATCCACGTACACCTTTATCCATGTGAACTTACTGATTAACTGTTGATTTTTAATTAAGTTTAATGAAAGAAGGATAGGAAAAGGATGTTTAAAACTTTCTCTATTTTAAATCATTGATTGTTCCAAAAACTTAAGTTGATAAAAAAATAATAAATTTAATTATTTAATTAATATTTTATCATATATGTTTTTCTCACCTCAATGGCTTTGCCCATATGCTTTGTTATTTATTGTGTGCTTGGTTTTATTTATTTATTTTGGATTTTGTATTAACTTATTTTCGTTAGTGATTGTGTCGTGTGAATGAGGTTTCATAAATACTAGGAGACAGATCTAATCATGCATGGAGAATGTCTAACAGCTTCCAACTTCCATACAATTTCAATGTTTGGCCCAAAAAACAACAGCTATATGATGGTAAGATAGCTAAAAAAAAAAGCGTAAGATAACTGAAAAAATCTATCAATGGTCGGGTTGGGGTAGTCGAACCACCCCTACGGTCAAAATGATGATTCGGCCACCATGGAAGGTTGGCTTAGCCGCTTAGGTTAGCTATTGGGTTGGTTTAGTAATCCTTAATGGTCATTCTAGTGGTTTACACACCACTCATTCTTTCTCTCTTATTTGCTGTCGTGATTTGGGCTGTTCATTTAAACTAAACGGTCCAGATAAGAGCTACCATCCCACCAGATCTCAATCTTCATTCTCTGTCACGATGGATTTCTTGATATTTGCCCTCTTTTCCTTCGTTTTATTAAAAAACAAGTTGCTTGTATTACTTCTTTGATTAAGATCAATACGTAGAAGAACCAAAATGATATCGGCAAGCATCATGAATTCTCCTAGCCACATCCCCAACAGTTTGTGGATTGTGTTACTGCTTTCTAATTCTTTGTAGCAAACCAACATTGGCTTGAATTTGACACTATTGTTACTGAAAACCCTGTGACATACTTGAACATCATAATGATCTTATTCTTCAATTTCTCACTTGTACTCTTTCCTCAACCTGGTTTCAATTATTTGTCATTGGAAAAATACAAATGCAACGTGTCACTGTGTTAAAATATTAATTAAATAATTAAATTTACTTTTCTATCCGCTTAAATGATTTAACAATGAACACAAACAAACTGCACCAACTCTCAAATTGCAGTCCACATTCCATGACAGGATAAGGCCTTGAGAAGCTCTTGCAGGAATTAATCAGTTCAAACTGCTCAACATAAGTTGAATCCTTATTTAGGAAATTTTCTCTAACAAAATTCAATTTTTACATTATGGCAACCTTCATCTACCATCTAAGGTTGTCCACTTTCAGTGGTCATGAATTACAGCTTCCTTACCAGATAATCCAATAAACTCAACCGCAACAGTGAGAGCATTCATAGCAGCCAAAGAAGTCAGGCTTGTTACAGACAATTTTTCCTCTCCACCCGCCAAGTCCGATACACCTCGAAACACAATACAAGGCACTCCATTTGATAGAGATGTCTGCATAGAGACCAACAATGCCAAACACAATTTTTAATTTGTAAATAAACAGTATTTCCAAAAATATTGGAATCATAATCAAATGAATCTTTCGTTTTTTTTTTTAACTAACCATCACAATAGCAGCACTCTCTTCATCAGCAGTGGAGACATTAAATTCTTTGAAAAGAAATTTTCTATAAGCTGCATTGTCAAGGTATATATCAGCAGTAGAACCTCTCAATCCATACACAACTTTTGGTGTTTCAGGAAGGCAATATGTCTCATTGAGACACTGTTGTAGCTTTAAATCCTGTAATCAATTACACAATTACAAGATAATGAGCTGAAAAACAAACCATGAATGATACACGCATTATCAACATGCATAAGCTATGAAAACAGAGTGGGGAAAAACCATGCTACGAACCTGAAGTGTTGTAGCAATGTTGAAAAATTTTGGTTCTATTGGAAGCCAAAAGACCTCTTCCATTGGTTTTGCTGCAGAGAACAATTGCTGCGGTGTGAAGTCTATCTTTGCCAACAAATTCTCTCCCTTTTCCGGGAAATTGAAAGCCCCAAACTTCAATTCTGTGAGTCCCCCTTCTGCTGACTTGAACTCCTTTAAAATGCAAATAGAGGATGAAAGATGAATTAAGCATAGTCCCACTAAACTACAAAATCTAGCTGCTTAAACACATAAGTTGAGGGGATTCTTTCTACTAAATAATTTGTAGCAGTAAAATCCAACAAAGAAAAGAGTAATCAACACAAGTTTAAACTTGTACCTTCCATTTCCAAGATCCTGTGAAGGCAACATAATTTGGGACACTAACATCACCAATGTTCAATGAATCATTAGTACTTCCAGCTATTCCATAGTGAACAATTCCTTGAATATCAAATGTATCAAGAAGGGTTTGCACAGCTATACCTGCATTTAGCTAAGAGTGTCACCAAAACGTCAAGTCTGCAACTCATAAAAAAATCTCTCATAGCAATTATAGGTAGTATGTAATACAGTAGTGTTGGGGAAATAATGAAAGAAAGATGAAATCTTACCGTTTGCTCTCCAGTCATCACATAAATTACATCTGTACCATTAATCTTCCCAATGTTGAACCTCCTTCCTAGGCAATCAACAGGTCAAACATATTCAAAACAAGCTGTTCATTATGTGCACGCATAATAGAATCTATAATAACAAGTTCTTTTACTTTCCTTCAAAGGAATAGGATCTCATTTTATGGTCAAGATTAAATTTCTACATCTATATATCTTGTCACATTTTCAATATGGTGTCATGTCATTTAATGTTAAATGCAATAAAGTAAAATATTGACGATGAAATGAAAGTGAAATGGAGAAAGTATTTGCCCTTCTGTAATTACAGGGTCTTCTCAGTAACAATTTTTTTTTTTGCCTCCCCCATTTTCCCACTTAACCCGAGCTAGCCCAACAATGCAGTCAACCCACCTAACTTTTAGTCTAAATGTGCCTAGCTTGTGCCACTCCCACCAAAATCAGAACCTTTGAATTTTGAAACTAGCCCATCTAAAGAACTTTTCAACCAAAGCTATTCTAGACTTCTAGTCAATCCAAGACCCATGGCATTGAGAGAGAGAGAGAGAGAGAGAGAGAGAGAGAGAGAGAGTACCAGCGAGGTCAACCCAGGGGATATAGGAGCTGGGAACAAAGAAACCAGAGGTTTGAAGCACGAGTTCTTCGGTAGGGAAAGTCATGACAAGCCCAATATAAGGCCCTGCATTCTCATTGATCCTGTCCACAACCCCATGCATTGGATGACTACACCTCAGCTGCACAGACTCTTGTATTTGTGCCATAACCAATAACCCCAACAACAACATCACTTCTAGCTCAACGTCCCACATTCTTCGCCGTCTTCCTACCACCGACATCCAACACTCTCCGCTACACATTTCCGTCGAGAATGAAAGATGATCGGACGGCTGTGGTTGTGGGTTCCCCTGGAAAGTTGGAGAGCTGCAGGAATAATGAAGACCAAGGAGACAGACAGAAGCATGGGAGCATATAACATAAGATATAATTTAGGTGTGAGCATGTGACTGGAATATCTCATCTAGCTACCAAGCACTATTAAGAAATACGAGTACAACAACTACCCAAGACTTATAACGCACGTGGATCGACCCTCCAATTATTGTGATAGCGTCTCATCACGTGCGTGGTTCACAAAGAGCACACGATTACTTCTTGGTACAGCTGAGAAAAAGGCATTGTCCGTCGTTCCAATGTTTAGAATCTACGTGGAAAATGTTGGGTATATTACCTTTTATATTATAAATTTCTTATAAACTTAAGAAGCAGTTCACGGATATAAATAATTTATAAATAAGTGTTTTTCCGCATTATATATATATATATATATATATATATATATTACTTTTTCTTTCTGCCCATTCAATAAGAATATAAAAGAAAAATAAGAGATATGATCTAAAATCACATATTTTTAATTTACGTTCCTTCTTGATTTATTCTTTCTTTTGCATTCATTTCAACTCATAAACGTAGTGTAAACGCTTTATAGGATACGGTTTAGAGGTAGCTATTGTTGGCGTGTCAACTATCAAACAAATTTCATAATCATAATCAATTTAATTGTTATAAGTTACTCAATTATTCTCTTATAGATCAAGGAATAAAAGTAGAATGTCAAAATATTGGCAAATGTCTAAGAACTAGTTGAAAACTCTTGCTTGTTTCCACATCTCATGAAAATTGAACAGCTCACATGCGTTCAGTAATTACTCCACAGCTTCAATGTCATGAATCCATCACAAAGATTTTCGTCTTCATTTTTCGTCGTCATCATAAATGGTAAATAAGGAAGGTTCAATGTGATAATACTCTAGTTGAGGCCCTGCATAACATGGATCTTCATTATATGTAAATGGACCCACTTTCTGACCAAGACTTTTGATCTGACTGTAAATACTCTACTGCTTTGTGGCATATGATGATCTTCTACTTGAATGAAGAAACAACTATAAGAGTTTCAGTCCACCAGTTACTTCATCAACTACTTCAACAGGCCCTGCTCGAGTGTCAGAATTAATCAATTGAAAGACAACTTACAAACTTTAGATGTATATACATACATTATACATGTGTGTGTGATGTCAGAAGCAAGAGTCAAACGCTTTGTGAAAGAGAGAAGTGTATATATGTATTTGTGTGTCTGTGTTTGTATTCTATCCTTCCGCATTCGAAAGAATTTACTAAAATGCAACACAATTAATTCCACCTAATATCCGATAAAGATAGCACAAAGGAACTTGAACTCTCAGCCAAAGACAGAAGTCAAGTTGGGAAGTCCAAAGGGTTACCATCATACCAACTTGCTATTGGTTAAAACTAATCTTATTTCTTTCATTGAATAATAATATTGAATCCCCATGTCAAAACTGCTACGTGTCTTATGGGGTCCTCCAAAACAAAAGATTTGCAAGATATGCAGGTATTGGGAGGAGAAACTCACCAAGAATAGCCATCACTGTCCTCGAATCTGGAAGATCGGAGAATGAATAAGTTATGAGATTAGGATAAACTGGTTAAACAGCTTCTGAAGCATGAGAAATTATTGCACAAATGTGAACTAGATAAGACTTGGAGAACCAACTGAAACATATGGAAAGGTGTTTACAAAAATAGGAAAAATAATTCAAGCAGTACTCAGATCACTAAAATATCCATGTGGTGGCAAGCACAAAATTGGATAGCATTTTGATAAAAATAAAATAAAATTACTATCTACTTCATTCAATCTTTCTTATTATCTCTAGAAGTTCTCGCCTCCGCGTCTCAAATATGGTTCTTAAGACAATTTACATGCTTCCAGTGCATTAGGATTGCATTGTTTACATGACTCGTCAGAGGCTCAATTTCAGTGCGTATCATCATGGCTTCAAAAAAAAATATTAAGTAATTTTTTGGCTGCATAATTTTTTTCTTGACTTAGGAGTCCACACTTGGTAATAAAAAGCACACATTAGTGATCTAAAAGGCAGCTTCAAGTAGTTAGGCCCAATCAAACCCCCCCTACACACACACAATTTGCCTCTTTCCGTCTCAGTATCCGCCAGACCTATCATTATGATCATCTACATCCCCATCCTTCCTCATTCAGTGGATTATCAGAGGATAGCTTCAATTTGATGAAAAGAACACATATTGCATATGAAAGACAAAGTATATTTAATCAGTGTATAGGAATTTTTTTTTTTTTTATAAGTAAATATGATATAAAAGAGCACAGAGGGGCGCAACCCACATACACGGGAAGTATAAAAGAAAGCGCCTAAGAGGGAGAAAAATGAAAAAGAAAATCAGAGAAGCTAATCCCTATAGGAGCTAGCCAAGCGGCCGTCCAGGAATACAAAGTAAAGAAGAAAAAATGAGTCAATTACTCTATAGTCCTAATGGAGTTCTCAAAACATCTAGCATTCCTTTCATTCCAAATACACCACATAAGACACAACGGGATCATCTTCCACACTACCGCGCTTCGAGAACTTCCTCCCGACCACCAACAATCGAACAAGCCCCTCACCTTGCAAGGCATGACCCAAAGCAGCCCAAACCGATCAAAAATAGTATGCCAAAGAACACTTGCGATCTCGCAATGGAGATTAAAATTGGGCAGATCTTAAGCGAGCACCCCTCCAGAGTGCAATGGAGGTCACTAGCCTAGGCCATGGGCCTTCTTGATTACCCATTGACCCCGTCCAGGTAAGTAAAAAAACAACAAAATTAATACAAAGAATATAAGAAGTTCGGTAAGCAGATTAGTCGACGGAGATCGGAAAGATCTCACGACAACCAGCCAGTAAACTTCAGTGTATAGGATTACACTCTGGATCTGAGTCATGGGGAGTACTACTGCTCTTCCCTACAAACTTAAATCCCAAATTACGCAGAAGTGCCCTCTTCGATAAGATACATTATCTATATTACTAACCAAACACAATTAACATCCTCAAAACATCAAGGGGAGTACAGCCTGCTGACCAAAATATTTATACCAAGAACTCTCATTCATAATACGGCAGTAACCATGATCAATTTTCAAAAAGGAATTCATTTTGCAACTCACTTGGTGCAATCTGCGTTCTCCCTGCATCAATTGTAATGTGGGTTGGTATATTTAGCGATTTTGCCCGCTCCTGCTAAGGTATATAAGGATTTAGTGAAAAATTAACAAATCCATGAAACAAAACATGCACCATATAACAAAGAGGAACAGGAAAATATAGTGGGGAAAGAGGATAAAGTAAAAACATCACATTTCACATTTTTCTTTTGGAGGGAAGGGCAGATGCAGGAAAATTAAAACATCAGATTAGGGAATGGAATCTGATAGTTCTTCTAATAATAACTTGAAAGAAAAATATAGAATTATGTGCAGATGATAAAATAATTTGCATCCGTTGATAGTTGGCAGCCCAATTCTGTCATAAAAAAGGGAACATCATGCACCTCCACTGGGGTCCTAATTTTACAGTTTGCTAAGTCACATTTGAAAGAAAAAAAAAATACATAAAGAATCTAGATATTGGTATCCCACCTTCATTAGAGTGTCAATCAATTAAATTTACCCTCAACTATCCACTATTAAATTAATAGAAATAGCGAGTTTGAAGACCAGGTAAGGCAAGGGAGGGTCCCTTTTAACCAACTTCGTTTTAAGCCAATGACTTGTTTCCTTAAAAAGAAACTAAGAGTTTCCCTTCTACTATAGCTATATCCATAACTAATCAATCATAAATATGAATTTAGCAGACTGGCAATATAGATATTATTACATTAATGACAAAATAAGTAAGCAAGAAAAGAATAAGCCTATGTTTACACTATATAGATTTTGGCACCCAAAAAAAAAAAACAGAAAACTTACTTGCAAAACTAGCATATCTTCCTCACTTTCAATTTTTACAACCACCTTAGGCTGCGCACACATCTCCCACCTGTATGCTGACAAACTTAGTCGCAAGCAACAGAGTGAATAAGGAATAAACTAGCATATTAGTGTGTGGCCTTACCTGTTTAAAGCTTTTGGTGCCCGACGAAGAAGCTTTTTATAGAGACCCAAAGTTGCATGACTAACAAAATAAGGGAAAGATTTGGCTCATGAATTAGATCAAAATGTATTTCAATAATGAAAAAAGAATAGCAAACATTCAAAAACTAACCAAGGATCAATGGATCATCAACGTCAATGTGTTGTTGAATAGGTGTACCAACAATTGTACAGAACAGAGGGTAAAGAGGTTATAACATCAACCATGTCAATGCAACTCTCAAGCACTTTACCATTAAAGATACTAAATCGATAAGTAACCCGCAATTGTTATCAGCATTCCATAGAGATAATATGAAGAAAGACATGGTTGACTTAAAAATAAAAGTAGATAAATTGTTTTTATGATGACTAAAGTTTGCCAATGGTTGTTAAAACAGCTAAAGTCCACGAGAGCACCCACTTATTTTGACACTGCACTGTCTTTTGTAATGCCCTAGACTAGTATCAAGCAATGTCTTGTTAATGCAGCCACAGACCTTCAGTCCACAAACTTAAATTCATAAGCACCATGTACCCCTATAAACTTTGCTTGATGAAACATCCTATCATTCTTAAATAAAGAATCAAAGTTCAAGAAGCTCCTGGCATATTTAAGTCCCACCACAAGCACAAGAATGAAACTAAAAGGAACATCAAACACATTCGGGAGAAGAGGGGAGGGGGTGAGGGAGCTTAGGCGTCCTTTGCGCTTACAAATATGAACAGCTTATCACCCCCAAATTCTCACTAATGACTCTTTTAAGCCTCCATATGCAGTAATGCAAGACTCAACACCATTCTTTATATGCTTTATGTTAGTAAACTAAAAAATTAATGATCTTAATGACATATTATAGCATCACTAGCTCTAAACGTTACACAAACAGACTGAAATGCCTTATAAGCATTCCAAAACTAAACAATTAATGATCTTAATGACATATTATAGCATCATTAGCACTAAACGTTACACAAACAGCCTGATATGTCTTATAAGCATTCCACTTGCACATATAAGAAGATATCTGAAAGCCAAGCTGAGAAGAACTACTTTTTAAGGCTAGAGAATATGTGTTCATAAAAAAATTATATTATATCAGATTATGTTACATATAAAATTACAGGCTACCTGCATTGGGCAGCAATTTTCCCTTTACCCATCTTTAGATCATTCCTCACAACCAAAACCTGCAGAAAACAAGAAAATAGCAAATAGATCTTAGTTCCTTTTCCCCCCCACTAAATTCTCTTTCCATGTATGTACATGTGTGTGTGTGTGTGTGTGTGTGAGAGAGAGAGAGAGAGAGACCATTTTGAAATCTTCAAGAATGTCAGCCAGCTTTTCAATCTCAAGGGCCTCTTTGGGCTTATCATTCTTCTTCCCATTACCATCAACTGCAATGTCTTTAGGTAATCTTGCTGAGATAAAAATGCGAGCAGGACATCGTGCACCAATGTAGTATCCCAAAGCAAGGCAACCTGCTCCAACTAGAATGGCACTCAGCAACGTCAGGTCCATCCTATATTGCACCCAAACAATGGCCCCTCAATCTTTTCTCAAGTCTGGGAGAAAAGTAAATCTTGAGAGCAGACAGTCCAAAATCCACCTAGAAAAAAGCAGATCATAATTGAACCTCTCCTTGTCATTGGATGAATAATAGACTTGCACCCATAAAATAAATATCTAATATTTAAAAATAGAACAAAAAATATAAATAAAGTGTACATACTCCACAACACATACAAAAGAACTGTATGAGGTCCCCTATTTTGTTTTCAATTCGGTGAGTAATTTAGATTCAGATTAAAGACTCTGAAACACTGCAATACCATAACCATGAGCTTCACTTTCTCTGAACTCTGATCATCTCTGAAAGGAAAACCAAAACACACATGGAAATATTGTCTTTTTCAATGCTGTCTACTTTTATACTGTCAAATTCATAGCCATTAGTTCAACATCAGATCACACACATGTGAATTACAATTAGGGCAAGCAATTTTTGACACGACCCACTAATCCAACATGAAATTAGCAGGTAAGGATTGCGGGGCTTGAGTTGCCGACATGTTTAATTAAATAGGTCGGATTAGAGTTGACTTATAATTTTATACCCTTGACACGACCCAAGCCTAAAACGCGAACACCAATTGCCACGCCTAATTACAATCAATATATGGTCATTTGTGGACAACGTTCAACCAACTAGGAACACGGTTCTCGCATACAAGACAGACAACCTTAATATAGACACCAAAGTAGTGATTTAAACCAAAGTTTCTGAACATGACCAACAAACGATAGACCTGCATAAATTAACAAGCATCCTAAACACATTGCAAAAACCATGGGAATAAACAAATAACAAAATATATTAAGAATCACCTTTTGATATTCTAAGTAACCCCATTCTCATTTCTCTCTCTTTCTTCTTTGTGTGTGTGTGTGTGCGCGCGCTGTATTCTAAGAAGAATAAGGCTCCAATCATGTCAACATTCTAGTGAGGAATTACAAAAATGAAAATAGATCAAATAAAAGCCTTCCAGAAGTTTAATTCTAGGTCAAGAACATAGACTCTGCTTCAGTAAAGAGAATTTTCCACTCCATTGATTAAGTTTTCCATCAAAGCAAACAGAGGAGAAGAGCAACAGCCATGGCTGAATGAAGTAATTATTCCTAAAATAGAAGGGCATTTCGGTAAAATAGATACCTGTAGTGTGACGCTGCTGAAGCTGCATTGATCGAAGTGTCAAAAACCCTAGATGCTAAAGCACTGATGCTAAAGGACTGGAGAGACCATAGGGGGAAGAGAAAAAGAGGAGAGAGATTGCGTTCACCTGAAACTCGGGCAGGTTCTGTAAACAAGACGACCTATCTCAGCCGTGTGGTTGGTGGACTCAGTCTTACTTCTCAATTTTACTCTTTAATGGCGTGTTTGGGTGTGTAAATTTTTTTTACTATTTTTTATTGTATTTAAAATTGTAAATACCCAAAAAGTTGCCATTTTTTTAAATTATGTTTGAATAATTTAGAGAATATAAAATAAAATTAGAAAAGATATTTAGGAAACTAAATTAAATTGAATTATTTAAAAAATAATATAAATAAATAAATCAATCTCTAAATTTTTTTTTTTTTTTAAAAAAAAAAAAAACTAAAACTCAAATTGGGATGGTTTTCCAACTACCCCTAAGGGCGGCAAAGGGTGGCTTTGCCACCTCCGAAATTAATGAGGGTAGTTGAGCCACTCCTAAGCACCGTTAGAAGGTAGCTCGGCCACCTTCATTAATGAGACGGCTACGAAAACCATTTGGGGTGGTCGAGCAGGATTGAGATCCCCTTCAATTACTCAAAATTGAAAAATTTTAGGTTACGAAATCGTGACCTTTCATCTTAAAATCAATGTTTATAAAATGTCAGCTGCTTTTGTATAATCAATGTATTAAATTTTGATTTTAAGCTGACTTTTATTTTACCGAGGTTTAAATGATTTTATAAACCATTGAATTAAAAATAAATGGCTACAATTTCGTAACATGAGATTCTCTAATTTTAAGTAATTTGAGAGAATCTCAATCCGGCCGAGCCATCATAGAAAATTGATCAACCACTGCCGAAATTAATGAGCCACCCCTAACCATTATTTGAGATTATGGGTGGTTCCGCCACTCTCAAATAATACTGATCTCTACAAAATATTTGGATTTTAGAAACCAAGTTTAGTCTTCATAAAACTCTACATGAGATCAATTAATTATTATTATTATTTTTTGGTAAATGATTTTTTTTTAGATCGGGTCAGATTTGGTGCAGGCTATAAAAAGGTCGATCGTGAGTCACATTAGATAAAATAATACCCCATTTTTTTGCTCTTTTTTTGTTTGTTTCTTTGTTTTTGCCGTCCATGGCTTTTCTTTTTGTTTGTGCGTTCAATACGTCGGTAGGACCAGTAGCGTATATTTTTCTGCGGGAAAGGATGCGTGCCAGGAGGGGCAAGGAATCAAAATCGAACGGTGACGATCGCAAGAAGTCACTCGTCCAACTACTCTGACTTTGACAATAAGACAAATTCTATAAAAAGGTGGAGAAAATCTACGGTGTGCAACATATTCCATCACCTGACTTTGACGAGCTCAAATTGTAATAATAAAACTCCACAAATTATCTAAAACCGAGAAAAATGCAAATTCTTAATGAAAAAAAAGGGAATTAAACCCCAAATATGAAATGAATGTTCTATAAATAGTTGACATTAAGGATATTGTTTTCCACGTAGACAATATTTGACATTGTCTTTAAAGAGGAAGAAAACTTGACACATAACGGATTACCCACTACAATGACATATGGTACATATTACCCACTACTTCAATATAAATAAATATTTATTGTCAATGTCAATTTTTTTTTTTTTTTTTCAGCCGCAATTTGAATTGCACATAATTCAACTTTATAGATACGAGGTTACAAGGCTTACAAGTTTCCATCAACAATTTTATGTGAGCAAGACAGCCATATTAGACTAATATAAGGTGCAATTAACTTTTCATATTACTTTGAACAATAATATATGATGATAAATACGTGCAATAAATTTGTTCGTTGCAACCTCATGAATACTCGCTAGAAGCTCAAACAATTTGATAGTTGTTCGGACAATTTGAGTAAGTAGGGCTCAAGTTGTTTGAACACCCACTAGAAGCTCAAACAATTTCTCATATAAAAATACCAGGGTCGGAACTACGCAGTGTAGTTCCTTAAAATTTTTTGAAAATTAGAATTTTATTCATAAATTTTTTAATTTTGCTCCCCCAAACTCCATGTACTCATAAGTTTTTTAATTTTTTCCTCTTAAACTCCAAATGCCAATTTCACCCCTAGAAAATACTTATTACATATGCAATATATGGTAGCCTCCTTGTACTTCCTAGATTCCTAGTCCAATAAGATATACACCTCGTGGTAATTTATATTTTTTATACCGTCTTTTAACCAATGTCGGTCAAACACTCAAAAAATCAAGATGTACGCAAATAATATTCTGTCAATTTTTTTTTCTTAAATATTCGTACGAGTATTAAAAACAAAACAAAAAATCGGAATATTATAAATATTCTAGGCTTCTAGCTAACGTATAAAGAGAGAGAAAGAAAGAGAGGGAGAGAGGAGAGAGATAGAAAGAGAGGGAGAGAGAGACTGAGACTCCTAGAAAGATCAAAACTTAACTCAGAGTCGTAGCGCGTCGTCGTCTCAACCAACCTGCCTCTCAATCTCAATTTCTCAAGGGTACTCTCTCCAATTTCTTATTCTTTTTTTGTTTGTTTGTTTTTAAATTTTTTTATGTAAGAAACACAAACACTCTCATTTTGTTATTTTGTTTTTTGGTTTTAGATTAATGTCTAATCCGATCGATTGCGTTGACTCTGTTTGGTTTATGAGAAAGCCGAGGAAAAACGATAGATTAATGACAATTCTAATTTTTTATGTTGTTCTTTTGGATCGCTCAACTAAGACTAGGTGTTGGATGTTGCCTTTTTTCGTTTGCCGTTAGGGTTTCATATTCCTATTCCCTAGCAATGCATATATGACATATGTTTGGTTGTTGAGAACGTTGAGAAAAAGTGATAAATATAAGATATTGACTTTCAGGGTTTAAGTGTTATTGTTTTCTGATAACTGCAAAACTCGTGTAGTTAACAGTGGTATTTAGTTGTTCAGCTTTGTTAATCGTGGCCTTTACTCGCCAATTATCACAAAAATTAGGGTTCCTGACAGATTTACCGAAATTTGTACGGTTTTAAGGGTAGTTAAGTTTTTTTGGAAAATTGATTTTTGAAGGTGTTGAATGTATGAAAATTAATGTTTATATGTTCCCGTGCATTTTAAATTCATGCTTGTGTGTTGAGTTGCTTAAAAAAATTGGGCAAAGGAAAGAGAATATAATTTAAATGTAGCTCTGGCTCTTGACTTTTGCTGTTTGGTTCCTGGAGAAAGTATGGAAACGAATGAACATTGGTTCTCTTTTTCTTTATGGAATGAATGGGTTTTCAGGGCAGAGGGTTTTTGTTTGGAATTTGGTTGCGAAGTGTTCTATTTGCTTGCCTGGAAAATGGAGTAAAGGAAAGAAAGAGTAATTTTGTAATTTTTATTTTGTTGTTAAAGAAATGAAAAAAATTTCCGTACATGAAAAATGCCACCAACAGAATTAGTTTGTTTTCCATCCCTTCTTATTTTTTAAATTTTTAACTTTTTTTTTCCAGCAACCATTAGGATTGGAGTTTTCTTTCTTCTAACATTTTGAAGTTTTGTGAGTTTTCTGGAAATATTTTTAAAGGTCTTGTTTAGGGTTTTGAAGGGTTGCAAATATGGGTGACAATTTGATGGAGAAAGTTAGTGCTCTCGGTGAACGCCTCAAGATTGGAGGCACTGAGGTGGGCCGAAAGATGAGTGCAGGCATGAGCTCAATGAGCTTCAAGGTGAAGGAACTTTTCCAAGGCCCAAACCAGGCAGATAAGATCGTTGAAGATGCCACCTCAGAGAACCTTGATGAGCCTGATTGGGCTTTGAATCTTGATATTTGTGACATGATCAATAATGAAAAAATTAACAGTGTTGAGTTGATCCGTGGAATTAAAAAGAGGATCATGTTGAAGAGCGCGAGGGTTCAGTACTTCGCTTTGGTGTTGCTTGAAACATTGGTTAAGAATTGTGAAAAGGCTTTCTCGGAGGTGGCAGCCGAGAGGGTTCTTGATGAGATGGTGAAGCTGATTGATGATCCTGAGACTGTAGTTAATAATCGTAATAAGGCTTTGATACTAATTGAAGCATGGGGGGAATCGACCAGCGAGCTCCGCTATTTGCCTGTTTATGAAGAAACATATAAGGTATTTTAAGTTCTGGTGCCTTTTAGTATTAATCTTTGTCGGTTGCCAAAATTTTGCTAATTAGCTCTTCTATTTCATAGTCTCTCCCCCGGCCCCAACCCTCTTTCTTCAAAACATGAAAAATTGTGTCAACTGCAGTCTAAATATTTGTATTTGGCTCAATCCAGTGGTGTTTCTAACCGACCTTTGGTGGTGTACAATGAAAAGTTAGTAGTGATGACTGATTTTGTTTGGCCAGTGTCCATCTTATGGAGATAAGTTTGTATATAAATTATGAAATGCAGAATTATATAATTTGAGTAATTGAAATAAAGAAGAAGGAATAAGGATCTTATAAAGTATTTAAGGATAGATAAAATGTTCTCTTTCTCCCTAGCGGTGATCCCACTAAGGAATTTTCTGTGGACCAATGATTTGGTGCAGAGGAAGTTTATGTTTGAATAACATCACACAAAAATTTTATGTGTGGGCAAGAAAATCCATGTTTTAGTTTACGACACAAAATTCTCCATGCAAGGTTTTTTTTTTTTTTTAAACAAAGAAAATTGTCTGCTTGTGTCTTTCTATTTCAGAGTTTAAAATCAAGGGGCATTCGGTTCCCTGGTCGTGACAATGAGAGTTTGGCACCCATCTTTACTCCTCCTCGTTCAGTATCAGATTCAGAATACAATACTGATTTTCCCCAGCAGATTCAGCGTGATTTTCCTGTGCAAAGCTTTACAGCTGAACAAACAAAGGAAGCATTTGATGTTGCAAGAAACAGCATTGAGCTTCTTACAACGGTTTTATCCTCTTCACCCCAACAAGATGCTTTGAAGGTGATTTTTTCTTCTTGTGCTGGTTGTCTATATCTACTAGTTTGGGTCTCTCTACTAGTGAACATATGATACTTTGGTGCCTTCATTATGTGAGGTGTGAGATATATTAATTAAATATGTTATTTTTATTTATTCTCTATGGTCTTTGACTGTTGAAAAAAAATCACCTGGATTTTACTAGCTTGATGTTTGTCCAACTTCAAGAGTTTTTACTTAACATAGATTATATAAGCTTGTTATTTTATGGTGTTGTGAGTGATATGTGAGGCACATAAGTACTAATAGACCGATAGGTTTTTAAATTCTATAACTAGTCAATGTTGGCACACTAGACCTCAATGGTTTTAGCAAAATTTTATATGATTCATTTGGTAATATATGTTTACATCACTACTGCATGGTAATGATGTATCAAAAATAGCATTAACTCTCTTGCCCTGTTGAGATCTAGAGTAGATCTTTCTAGTGCTTTTTCATATTTTGATTTTATTTACATTTGAATGATTAAACACTTCTCTTCTTGTTGCATAAACTCATTATGAACTTTTCTTTGCAAAATGCTCATATTTGCTTTGCTAATTGATTTGATTATTGGCTAACGTAACTGCTGTTTGTATGACAATTGATGTAGAATGAGTGTGTGTGTGTGTGTGTGATATACATAACAGAGTATACCTTAATGGAGAATTTTATTTTATTTTAATAGGCTCTAGACAATACTACATATGATTGGGCATCTCTTGGATATGATGACATAGAAGTTGTGTGACTTTGACATTCTGATTTGAGGTTTTTTGTTGTTGTTGAACATGCGTATTGTGGTCTAGTGTAATATCTAACTGATTAGATACTAGAATGAAAGAGAAAAGATCATTTTAATCGCTATTAAGTTTTTTTTTTTTGGTAGTGATTCTAGATCATAATATTTAGTATGCTTTTAAGTTCCTACAAGTTATGGTTATGACTTCTGTACAATATCAACCTTTCTTATCTATAATGTTTTAATATCGTTGCTTGTTACATGATCTCAGAAATAGTGCATTCTTGTTAATTGATTATGGTGAATTTTTAATTGGCATTGGCATTAGACTGGCTAAAATTTTGGATATGGAAATTATTCTGCAATTCAGAATTATATGTCCTCCTAAAAATGAATTCTCAGTTTAATTGGGCAATGTAAAAACCCCCTCTCCCGCCTCAATGTTTGTCTTGGTATCGCATTGAAGACCTGGGATCAAGTCCTGCGCACCCAAAAAAGAAAGAAAGAAAAAGGTTGAAGTGTCTTGAGATTGATGACTACTTTTTTTCTTTTTTGTAAGTAAATCAAAGTTTATTAAGAGCAAAAGGGCGCTACCCAATTTCACGGGAAGTATACAAGAGATACACTTAACTAGGAGAAGATAAAAGATCAAGACAATCAGGAAAATTAGAATTACTACTGGTTATTAATTAGCACAAGCATGCGTGATGGGAGTAGACTCATAGGGCTTTCCAATGCTATCTACCACAAGGTTAGATTTAATGGTAACTGAAACCAAATCCAGTGGTTGCTAACTGCAAATTTTTGGCGGCCTTTACAACTCTTCCAATGTTTTACCTTTTTCTAGGACTCTTGGATTGAAGATCCATTTGTCAGACAAGAACATATTAAAACGAATGTGTGAAATAAAAACATATTAACATGAAACTCACCTCAGTGGCAACTTCTTAAGTTACACATTTTAAATGTAGAATCAATTTTATTAGTTATCATGATTTCCTTGTTCTTTTTGCTCCTATTAGGTGTAGGCTTCTCTTGTATACTTCATATGTATACCTAGGGAAGCCTTATGCTTTTATTAATATTTCAATTACTTATAAAAAAAAAATGTAGAATCAGTTTTATTTTTGCCGAGTATGATAAATTTATCAGATTTAATATAAAATGAAATGCCTTTAAGTCATTTTGATATAACATGATTTCCAGTGGGATCTTTGGCATGTTGATTGAAATGTCCAATGAGTATCAATAAGAAAGAAAACTTGCTCAGCTGGCTTATTACTGTGACATTCGGGTGTATCTCTATTGCATGATGTATTGCAGTTTCCCTATGCACCCATAATGTTCAAGAGTAATAAATCCCTTAAATTTGGGTAATTTTATTTTGTATCACAGTGTCACACCGTTGAGGTTTGGGTTATCAATAACTTTCTTCGAGATAGTGACGTAACATTAATTATCTTGCACCTACAATTTTGGTCAAGTAACATGGTTTGAGTGATATCCATCAGCATCCCAACAAGGATTAATGTGGTCATTTTTGGTTTATACTTTTTTTTTTTTCTTGTTAACATTGTTTAAATTTGCTACTATGTTTTAAAAAATATTGCTTCGGTTGGCTAGTTGGAAAATGTTGTATTTGTCTAAGGGTGGTAGGGTTACCCTTCTCAAGAGCACCCTTTCTAATTTACCTACATACTTCATGTCCCTCTTTCCTCTTTCTACGGGTGTTGCAAACTGTATTGAGAAGTTCCAACACGATTTCTTATGGGTTGAGCTAGGCTAGAGTTCAAATATCACTTGGTGAGTTGGTCCAAGGTTTGTAGGGAGGGTTGGGAATTGAAGTCCAATCATGCTCTCTTAGGTAAATGGCTTTGGCGCTCTGGGATTGGGAGAGAGGCTTGGTGGAGAGTGATGGTGGACGCTAAATATGGAAGTTCATGGAGAGGGTGGTGCTCTAGTGAGCCGGTTGGTGCGTATGGGGTGAGTTTATGGAAGAATATTATGAGGGGTTGGGGGAAGTTTTCTAGTCATACTAGATTTGAAGTGGGAGATGGCTCAAGGTTAGATTCTGGCATGATCTATGGTGCGAGGATATAGCCTTTCCTAGTTTATTTGGTATTGTGTGCGCATGTTGCAGGTCACGTGGATCCATTCATTGGAACATGAGTTTTGCTAGAGTGGCTCATAATTGGAAGGTGGATAACTTTGCCTCATTCTTGAGGGTGTTGTATTTAGGGAGAGTGAGATGGGAAGGCGAGGATAACCTGTGGTGGGTCTCTTCTAAAAGAGGGTTGTTTGGTGTTAAATTTTTTTTTGACGAGGAACTCCCTTCAAGACAGGGCGACTTCGTGTACCCACCCCTGTTGGGTAATCCTTAGACCCTTGTATAGTGCCAGGAAAGATCTTTACCATGGACAATCTCCAAAAGCGGCATGTCATTGTGGTCAATAGGTGTTTTATGTGTTAAAGGAATGGAGAGTTCGTAGACCATTTTCTTCTTCATTGTGAGGTTGCTTGTGCTATGTGGAATGTTTTCTTTAGTTGGTTTGGGCTGTCTTGGATTATGCTTAGACAAGTAGTCAACTTGTATGCTTGTTGGTGCACTGCTGGCAGCAATTTAACTGCTGCTATGTGAAAGATAGTGCCTTCATGTCTTTTGTGGTGTCTTTAGAGGGAAATGAATGATATAAGTTTTGACGACCGTGAGAGGACTTTGGAGGATATTAAATCTTTATTTTTCAACACCTTGTATTTTTGGATAGCTGCTTTTGTTTCTTCTTTAGTGATTAGTTATCATGATTTTCTTACTCTTTTTGCTCCTACTATTTAGGTGGCTTCTCTTGTACTGTGTACATCGGACGTCTTATGCTTTTAATGACATCTCAATTGCTTATAAAAAAAAATTATTGAACAGAAAATGTCACTTTTCTCTAGCATTATAGTTGAACACCTACAATGGAATTCTTTCCTGCAAAATAAATCTGATCTTGATCCTTTGGTGGTTTAAGTATTGGGTTGACCACGAACTTGGTGTGAGATTGTCTTGCATGCCATTGTCCCTGTTTTGGCGTGAGTTTCTTCTAGGTCAAGAAGTCACCTGTTGCCACATATCTGTCTAGGTCACAAATTGTGACCCGCCTCCATGTTCTCAAGTAGTGCACTTGGACATTCTAATTCTTGGTCTTCATTAAAAAAAAGGATAAAAGAAAATCTAATTCTTGGCAGTTGATCAACCGAGCAGATCTGGCAATGGGGACAGTTTAGTTTAATGTTGTTCTAAAAACCCTAGTGCACTTTGAGTTTGAAGTAACAAAAAGAAAGAAAGCCTAGCACAATGATGACCTTATACAATGCAGATGCTGTGTTATGTTGTTTGTGTGTAATAAGAGTGTTGTTTGACACATGTAGTGATGATAAGATCAAGACTTTCTTTTTTGACGCCTTCTTGGATGAAGAGTTTCTGTTATCAGAGGAGTTATTTTGTAAATTTTAACCAGGCTACTTATTTTCTTGACTTAGTATTCAGTTCATAGGTATTGATGCTGGTGAAACACACTAACGTGAATGGGACCTTTTTCTTCCCATTTTCAGGATGACTTGACAATCACACTCGTACAGCAGTGTCGTCAGTCGCAATCTACTGTCCTGAGAATTATTGAGACGGCTGGAGATAATGAGGCCCTGCTTTTTGAAGCCTTGAATGTAAATGATGAGATTCAGAAAGCTCTCACCAAGTATGAAGAGATGTATAAGCCTACAGTTGTTGGAGCCGAGCCAGAACCTGCTATGATACCTGTTGCCGTTGAGCCAGACGAGTCACCCCGTCATGCAAAAGAAGATGCCCTAATTAGAAAACCAGCCGGTTCTCGAGGTGGGGGCCTGGGAGGAAGTAACGATGAAATGATGGACGATCTTGATGAGATGATATTTGGTAAGAAAGGTGGGGGTACGTCTCAAAGTGGGCATGATTCCAAGAAGCAACCACCAAAGGATGATCTCATCTCCCTTTGAGCCCGTTTCACATAGCTGATTCCATGGTTTTATTTGGAGAGAGCATGCCTGAATGGTGTTGATAGTGGGCTTTTTAGTTGGCGAAGACAATTTGAGTTTGATGTTTAAAAGCTTTACGAGCTTCATAAACATGGTTGTGGACTTCCTTTTGAGAACTTCAATTGTTTCTGGATGTTATGTAAGTAATTCATGTTTATATTGGGATGCCTAATTGCTCGATTTGTAATCATATATAGGAGACGTCATGAACATATTGAGTGGTATGGTTTTCATATTGGATATGGTTTGCCCCATACCGCTCATAGTCTCGTTGGCGCCTCCTCTAATTATCTCTTTTGTTGGATGGTGGTGCGACCATGACTTCACGAGAGTTCACTTGTATGACTGTCTGTTGCCTGTTTAATTGATAAGCCACAATTTATCTTTTGCACTGGACATGGCAAAAGGTACATTAGCAAGGCTTAAAAAAAGGGATCAGGATCTTCTACAATCTGCTTGTCTTAATTTAAGCCGTTAATCGAGAGGGATTTTGATGGGATTTATAGGCCCGAGTAGGTTTCGTGTTACTCAGGCACTTGTCTGAGTACAGTGGCGGAGTTGGGATATTTTTTTTTATAGGGGCAGAAAGTGTGATTAATAATTAATTAATATAATATAATGTTATGTTTTAATATTGTTTATTTGATCAAGTAACACTACAGTAAGACTATACCTCTATTTTATACCCAAATATTATGTATTATATCAAAAATTAATAGTGATTCATTCCAAATTTAATAGTGAACTTTTCATGTCAAAAAAAAAAATCTATATACTTTTGAAAATAAGAGATCGACATGAATTTTACTTATAGCATTACTCTGATTTACCCAAAAACCAACATATATAAATATTTATTTAAAACACAATATTGTATTTCAATTAATTACTTCTAATATTTAATTATCTGTAAATAATATGCAATTTTTTTAAAGATATTGTCTTTCACACTAACATCTAATATCTTTTCTAGAGCAAAAACATCCTAATAAGAAAAGAAGATTAGTTTAAGTGGTTGAAATGCCACCTATGTGGGTTGAAAAATAAAAAAATAAAAAATAAAAACAAAAACAAAAGAAAAGAAGAGAAAAAGGAAAGCGGGTCTTGGAGAGATGAAAGACTTCGAGAGAGTGAAATTTAGTGGCTATAGACTTATAGCTTTGGGACTGACGCGCCAACTAGCACCTTTGAGACTCACGTCTATCAGCATCTTCTCCTTACTTTCTATTTCTCATATTTAAATAAAAGCCTTTCACCTTTCTTCCTCAAATTCATGTCCAGAAAAGGTATTGAGAGAGTGAATCAAATGCATGTATAAGAATAATCAATTGAATAAGAGAGAAGCCAACCAAAAGAAGAAGTAGGAGAATAAAAGAAAATCAAAATCAGAATTTTCATTCAAGATCTGCTATATATTTCTTTTCTTTTTATTTTTTCTAAGTAAATGAAGAAGAAGAATAAGAAGAAAGAAAAATAGTAGGGGCTAAAAGAGGAAGATGGCTTGAAAAACCTCAAAAATTTGGGGTGTAAACTTCTTTTTTCAGGATTTTGGTAGGGGCGCCCCGCCCCTGCGTGTATTTGCCACTGTCCGAGTAGGTCGGATTCATTGGAATTCTTGCAACTCGGTCTATTCCCATAATAATAATAATAATAATAATAATAACAATGGTGAGTGACTTATTTTCTCAAAAATAATTCACATTAAAAAAAAAAAAAAGTGAATTTTATAAATGGACGGGAAAATGAGCATTACTCTTGCTCCGAACCTCGTCCCGTACAAAGTTTTCCTTTATTGTCGGTGCTCATACCTGACCGGTAAAATGGCCGGTAGCCAAAAGCACCAATTATATAGATAGTGAGAAAGAGAACCAGATCGCTATGATATAAGAGTGCGAGGAATCAAATTCCCGAGCGAAAACCAAAAAATGGCAGGAAAGTACAGCCCAAGATCCAGGTCCCCAATCTTCCTCCTCACAATCCTCTCTCTTCTCGCCCTCTGCTTCCTCTTCTTCCTCTTCTCTATCTCCTCGAGAACCCGACCTCACGGCCTATACTCGACCCGGAGCTCCGAGACCTCCTTCGTGGCTTCGCTGGAGCACTTCCTCGCCCACCGGGTCCCCAAATTTAAGTCCGACGATACCGTCCGTGCACCGGAAGACGAGGTCGCAGTCCGAGACCTCGACGACTCGATGTACAGGATAGAGAGTGGGAGGGTGCATGGAGACCCGTACTACCCCTTGGGAGCGCCGATTAGGGTTTACGTGTACGAGATGCCGAGCAAGTTCACCGACGATCTGCTCTGGCTGTTCTGGAACACGTACCGAGACACCTCCAATCTCACCTCCAATGGCAGCCCCGTCCACCGCTTGATCGAACAGGTTTTACTATTTTTTTATTTATTTATGTGTTTGGTTGCTGAGAAAATGAATGTAATTTGTTTTTGTTTTGTAAAATTGTGTGCTGTAGCACTCGATGGATTACTGGCTGTGGGCGGACTTGATAGCGCCGGAGTCAGAGAGGCTGTTGAAGAGTGTGGTGAGAGTTGGGAGGCAGGAGGAGGCGGACCTCTTCTACATACCCTTCTTCACCACCATAAGCTTCTTCTTGTTGGAGAAACAGCAATGCAAAGCGCTTTACAGGGTGTGAGTGGTCCTCCAAGCTTTGCTTTTACTTTGTTATTGCTGTGTATCCCTTTGTATTTCAATATAAACTTCAATGCTAAGGTATTTCACTTAGAATATAAACTTATATATGGGTAAGTGGAGCTTATTACTCCTTTCTGTCAAAATAGATCTTGTGGGTTAAAATGGCATGATTCCTAGCGAATAGGTAGAAATATAATGAGCTCCTAAAATGTCATTTACCTTTTATTGTTGTCCGACCAAAATGTTGATATTTGGATGGCATTTCAGAGTCCATTCAAGTAGTTTGCAAGTTGTTAGTTGAAGCAAAATGTAGTTGTTGTATTGAAAGAGTACAAGATTCACATTTTTTAGCTTTAATGTCCAACCCGTCATAATAATAAGGGACCCTATGCTGTGATAGCTAGTAGTTATTAGATTGTCTTAAACTATTTGAGAGTTCAAGCGATCATATTCCTTATGATTGTCTTGCAGATTCTTGCTAAGAGAGAGAGAGAGAGAGAGAGAGAGGTCCACGGTTGGAATTCTTGGAGATGAAACCACATTATTGACTCTTTTTCTATAGGTTTTTGTCCCCATTTTGTATTTCTTGAGTGGTTCAATTTTTGAGAATTCTGTGTGTGAAATTTTATAATTTGCTTATATGTTCTTAAAGCTCTTGCATACACTTACTTGTGGAATAGGAAGCTCTGAAGTGGGTGATGGATCAACCTGCGTGGAAGCGATCTGGAGGAAGGGATCATATACTTCCTGTTCATCATCCCTGGTCTTTTAAATCTGTTCGCAAATTCATGAAGAATGCAATTTGGCTGCTACCAGATATGGACTCCACAGGGAACTGGTGAATATTTGAGTTGTAAATGAATCTGCATTTTAGAAGCCCATTACTCATTAAAGCTGCAATTATTATTATTATTTTTTCAACTTTTAGGTACAAGCCAGGACAGGTCTTTCTGGAGAAGGACCTAATTCTCCCTTATGTTCCCAATGTTGATTTATGTGATGCTAGATGCGCATCAGAAAGTTATTCAAAGAGAAGCTCACTACTCTTTTTCCGAGGGCGCCTTAAAAGAAATGCGGTAAGAATTTTGGTTCTTCAATGAGTAGTTTTCAGATTATTTTGTTAATACTCTTGGAAATAAAAATATATGAAAATAAGAATTCTTGTCCACCAGTCTTTTAGTCATTTATGTGAGTCTTTGGACCTGGCTTTTGGAACGTGCATGGCGTGAGGTGACTAATGAATGTGAGATCTGAACTTACAAAAAAGCTACGTTTATTTGTTCTTTTAAGAAACGGAGATCTGTTATTCAATTATTCTAAAGTATGGCACAAATGATTGTTTTAAGATATTTCTTGTGTGGGTACTTATCAAAAAAAAAAAAAAGAAGAAGATATTTCTTGTGTGGGTATGGTTGGAATCTCTCTGGTTACTTGCATACTAACTGAAGGGAATGGCTTTTCATGAGATGGAATGATGGGACTCTGGGCTAGGGTGGTAGTATTTTATCGGGTTTATGTGTTGCCTGGAGCAAAACCACAAAGTCTGACTCAGTTCTTTTTGGTCATTGGTTGAGGGATTGGACCATTCCATGTCAACTTTCTTTTGATGCTGTCTTTGTAACTCGTCTGTAATTTTAAGTGTCTGTAGGTGTTGTTTATTTAATGAAAAAATGGTATAATTCATGTAAATTGAGCATATTCTGTATTCATGTTATAGTCACTAGATGGCTTCAAGCATGATCACGTCTATTGGATTGAGGTTTTTACCTTGAAGATTGTCTTGCCTAGCCTTGTTACTATGGGAGTGTAGATAACTTACATGCCTTACCATCTCTTTTGACTGTGCTTGGCTATTTAGTCTATCAAGTTGGGTTTTTGATATGCGTGGCATCTTAGGCCCATGTGGAAGTGCGTATGACTATAATATTACCTGTTTCCAATTGCATTTCGATGAGACTATATTCTTCTTAAGTTACATGATCGGAGTTTTCAGACTAGGATACTCCTAAAATGTTGAGTGGAAATTATCCCTCCAAAAACGCTGAGTGAAAATTATCCTTATCTGACAAATCGAGATTGTAGAATTTGTAATTGTTTAGGTTTTTGTATTTTGTTCCGACTATATTTTATACATTGTGCATACATTTGCACGAGATATTGCCTTATCTTATTCCGCCTCATTAAGGATTATTGGCTGTGGATTTATTATTTTGTGGGTGTTGTGACTTTCATATCTATAATGTTTTTTTTTTTTTTTTTTAGACAGACAAAAAAAAAAATTACTTTATACGATATTATTGTAGATGACTGATCTGATTCTATTTTGGAGTGTCCAATGGATAAAACTACACACACTGTGTGCGTGTGTGGAAGCACATTAATGCTTTAAAATGTCTGAGGACATGATATTCATTGGTACAAAATTTAGATGGTTTAATCTCTTCCTTTTAATTCCTGGCCTACGATGTCACTAAATGATTGTGTGGGAACAGTCTTTTCCATTTACCTGTACTAATTATTACTCGTGTCTCCCACATTCATTTTCTTGTGCATATCTTATATGTTTCAAGGCTATGCTGCTAATTTTATTATACTTTTAGGGAGGAAAAATACGTGCTAAACTAGTAGCTGAGCTAAATGGTGCTGAGGGTGTAGTTATAGAGGAGGGAACAGCTGGAGAGGGAGGCAAAGCAGCAGCTCAAAATGGCATGCGCAAGTAATATAATTAGATGCTTATTTTGTTTCTTGATATAACTTTGTTATTCACTCTGTTGAGTAGTTGAGTTGTTTCATTGGCAATCAGGTCTATCTTTTGCCTAAGTCCAGCTGGTGACACTCCATCATCTGCTAGATTGTTTGATGCTATTGTTAGTGGCTGCATTCCTGTTATAGTTAGTGATGAATTGGAGCTTCCTTTTGAAGGAATACTCGATTACAGAAAGGTATGCATGTACTCTTAAAGATTGTTTGGTTATTCTCCTTCCCTTGATGCTTCTCTTAAAAGCATAAAAGGAACGGGTGTTGATAAAAGAGGGAATATAAAATAAGGATGATTACAAAGTTGCAATATAATTTAATAAATAGGTGACTTGTTTATTGATAAAATGCTTACTAGTCTTCATATACGAAGATTACACCATATGTTGTCCATGTTGATTTTGAAGGAGGCATCATTGACCAGTTGAAAACTGTCGGAATAAATTCGTATGTTAGAACAAATTCTCTTCCTGATTTAATATTTTTCTTTCAATTTTCGTAGTTTCAAGTGGAAAGGTTAAAGTTTGTGTTTTTATTAGTAAGACAGGAGATGCAAAAATCTGTTTCAGTCATGGCTTTGAAAATCTGCATCATGATAACATAAAATTTCATGTTCTCGGCCTTGACTCGGCTGATAAAAGGATGGGGTGGCATCGGCTCAAGTTTAATAAGTTGATAAAATGAATGGAAGAATGTTTGCAATTTGTTTGAATTTTATGCATTTGGGGATAAGGACAAAATCATATAGTTAGACTAATTTCAGTTTTTTGATTGAATTTGTTAAAAAAACAAAAACTAAGCCAATTTCAGATTTCTACTTTAAGTGATGTTGGAAATGGTACAATGTGAGCATAAGCATAGGATATTTTATTGGGCACTAATGATAATCAATAGGTTATCAAACAAAAGGTAAGCACTGTCTTAGTTGGTCTCCTGAAATAATTTATAATATAATTCTTTTTGTCATGTATAGATTATGTGACACGGTAGAGATGCTTCATTTCAACCCACAGAATGGGATGAGAAAGTTGTTGTTATGTCGTGTCTTAATATTTGGATATTAGATAGACTAGACACCTAGACATGTAATCATATCTGGTAGCTCTGCCTAGTCCATTTTACATGGCAGATGAGAAATAAAAGTTGTGTGGATTGCTGTATCTTTAATATGACTGTACAAGTACTGAGGCTTTGATTCCTTCGTCCTCATATGCAGATAGCTTTATTTGTTTCATCCGGTGATGCTCTTCAACCAGGATGGCTTTTAACATTTCTAAAAAGTGTTAGTCCTGCTCATATCAAAGAAATGCAACAAAATCTTGCCAAGGTTTGTGACTGCAAAGTTGACTGTTGTACTGCTATTTGTATATCATTAATGATTGAATTAGGAACAAGTATTTCTAGGTCTGCATTTTAACTGTTCCTGTTCTATTTGTCCCGTGGAAGGATAATGTTTTCGAATTTTTTTCCCTTTTCTCTTGCTCTTTCCAAGATTGACATGAAGGCTTAGTGATTGTGAAATTCTGTTGCAATGGATTGAAAATTGTTACACACAATCACACACATGTAATTTGATTTGATAATTTACTACTAGCTTGAAGATTATTCGCTCTTGAACATGAATCTTTCAAATAAGGATAGTAATTGAGCTTTTTCTTCGAGGGGACTGACTATATATCTTAATTTCTTGCAGTACTCGAGGCATTTTCTGTATTCCAGTCCTGCTCAACCTTTGGGTCCAGAAGACTTGGTTTGGAGAATGGTTTGTTATTTTCTCTTTCTCAATTAAAAAGTTACGCTACGTTTGTAATTGTTGCTTATACATAGATTTGAGGAAATAATGTTCAAGAAATATTGTGTTGATTATGATTCTGCCTCCAGGAGTGACCACTAAATATTATTTTTCTTAATTTTTTTTTCCTGAAGACCTATATATCTTTTACATAGTAGAAAAAAGTTTTTTTTATACATCCTTGGTGTTCGAAATGGTTTATGCAGTGCAGATTAGGCATTCTAGGAGACGATCTTTTATTGCCCGTCTTTGACGCTCTTCTTATATAAGATGACAGTAGAAGCCATGTAACAATAATATAATGTTTGTTATAAACTTCAAGTTTGAGATGACGATTTACCATTATTTTTTCATGTAACAGATGGCTGGTAAGTTGGTAAATATCAAGCTTCACACCCGGAGATCTCAGCGAGTGGTGAAAGAGTCTAGAAGCCTGTGCACTTGTGATTGCAGAACTTCCAACTTTACTAGCCCAGGTCTCTCTCTCTGATGAAAATATTCTTTCATTCATGGGTGTGATACTTCTAGGTCAAATGTAATATCCGTGATATTTCAAATTTTTGGTCTATGGCCTGTTAATTTCTTGCCCTTGATCTCTTTAATTTTTTTGGCTGTAGTTATAACTTACAGTAGACAAAGATTTTATGAAATGCAAATTTGTTTTTAATAGATTTGTTTCGAACCCCCGACCTAATTCATCACCCCCGAGTCATAGGAGTGGTGTCATTTTGAATTGACAAATATAGAATAAAGAATAGCTTGTAATAAAGAGATAAACACTCGCAATTAATTTAAGGCTGCAACATTACTAGTTGTCTTGATCATTGATCTTTCAATTTAAAGTGTAAAGTACACGTTAACCGTGTTGAAATTTCATGATTGAAACTTTAAAAGTTTTACACTTTCCCCACTTAACATGTTGACCTTTGGCTCCCTGGCCACCAAACGATGGATCGAAGTAGATGTGTGTGAGAGCCAGAGGTATTACAGTTTGTCTTCAAATGTATGACGTAGGACTAAATAATCCCTAGACTTGGGAACCTGACACCAAAATTGAACGGATCAATCTTGTAAATTGTGTTTCTACTGGTTTCAGATGTTTTTATTTCTATTTTATGAAAATGTTTTGGGGCATTTTGTTAATGTATTTGACTTGAGAATATAAAACAATAAATAAATAAAGTCGCGGTACAAAACATTACATAGGGAATTGAGTTATAATCATTTCTAGAAAAAGTTGAAGTCTCCGTTTATTTCGACATAAAATTTAAATTTTTTACAGAAAATTTTAGTCAAACCAATAACATTTTCTGTTGTCCAAAAAAACCTCCTTTAAGTAGCATAAAATGGCTTTCCTTTTTTCTTTTTCTTTTTTTCGTAACGCTCGCCTACTCCCAACAAATGAATCTGAATCTCACATCTTAAGCTGCTGTGAGCAACCTAACAACAAAAATCTTCATCTTGCCATGTGATTTACTTTTGAGGATGACTAGAGAAGAGGAAAGGAGGGGGATAATGGAGAGCTTCTGAAATGATCGGAGAAATTCTCGATTGAAGGGAAGTTGCCCTCAAGGATAAGGGATAAAGCTACTACAAGTCTAGAATCAGGAGAGGCCGCCATTTTTTGCTGCAAGAAGAGCAGTGCCAATAATGGGATCTCGCCAGGGCCCAGGCCCAGGCCCCAGGGGGGACAGATCTATAGCTGTGTTTGCCCCGGGAAAGCCCCTCCTGTTTCAGCTACAATGCGGGGCTGACACATGGCTGACATTTTCAGCTTAATTTTTTTTTTTTTTTTTAAGCAAAATATTTTTTTTTAAGAAAAAAAAGAAGAAGAAGAAGCAGGAAAACGCTGGGGTGGTTCCAGCCACCCCCTGGCCGATCTGGGGGTGGTCGAACCATCCCCGTGACCACCCCCTTGGCCAAAAAAGAAAAAGAAAAAGTGAATCCAGACTGGTGGGCTCTTAATTCTCACCCCCAAGTGGGTTGGGGTGGGCCACCCCAAACCGCCTGCATGGGTGGCCGAAACCACCCCACTTTCTAGTGGTCCTGGCCACCCCCTAAAATGCACCGACCCCTCTTTTTTTTTTTTTTTTGCCAGGTGGCTTCCATCACCCTCAAGCCACACGGGGGTGGTTCTGACACCAGAGTCAGTTGTAGGGGAGTTTCCACCACCCCTTGCCAAAATGTAGTGGTCCGCCACCCCATTTTGGCCAGGTGGGTTTGAACCACCCCATCTTCCTCCTCTGTTGAATATTTTGCTTTAAAAAAAATAAAAAAAAAAATTAAGTTGAAAAAGCTGGCCAAATGTCAGTTCGCACTGTAGCTGGAACAGTGCCATTCCATTCCAGCTACACTGCGGGGCTTTCCTTTAGCAAACATAGCTTATATATATATATTTGCATACCCCACCGAAAAAAGCACAGCCCTGTCTAATAACAGTAACAAAATTGAATTTGAGGGAGTTTCTAGGAGGAGGGTCCCAAACTTTGACGAGAGAGAGTGAGAGAGTAAGAGAGATTTTCCAAGCTACGGGTTATTCAAGGTATGAAATTTTTGCATGGTCTGAGAGCAGGAAGCAGAACCAGAATTTTAGATGGAGAACAAAACTAGGGGGAAAAAAAATATTGGATAAAAATTTCATTTTTTGGGATTCAACCCATCAAATTAAAACAAAAATTAAAAAAAATAATAATAATAAACCTTAAATTTTGGAGGCATTTTAAAATTTTAGAAGAAAAAAAATTCAAAATTTAGAGGGCTAGTAGTACCCTAAGGTCATGGCACTCCTCCTTGCTTGAGAGGAACGAAGGGGAGGGGCTGATCCGGTGACCATATATAAGAGGAAGGTAAATTTGATGATACTATTAGCACCTACTCTATCAAAGTCGGTGTTCCACACTTTGGGGTGTGGGTGAATAAGATCATCCACCACAACAAACTTCATCAAAATGTCAACTCTGGATCCTCATAGTAAAAGAGTACAGTATAAGATTCTAGATCTCTATTTTCGATTTTTATTTATTTTTTTTTTTTTAATTTTCAAGTTCAACCATAATCCAACCACTTTAATTAAACATGTCATACCCTTTAATTATAACTTATTAATTTTGTGTTGGGTTTGTTCAAATTCGTTGGTCGTATAAAAAATTTTCAACCTTTTTTTTTTTTTTTTTTTTTTTTTTTTCGGCATATCCATACAAGAAAAGAGGGAAAAAAGATTTAAACAAATGACTTTCACTTCATGAAGCGTGGTTAACAGCCGATTCAATTCTTATGTTGCTTGTTAAATTCAAATCATATCGAAGTATATGTATAAGATTATAAAAATAACTCTAATTTAACTCATTTTAATTAAAAAAATTGAACGTTTTAAGGAAATTGAGAGATCCCACACATATCCGGTCACAGCTTTTTTAAAACGATAGTTTAAAGCATTTGATGTAAAAATTGTCGTATGTAGAATGTGCGTGAGAATATTAGGAGATCACAGGACACGTGGAATGTGGGGTTGGGGGGGGTAATGTGCAAATTAAGGGGGTGCGGTTGATCTCTCTCCACCTATAGTACTATATAAAGGAAGTAAACGCCGATAGAGAATACAGAAATTCATATCTTCACTCTGATTGGACTGTGTTTACCACGCTCCTAGAGCTGTGAGGGTCCGTCGTCACAAAGTCAAAAAAACCACGCAAGAAAGGAACACAACAGACATGCGAAAATCATTCCGCCATTTCCGCGTTTACATTGGATGGCCAGTCTGTAAATAAGCCTGAAGAATGAAGGGCATTTCCGGCAATCCGAATATCTTAGTTCCGCATTTAAGGGTGAATAAACAATTTTGTAAATCTGTGCATGTGGAAAGACGCCACCGTTATAGTGAGTGGCACTTCTGTAATTCTGATGCAACATGGGGGACACCTGAGTACATACGCGTTAAACTTTTGTTAATTAATTGTTTTTATACGATATTAATGATAATGATTTGGTCGAAACTATGAGAAAGTTCAGAACACCCCAGTGGGAACGCCAGGAAGCATGTGGTGTGATTAAGGCAAAGTACAGCACAATCACAACTAGCGTTTCTACACGTCAACACGCGCTCCACGTCGACACAGCTCAACTGCACACGCTTTTACGCAATTCCAACTAAAAAATTCAACCTTTTTTTTTTTTATTATTATAGTGTGTGCATGTAACCATCATCTTACTTACTTGAGATGGTCAACAATTAATTATTTTAATTAGCAACATATTAATCCTCTACATTAATTGTTCCCGAAATTGAAGGTATATACTGCGTAAGGAAGAAGGATCTTCTCCATATCTACACTCATTTTAATATAAGAATTTAATGTTTTTATGTGTAATGGGGGCAAAGAATGCAGCGTTATTTAAATTTTTTTAATTACGTGTTAACATATTTATTATTTATTATACGACAATATTTATAGATAGAAATCTCTATCAAATATGAGAGAGTTTTCTCATATTTGCTGCTCGAATTGTTAACAATCTGAATAACAAAATTGTTGTGAATCTGGATTCATAATTTACATAATTAAATACAACAATGTTAGATTTTTTTTTTTTTTTGCTTAGATCTTGACCATGAAATAAAGATGATCATATTCTCTTTTGGGTACATGGTACTATAACTTTTACTATAAGTTTCCTTACAAATTAATGTGACTGTTCATAATTAGTAAAATGGTTAATTACAAAATATCAATTATTAATTTAATTAGTTAGTGACTAATTTGCTAACTATACAATCTTAACCACTTTTAGATTATCAAGTCAGTTTGTAAGAGAATTATACTAACAAAATTGTAGTACTTTGAACATTATTTGTTAAAATATTAGTTAAATAATTAAATTCACTTAATTTTAATTAAATATTTTACCAATAGAGTCTTACTCATTATGAAGGAATTTAAACTTATATATGAGAGATTACTTTTTATTTACTTAAGTTTTTAGAATAAACAATAATAACATTGTCAAATCTCTTTGCTTTATGACACATGTCAACCACTTAAAACACGATAAATAAATGTCCAGAATAACATTTAAAAAAAAAATTTCTCCAAGTGACAATTCTCTTTTAACTTGAATTATCTGAAAGAATATCCCCTCCCCAAAAAATAATTACCCTTTTTCATTAGTTTAATTCTATTACACTTTTTTCGTTAAAAATATATATATTTATCACACTTTTCGGTGATAAAAGAAAAGCCTATATTCACTCTTAAGATGTCCAAAAACCCCACGCAAGTTAATAAAAGTAATTAACGTTAACAACAGCCTAAGCAGAAGAGACGGCCGGGTATCCCCACAAGCTTAGACGCAGAAAAAACACGCTTGTAGGGCCAAGTCCACTAGTCCAGTGCGCAACCGGCGACCCACAAACACAACACAAAAATACTCACTGTCCTGTTTGAACTATGAACACCTCCTCCAAAAGTTCAAATTTCAGCCCCTCAGAAACTTCGCTTGCTCCGACGAGAAAAATATTATAAGCAAACGCCATTAAAATAATCAATATTACAGGCCAAGGCTTTCAATCATGGCCTATTAGTGCTCGTAGTTTTGCCCACGACTAAGTCCCAAAAACACACAAACAAACGCCATTTTCTCTCTCTCTCTCTCTCTCTCTTTCTGTCTCTCTCTCTGTGTTTGTCTGGCAAATACCAGGTCTTATGATGGGTTGGAGAGCAAGTCGCAGGAGATTTGTTTGAACTGTTCGTCTACTACTATTCTACTACTACGAGATTGCTTCAAACATAGTGGTCGCTTCCTTTTCTTAAAAAACGCTTTGAGAGGCCTGGGACTCTCGGACAGAGAAAGAGAGACGGAGATCTGAGGTGGGTCTTCTGCCATTTTTCATAAAACCAAGGTAAGCTCTCTTTCTTTTTTGTTTTGTCTCAGAAAATGGTCCGATCTTGCTTTCTAGCTTAAGGGGAAAGTGTATGTGCTAGTGGGAAAGTGTATCGTGCTCTGTTTGGTTGCTCGGATAGTGTGCGAGAGAAGAGGAGGATTGGGAGGGGAGTTGTGGTGGATCTTAGATTTCTGAAGGTTAAGGAAGACCGCAAGTCAAGAGTGTTTTGTTCAAGTTTCATTTCTTTTCCTCGGCATCCAAACAGAGGGTTAGACTTCTTTGTTTTTGTTATGTAAATTTTTTTAGACTTGGTTTGAGCTGTTTGAGGTTTTTGGGAGACTCTGTTTGGTTGCTGAGTATATTTTGGAGAAAAAGGAACCATGTTTTTGTTGGATCCTTGTGATTGGGGATTTTAGTAAACAAAAAAGCGCATGTGAACTGCGAACAGACGCATTTGTTGTAATTTTGTATTTTCAGGTGTAAGCTGGGTTTAGCATTTCTCGGATTTTGTCTAGAGATTTTGACTTAGTTTGAACTCTGTCGAAGGTTTATGTTCTGGTTGGTTGCTTGGAAAGTGTTGATCAACAGAAAATTCTCTTAAAACTGAGCCTAATATGCCTATTAATTTGTGGACAAATAAATCTAGCTCTAAACTTTGGTTTATTTTATGGCATCTTTAAGATCTGTTATTGGGTTTGTGGTGGTGATTTGAAACTATGCTGATACAGAGTTGAATTTGTTGCATTGTGTAATTACAGGATCTTGGGATTGTTGCTGGTAGTGTTTGAATATGGCGTCCAAGTCCTTCAAGGCAAGCCGGTCAAATCTGTCTTCAACCTCCGATGTGCCTTCGGAAGCACTTAACAAACCTCCATTGCCTCCGGCCGTGACATTTGGCCGGAGAACTTCTTCGGGCCGTTACATCAGCTACTCGAGGGATGATCTTGATAGTGAGCTGGGTAGTGGTGAATTCATGGACTATACAGTACACATACCACCAACCCCTGACAACCAGCCTATGGATCCATCAATTTCGCAAAAGGTTGAAGAGCAATACGTGTCGAATTCACTCTTTACGGGTGGGTTCAATAGTGTTACGCGAGCTCATCTCATGGACAAGGTGATTGAGTCTGAAGCGAACCATCCCCAGATGGCTGGCGCAAAAGGGTCTTCGTGTGCGGTTAATGGATGTGATGCAAAGGTGATGAGTGATGAGCGTGGGGTGGACATTCTCCCTTGTGAGTGTGATTTCAAAATATGTCGTGACTGCTATATGGATGCTGTGAAAACAGGGGGTGGGATTTGCCCGGGATGCAAGGAGCCTTATAAGAATACAGATTTGGATGAAGGAGCTGTGGATAGTAATGGGCGGCCACTTCCTCTTCCTCCGCCAAATGGGATGTCAAAAATGGAGAGGAGGTTGTCATTGATGAAGTCAACGAAGTCGGCTCTGATGAGGAGCCAAACTGGGGTTGGTGACTTCGATCACAATCGGTGGCTGTTTGAAACAAGGGGGACTTATGGATATGGGAATGCCATATGGCCAAAGGATGGGGGTTTTGGAAATGGGAAAGATGATGAAACTGTTGAGCCAACAGAGTTGATGAACAAACCATGGAGGCCACTTACACGGAAATTGAAGATACCTGCTGCCATTATCAGCCCATACAGGTATTGTCTCTGTTTCTTGATTGTTTAACCTGTTGTTGTTTTGCTTTAGATCTTCTATGTTATGATGGCATCCCTTCTATTAAAAGGATGTTTGTCAGATTTTTGATTGCCTTCCGACTATATTTTTATTTCATCCAATTGTGAATGAAGAGTGCATATTGATGATAAACTATACAAGGACATGCATAAACACACTACTATCAACTGTTTAATTCCAATTTTAATTTGGATTTAGTCATAAAGTGCTTTTTCACATTTTTATGATGCATTTATCACTTTTTCTATGTAGATTTTATCTTATCAGTTTACTTCCTTTTGACATTTCCTTCCTTCATCCTCATGTCAATAATGTATTTTGCTTTCTTTTGCATGTGTTTTAACAGGCTTCTCATCTTTGTTCGTATGGTTGCTCTTGCACTGTTTTTGACATGGAGGGTTAACCACCCAAATACTGATGCAATCTGGCTATGGGGAATGTCCATTGTCTGTGAGATTTGGTTTGCTTTTTCTTGGCTTCTTGACCAGCTACCCAAGCTCTGCCCAATCAATCGTGCTACAGATCTTAATGTCTTGAAGGAAAAATTTGAAACACCAAGCCCCAACAATCCCACTGGAAAATCTGATCTCCCGGGAATAGATATATTTGTCTCTACTGCAGATCCAGATAAAGAGCCACCTCTTGTCACTGCAAACACTATCTTGTCTATTCTTGCTGCTGATTACCCAGTTGAAAAGCTTGCTTGTTATGTTTCTGATGATGGAGGTGCACTTTTAACCTTTGAGGCCATGGCTGAAGCTGCAAGCTTTGCCAATACATGGGTTCCGTTCTGTCGTAAACATACTATTGAGCCCAGGAATCCGGAATCTTACTTCAGTTTGAAGAGGGATCCTTACAAGAACAAAGTGAAGTCAGATTTTGTGAAGGATCGTAGACGAGTAAAGCGTGAGTATGATGAGTTCAAGGTCCGCATCAATGGCCTGCCTGACTCTATTCGCCGCCGATCGGACGCCTATCATGCTCGTGAAGAAATCAAGGCCATGAAGCTTCAGCGACAGAACAGGGATGATGAACCAGTGGAGAGTGTGAAGATCCCAAAAGCAACATGGATGGCTGATGGAACTCATTGGCCAGGGACTTGGTTGAGTTCTGCAGCTGAGCACTCTAAAGGTGACCATGCTGGTATAATACAGGTATTTTTGTGATCCCATTAGTTAATATTAAGTAGTTCAACCATGAGATTATCAGATTGACTGAGGACAAAAGGTGTACTAGATGGGCTGAGTTATTTTTCCCCTTAAAATGATGCAGGTGATGTTGAAACCTCCCAGTGATGAACCACTACATGGAAGTACTGATGATACTAGGCTCATTGACCTCACCGATGTTGACATTCGTCTCCCTCTGCTTGTTTATGTGTCACGTGAGAAGCGTCCAGGCTATGATCACAACAAGAAGGCCGGGGCCATGAATGCCCTGGTTAGAGCCTCAGCCATTATGTCCAATGGCCCCTTCATTCTCAACCTTGACTGCGATCACTATATCTATAACTCCCAAGCAATGAGGGAAGGCATGTGCTTCATGATGGATCGAGGAGGCGACCGACTTTGCTATGTGCAGTTTCCCCAGAGGTTTGAGGGTATTGATCCATCTGATCGATATGCCAATCACAACACTGTTTTCTTTGATGTCAATATGCGAGCCCTTGATGGGATTATGGGCCCAGTCTATGTCGGAACTGGATGCCTCTTTCGAAGGATTGCTCTTTATGGCTTTGACCCACCGAGATCTAAAGAACACCACCCAGGCTGCTGCAGTTGCTGCTTTGGCAGTCGCAAAAAGCATTCCTCAGTTGCAAACACGCCAGAAGAGAATCGGGCCCTAAGGATGGGTGATTCTGACGATGAAGAGATGAACCTCTCTTTGCTCCCTAAGAAGTTTGGGAACTCAACTTTCCTCATTGATTCAATTCCGGTGGCAGAGTTCCAAGGTCGTCCTCTTGCAGATCACCCAGCTGTGAAGAATGGACGCCCACCTGGTGCTCTCACTATTCCTCGTGACCTTCTCGATGCATCAACTGTTGCAGAGGCAATCAGTGTGATCTCCTGCTGGTATGAAGACAAGACTGAGTGGGGACAGCGTGTAGGGTGGATTTATGGGTCAGTTACTGAAGATGTGGTCACAGGGTACAGGATGCATAATAGGGGGTGGAAATCAGTTTATTGTGTGACCAAACGTGATGCCTTCCGTGGAACGGCTCCAATCAATCTTACTGATAGGCTCCATCAGGTCCTCCGGTGGGCTACTGGTTCAGTTGAGATTTTCTTCTCCCGCAACAATGCCCTTCTGGCTAGTCCAAGAATGAAGCTTCTGCAGAGGATAGCATACCTTAATGTAGGCATCTACCCTTTTACATCCATCTTCCTGATTGTCTACTGCTTCCTCCCTGCACTTTCGCTCTTCTCTGGTCAGTTTATTGTCCAGACCCTCAATGTCACTTTCCTTGCCTACCTCTTGACCATCACTTTGACCCTGTGTATGCTTGCTATCCTGGAGATTAAATGGTCTGGGATTGAGCTAGAAGAGTGGTGGAGGAACGAGCAGTTTTGGTTGATTGGAGGGACTAGCGCTCACCTTGCTGCTGTGCTTCAGGGACTTCTAAAAGTCCTTGCTGGTATAGAAATTTCTTTCACTTTGACATCAAAATCAGGAGGTGATGATGAGAATGATGAGTTTGCTGATCTCTACATTGTCAAATGGACATCCCTGATGATACCACCAATCACAATCATGATGGTCAACTTAATTGCAATTGCTGTTGGCTTTAGCCGAACGATATACAGTACTATACCAGAGTGGAGTAAATTAATAGGCGGCGTTTTCTTCAGTTTCTGGGTCTTGGCTCATCTCTACCCTTTTGCGAAAGGGCTGATGGGACGAAGAGGAAGGACACCTACTATTGTTTTTGTATGGTCAGGACTCATTGCAATCACGATATCCCTCCTTTGGGTGGCAATCAGTCCCCCTTCTGGTTCGACCCAAATTGGAGGTTCATTCCAGTTCCCCTGATAGGTCTTTTTTTTCCTGTCAAGACGAATATGTTCGGCGATATTCCTTTATTCAATTATTCTCTCCCAAAGTTAACCATGCTGGTGAATGGACTAGGTATGTTCTGTTTCTTGTGCCCATTTGAATGTTTGGAACTTTCAGCAATCTGAGTAAAATGGATGGGACCAAGAGAATGGGAAGCTGTGGGTTTCCCAGCATTTTGTGATTGTTGTATGGCCTCGTACATGAACTGTTAATTTGAATATTTCATTTTTTTACATGGAGGATTAGGATTGGGCATAGATTTTCATTCTTCTGTAGTTTTATACCCAGGCCATCTACTGCCAGATCAAACTTCAGTTTGTTTTCTTAGCATCGTAAAGAAAAACTGTATGCTGTATAATTCAAAGTACACTTCTTCTTTTTAAACAATAATGTTCTGCTGCTTGGTGGTGGCATTTTTGTTGTCATCTGATCCCGAAGTTCTTGACTGGACTGAACATTTGCTTGAAATTTGTGTATAGCTTGGGAAATCAGCTTTCATTGCGGTTTATAATCCGACCAGTAAAAAAAAATTATTCCAGAGTTATCAGATTTCTACATTGGATGAGCAACCTCACAATGAATATAATTTTCCTTCAAATTGGGTTATGAATTTTTTTTGGCTCAATCTATTAAACTGATGTGTTCAAAATGTATAAATGCATGTGAGCTTTATTAAAAATGCCGTGAAAGTTAAAAATACATATGAGACTTTTTTTTATTTTTTATTTTTTTTTATTTTTTATATATATATTTAAATACTTTTAAAACAAATAACTTGGAACACTAAACAGAAGCTTGACTCTTGATTTACTGAAAGGTCACACTAATCCCCACTCTTGTGCTTTTTAACAAAAAAAAATAAAAATTAATAACATTAAGAAATAATTCAATATACAAAACACTTAAAACTATTTTAACTTTTATGTCATATGAACAACCAAAAAGCAAAAAACACTCTCAAAAAGCATTATGAAACAAACCCAAATCTTTCAATCCCTATTTCATGCAAAATCTAGTTGCTAACATCAACAAGAAAACCTAATATAGAGACTCAACCCCTAAAATACTAGCATACATGCAGAAGATGTGAAACTCAGTTGTTAAGGAAGCACAGTTGCATGCCCAAGCTAACCTCATTTCTTTATTTCTGGATGAATAGCTGACTTCCTTACTCTTTTTTCTTTTTTCTTTTTTTCCTTTTTTTCCGAAGTAATAGCTAGTCCCCCCAATATCAGTCACACCCCCCTTCATAATAAGACCACCCCACATGAACCAAAGAGAGAGCTCATCAGCCATGGCAGCCTTCATGAGATTGGCAATTCTTCTAGGATCACTGGCACTCGTCACCTCAGCCTCCCCCACCATCACTCCACAGAACCAAAACCAAGACCTTCTTGGCGCCACTGAAGAGATGCAAAGGGCCAACTACTTCACCTTCGTCACACTCATCAACATGGCCTCTCTTGACTCAAAAATCCAAGCCAATGTCACCTTCTTGATGCCCAATGACAGGATGCTCTCAAGGAACGTTATGGCTCCAGGCTCCGTTTCTGGCTTCTTGCTCCGCCATTCCATTCATTCACCACTGCTTTTCGACGACTTGGAGCGTCTCCCAACCGGCTCCATCATCCCCAGTTCGCTGCCGGACTACATGCTCAAAATCTCCAACAATGGCAGGAAAAACTTCTCTCTTAACAATGTGAAAATCATTAGCCCAAATATTTGTACAGAGGGGTCTTCCATCCGGTGCCATGGCGTTGATGGGGTTTTGCTACCGACATTGATGCCGGAGCACAACACAACCTCTCCATCACCTTCTTGCTCCAACAGCTCAAGCCCTCCTGCTGCAGGGGCTACATCCCCTGCCCCATCTTTCCCATCACCACCTGCTATAGCGGCTGCCCCATCACCCATGCTATTAAATTCCAGTCCACAAAAACCAGGGCCTTCTCCATTGTTGTCTTATGGGGGAACAGTTAAATTCTTGGTGACCTCTTTGATGGTGTTGATCGTGGGGTCTATCTAGTGTACCATAGTTTGAAATCCTTTGCAGATGCTAATTGAATCACGGGTATTGGAAATTTCTTGAAGAGTTCTTGCAACGAGACCATAATATAACATGTTATGACACGAACATAGTGTTTTTTTTTTTTTTTTCGCTCACAAGTGTATATTCAACCGAGAAACTCTCTTTTGTGTGAGCTTTAGTTTAGCTCTTTGCTGCTTTATACATGATAATAAGTTGTTCTTGAATCTAAATGACAAGGTACCAAATGAACCCTCTAAATACCATCATATTTGTAATGTTTCTCTCAATTTTATTATTAGGGTTGTAATGTTTCTCTTTTGCGCCCAAAATGATAAAAATACCCTAAGATAAAAATTCTGAAAATAAATGAAAAATAAACAAAAAAGAAGAAGAAGAAGAAGAAATTGAATTTTTTGCTTTTTCTGATTTTTTTTTTTAAAAAAATAAAAATTATCTTATGGTATTTTTGTGCGGATGAGGACATTTTAAGTTTTAACCCCAAATGGTAGATTGGGAGGAGGAACATAACAAAAATTGAAACACTACAAGAATTTGCAAATAAAGTGATAATTAGAAGGGGAAGTATAGTTTTCTCTAAAATTTGTATTAACTCCTCTTAATATTTCATTTTTAATGTTTCTTATTAATTCTATAATTTAACATCGTTTAACTTTCTCAATAATCAAATTCGTTAGGTTTGGAACTTTAAACCGCAAACAAATATGTTTTTTAGTAGGAAATCAATTTTTTTATTTTTTATTTTTGACATGTCCACACAAGAGGAGGAGGAGGATTTGAATTAATGACCTTCGATTCATTAAGCGTGGTTCCAGCCGATTGAGCTACCTCTTATGGACATAGGATCAATTTTGATAGTTCATCTTTTGCACAAAGTTGATAATATATTTTGAGTAATGCTAGGCTTCATACACACCGCTAATGTGGTATGGCTCGAAAACTGTGCTTTTTGAAAATGTGTCATCGTAAAAAAAACATATCCCCTTTAAGGAAATCATTTGAAAGCTGAACCCCCACCGCCCCAAAAAAAAAAAAAATTCCCCCTCCACCGGAAAATGACCGGCTCTACTACTACTGGACTATTGGAAGGCCTTGCTCATTTTGCCCGAGCCCCAACTCGACACTGCCCTATCTATTAAATTCTTCCTATCAATCTATAAAATTGACATATATATATATTTTCTTTTTGAACCCATTAAATTGACATATATCTTTAAAACACGTGATTCTCACACACATTTTTAAAAATTCAGTTTAAAGGAAAACTTTGTCTTATGTTAACACATCATCACTTATGTGTAGACAACACAATTAATAAAAATAAAATAAAAAGTTAATATATTCTTAGAGTATCGATCCTTTTTTTTTTTTTTTTTGTATAAGTTGTTTAGAGCTCTTAATTAGCATACTCAGTAATATAGAGCATGTATAATTAATTCCTCCATTACCAAGTAAATTTCGAGATATAATATTTAAAATTCCATAAGATATTGGCTAAGAAAATAAATGGTTAATATTCCAACAACTTGAGATGATTCTTCCCAAGAACATGGCTGATATTAAGCTGAAATCATTCCATCTAAGTCTAACCCATTAATTAAGTCATCTCTCTTGTTTTATTAGATATACAACACAATAATCGTGACTTGAATTCTATCAGGAGGGTACGTTTTCTTCCACCCGCTACAATATCACACGTCCCCATCATATATATATATATATATATATATATAGAGAGAGAGAGAGAGAGAGAGAGAGAGAGAGATCTAGAGAGAGAGAGAATATGTAGAGTTGTTCCATAAACTAAAAGCCACGTCTCTCGCATTCCCTGTAATACGTGCATGGAATTAAGTATATAATAAACCAACGTAATTCTATAAAATCATTAGGATTGAATGTTAGATAAAGAATAACATAATTCATTTCAATGAACAAAGTGTGACTAATTACCCAACCAATAAAACTACTTGTCTTTTCAGAAAAAAAAAAAAAAAAAAAACTACTTCTTGTGTATAGTAATCCGTTGTTGCATGGAAACATATAAATGTTGGTTAATCTAATTGATGAATTTAATTTTTTAAAATCTATTTTTAAAGACCGAGATCCTCTAAAATTGGGGACTCCTGTCCTGTGCATGCCCCATTCTCTTTGGACATGAATTTGTTAAGAGAGGCTCCTTTGTGGGCTCTCACCTAAGAAAAGACAAAAAAATTTGATAGGCAATTTGTAGCTAGGTTCTTTAAAACCTTAGCATCCTTGATATTCACATCAAAACTTCTGTTAGTTTTCGTATATTTTATAATTATGTTGATATCGAATATTTTCTATTTATAGGTTGATTGTAATCAAATGAATGTGATTTGATTACTATATTTGTATTTAGATATTATCCTATAAATAAGGACTTTTGTATTATAGACAAAAAAAGTTAATGAGCACAATGTAGCCTTTAATTTATGGGTATTCCGAGTGGGGGACGTAGGTGTCTAACACAAAACCACCTATAATTCTTTGTGTTCATTTTCTATATTGCTTCCACCATATTTTCGCATATTCCGTAATTCTTCAAAAACTACCACAACCTAGACCTCCATTCATTTTTCCTTTTGCTGTCTCCATCTATAGATATCTATTCTCTCCTTTTTCTTTGGTGGGGATAATATAAAGCCTAATAGAGGTCTAAATTTAAAAATGTCCAAAAGCATTGATCTAAAATTTATCAAATTAAAAATTAGGATTTCAATATTAAAAAGCTAAAATGCGGACAGTTGTGGTGACATATTTTTCCAAATTCTTTTTTTTAAGAAAAAAAAAAAAAAAACAAATCTAAAATTTATCAAATTAAAAAGTTAAAACGCCGGCTGTGGTGGTGACATATTTTTTAAAATAATAATAATAATAATCTAAAATTTATCAAATTAAAAACCGTTGTGGACATGTGGTGACATGTTTGTTTTTTTTTATTTTTTTTTAAAAAGTCGACGCCCCATGAGAGCCTTCTTTGCCCACGTAGACATACTTCCTTCAATGTTTTTAATTTCCTACCCCACCCCATTCATTTTCTGCCGGCATGGCAATGATATTTCCTAGCAAGACAACCAAACATGAAAGAGATAGAAAGTTAAAGAAAGAAAGTAGAAAGAGTGGCAACAACAGTCCACACGTAAGACCCGTTAGCAAGGAGCTCAAGTTTGCTATATATCTTATTTTTATTTTAGATAAATTTCTCGCGTGTGCTTCTTATATGTTATTAATAAAACGTGCAACAGAAAATGAACTGACATAAAAGAATCGGTCGGTGGAGGAGCTAGAATACAATGTTTTCATCTTAAGCCTTTTTTGTGCTATAGGAGGCTGTGTCTATCTCTGCGTAAAGGGACAAAAAAATCTAATTTATGCCAAATTCTTATAACAATGACAAAAAATGTTAAGAGAGTAGCAAAAAAATCGGTAAACGATCCATAATGGGTGCCGTGAATATAGCATTACTTGGTAATTTTTCATTACATGCTGAATTCAAAATTACTTTTCAATGCTTTAAGTTAATTTTACGAGATATTTGTGTCATTTTAAGTTAACTTTGTGGAATATTAGTGAAATGATTTAAGAATTAATCTTGAAACTATTAAGATTGAGAGGGGTGGGTAGGTGGGAGCTAGCTTTGAAGAGGGAGAGGAAGGCTTGGTGATTGAACGTGAGGTGACGCGTGCTTCTTCCCTCTCTTTCCCTTCCAAACCAACCCGAATCCTCATTCCTCATCTGCAACAACTAGAAGCCACGAGCCAATAGCTACCCCCCCTTCTCCATATTTCCACCGCACCATTCCTACCTAACCCCATATCTTTCCACTCTGTTTCTCCCTGTATTTATGACTATCACCCATTCCCCTTCTCTCACTCTCTCAATTCCCTTTCCTCAATTCTCTCTCTAAGTTTTCGGTACCCTCTCTCTCTCTGCACCACACACACATAACACGCTTTCAAACAAGAATCGAACAAACACCATGATATCTGTAGCTTCTTCCACTGAACCCCAAAACCAAGAATTCTTGGCTCCTACAATATCCCCCGCACAGCCTTCTGAGGCCGCCTGTGTATTCAAATCGAAATTACCGGAAATACCCATCTCCAACCAGCTCCCACTCCACACCTACTGCTTCGAGCACCTCGCGGATTTCGCCGACAGACCATGCCTGATCATCGGCTCCACCGGGAAAACGTACAGTTTCGCCCAAACCCACCTCGTATCACAGAAAGTCGCAGCTGGGCTTTCCAATCTCGGCATCAAGAAAGGAGATGTCGTCATGGTTCTTCTCCAAAACTGCGCCGAGTTCGTCTTCTCATTCCTCGGCGCTTCGATGCTCGGCGCCGTCACCACCACCGCGAACCCGTTCTACACTTCGGCGGAAGTTTTCAAGCAACTCAATTCTTCCCGAGCCAAATTGATCATTACCCAGTCGCAGTACGTCGACAAGCTTCGGGAAACGGGCGAGAACTTCCCCGTACTCGGGGAAGATTTCACGGTGATCACAGTGGATGATCCGCCAGAGAAATGTTTGCACTTCTCGGTGATCTCCGAGGCCAACGAGGCCGACTTTCCGACGGTTTCGATCGACCCGGATGACGCGGTGGCGCTGCCGTTCTCTTCGGGGACAACGGGGCTTCCGAAAGGTGTAATTCTGACGCATAAGAGCTTGATAACCAGCGTGGCTCAGCAAGTCGACGGAGAGAACCCGAATCTGTATTTGAACCCGGAAGACGTGGTGTTATGCGTGCTTCCATTGTTTCACATATACTCGTTGAACAGCGTGCTTCTGTGCTCGCTCAGAGCCGGGGCTGCGGTTTTGCTGATGCAGAAGTTCGAGATAGGGGCGTTGTTGGAGCTGATACAGCTGCATCGAGTGTCGGTGGCAGCAGTTGTGCCGCCGCTGGTGCTAGCGCTGGCGAAGAACCCTATTGTGGCGAATTTTGACCTCAGCTCGATCAGGGTGGTGCTGTCTGGGGCGGCGCCGCTGGGAAAGGAGCTGGAGGAGGCCCTCCGGAATAGGGTTCCTCAGGCAATCTTGGGTCAGGTTCGTACATACAAATCCCATAGTTTTCTTTCTTCTTCTTCTTCTTGTGTATACCAAGCGCTCGGAACTAGAAATGCACTGTACCGCACCTTCTTGTGACACAATCTTGACATAGTCTCAATTAACCTTTTTTTTTTTTTTTTTTTCCTTTTTAATAAAAAATGATAGGGTGAATGCCAAGTAACAGTATTATAGAACGGTTATATCAAAATATAGTTTTTAACATTATTTTTATGCTCAAAATATGAATTTTTCAAAATTTAACTCGTATGAAAAATTAGCGATTACAGACAATGGCCGACAACCTTTAATGGCAACAAAAAAAGTCGGCAACTTTTAGCTAACATTGACAACAAAAACCGACAAAGAATTTCAGTGAACTTCGATGGTCAACACCCGTATTCTGGCTAGCTCTGACAGTTAGATTTCAACGAAATTCACACAGTTGACTGCTAAATTATAGCGAGCTTTGGTGGCCAGATTCCGTGCTACCAAATGCGAGAAAGTGCGTACAATAAAGGGATGCTCTAACTCGAAAAATAGTTTACTTTAAAAAAAAATTAAAAAAAAAAATCAATATTATGGAAAAATTAAGAAAGACTTTCTTCATCAATTGAAAATATTTTCAATTTGACTACAATTTTCAATCTTACCAAACACTAAAAAATAAGAAAAATGAAAAACATTTTTCAACGAAACAAAAAGCTGCTTTGAAAAATAGCAATTGAAAAATGGCGGTTTAAAAATGTGTGATTTAAAAACATAAATTTTAAAAATACAAGTAAACATTTGATAAAATTATGATTTCGCCTTTAAATCATAATTTAACTTTTAAAATAGTATATTTTTAAAAATACATTTCATTACCAGCCATTTAAGACACTTTTTGTTTTTAATGTTTTCAAACAAGAAGTTTTTTAAAAGTACATATAATTTTTGCGAAAATGGCAGTCAAACTAACTTCTTAACTTGAAGCTGAAAGGGCCCACCGTAACTTACCGAATTTGACTACGATTCTTTTCAGTTGAGCTTTACCGCACAGACATCAAGCAGTTACTCGTAGGAATAGGATCCTTGTCCTTATCATTCTTCACGTGTCCCACCTAAGACCCATTCATGTCGGTGCTATGCATAAACCGTAGCACTTGAAGTTGAAGCCCAGCAAGCAGTCGTCCCTCGTTGAGCTATAACAGATCACTGTTAATGTTTTTTGGTGTATTCTGGTAAGGCCCATGTGGGCCCGTATGATGGAATGTATAATGTCAACAGATAGCCCAACCCAGAGTCATCTAACTTGCACGTACGGTCTACATGTCTAATTTTTGCTTCATATGAAGATACTATATTTGAATGATCTTAAAGTTAGGAATTTGATGAAGATTAGATTAGTCTAATTTAAAAAATTTGATTATGATTTGATCACCTTAAATTAAAGAATTGATTAAGATTGCATTTGAGTGAACCAACTAAAAAGTTATGGACTGGGATCTCAAGCCCTTGTCCCTGAATCGGTCTTTGTGATCAAATTGATTATCTTCATACATAGGAATTGTATGCTAAATTGGCCATGGCAAGTGATATCTTTTGTGTTGTAAAACTGCAGGGTTACGGGATGACGGAGGCCGGGCCAGTGCTATCGATGTGCTTGGCATTTGCGAAGCAGCCATTTCCAACCAAGTCAGGCTCATGTGGTACGGTGGTTAGAAATGCTGAGCTCAAGGTCATTGACCCTGAAACCGGTTGCTCCCTTGCCCATAATCAACCTGGAGAGATTTGCATCCGTGGATCTCAGATCATGAAAGGTTTAGTGGCTTCCATTCTAGTTATTAGTTCTAATTATACGGATATGAATTTTCTCAAATTCAATCTATAAAACCGTCATGTAAATCCGGTGTTTTTCACCTACCAAGAGACACACGATAATTTTATAGACGATTTGAAAAAATTCTTCCAACCAAGTTTGAAGAAAATAGATATCTCCATTACTCTTGAATTTAAACAAAAAATTAAACTAAGAGTATGATTAATAATAAATTAATCATTTAGTTTATATTTTAATTAACAATTAATATTTACAAAGAACCATGCATTTCATAACAGTTTGAATTAGTTGCCTAATATTCCACAAACATATTCAGGATATTTGAATGACGACGAGGCCACAGCAACCACCATAGATGTTGAGGGTTGGCTTCACACGGGTGACATAGGTTTCGTAGATGACGACGAGGAGATTTTCATTGTTGATAGGGTGAAGGAGCTCATCAAATTCAAAGGCTTCCAGGCATGTTCTCTCTATACACAGTTTCTGTCCCAATTTTTCTCCCTATTTTTTGTTTTTTTCTTGGAAAAACTTCGTAACATCTCTATGAATTTTCACTCGTTTTGCATGTTGAAATAACACGCCTTATTTTCTGCAATCATTTTTGCTTGAGCAACTTCATGTGAGCGGGTATTCGGGTATGTAGTCCGAATAAATACTCAAACACCTACCCAAACAAGACGCAGGGCCGGCCTAATAGTTTTTAGGGCCTTAGGCGAAACTTTTAAATGTAAATTTATTTTTTAAAATATTTAAATATTAATTAAATAATATTTATTTTAATATTATTGTTATTATTATTTTATTTAAAAATCATTATTCTCCCCAAAATACTCTATCTAAATCTTTTGAATGAACTAGTTATTTTCTATTATGCTTCTCCCCATTTGATAATTTCCGTATATAATATGTACTAAAAAAATGCTTAGAGTTCTCATCTTTAAGAAAATCTATATTACTATTTATTATACTCATTTTCTACTAATAAATCCCTTAATTTTGCATCAATATCTTTCTATTAGCCTAGGTCATAAATATTTGTAACAATAGAGTTTTTTATTTTATTTTTTTCCTATTCAAATGAGGAAAGGGATAGAGTTAGATACTATTCAAATATTTGTACCAAAGACTTAGATATATCAATAGTATTTTCATTATCTTCTAATTCTTTTTGATGAATTTCTTGTTCATTTACAAGTTTTTCACCTAAATTATCGTCTATATTTTGTTTATTGCTAATAACAAATTTATTTAGAACTCTTATTTGAGATTCAATCAGCTTTTCTACTTTATTTATTTATTAAGTTTTTCATATTCAGATGTATATTTTTTGGTAGAAATATTTGATTAAAAATATTCAAAAATTTAAACAAACACGATTTATATATAAAAAAAAATTAGAACAATAAAACTGAGTTGTGGTTTTATTGTTCTATTTTTTACTGTACAGCCAAGGAAGTATGTTGTGGGCCTTGTGAGTTGTGGTTGTTGTGCAGTGAAAACATGCTCAGGGCTTGAATATTATAAAAAAAATAAAATTATTTTTTTAAAGCATGTTCTTTAAAGCATGTTGAAATCCTTAAGAAAGCATGTTGAGGGCCTCATTATTATAAACAAATAACTTTTTTTTTTTTTTTTTTTAAACATGTTGAGGGCCTTGTGGCCATTCTGCATGAAGCATGCTAGGACCTCCATATTATAAAAAAAATAATATTATTTTTTTAAAAGTATGTTGAAGGCCTCAAGAAAGCATGTTGAAAGCCTCAAGAAAGCATGTTGAGGGCCTTGATATTATAAACAAGTAATAATATTTTTTTTAAGCATGTTGAAGGTCTTAAATTTTTATGCTTTTTTTTTTTTTTTTTGCCTTAGAAAATTTTTTTTTGGGGCTTACGAAATCGGGGCTCTACGCGCCGGCCTAACTTGCCTAACAGTTGGGCCGGCCCTGACAAGACGAGTCCCTGCCCATTCCACACCCAATCTAGAATCCTTTTTCCATTACTTATTTCTTTATCTCATAAAACCTTCTATTTCTGTGATCAGGTCCCACCAGCTGAGCTTGAGGCCCTCCTTGTGAGCCATCCATCAATTGCAGATGCAGCTGTTGTCCCGTAAGCTCAATTACATTACTCTTTATTAAGCAGTCACAAGGTGCAAAATTCCCCTACTGTAGGCAAAAAAAAAAAAAAGTTTAAATTCCTCGTGTTAACAGGCAAAAAGACAATGTAGCCGGTGAAGTTCCCGTCGCGTTCGTGGTCCGGTCAAATGATTTAGAACTTACCGAAGAGTCGGTCAAAGAATTCATAGCAAAACAAGTACAAAGAACTTTGTCTAGTATTAATTAAATTATTAAATTATTATTATTATTATTATTTTTAATAATTCATGTATTTTTGTACCAAACAGGTGGTATTTTACAAGAGACTGCACAAGGTGTACTTTGTTCATGCAATTCCAAAGTCTCCCTCTGGAAAGATTTTAAGAAAAGATCTGAGAGCTAAGTTGGCTGCAGCTTCCCCTGTTCCTTAGAATTCTCTTGATTCTGGTTTTATCTTTTCAAAGGCATTGAGTCATCTGTCTTAGATTCATGACAAAGAAGCCCTTGCTCCAACTCATCATCCATCTCAAGCAATGTCTTCTCCCTTCTTCTCTATTTTATTTTTTATTCACTCTCCATGTACTGTAATTTTGATCTGTACTCGATCACTATATTTATTTCCATAATAAGAGTGAATGCAAGTAATTCTTTTCCTTCTGTGTCTCATTGGAATCTTACAATATTAATATATCATAATTTTTAAAGTATATATATATATTTTTTTCAAATTAAGTTGGAAAAAATTGATTAAAAATTGACAAATAATTCTTAAGAGTAATGCTAGAAGCCACTCTTGTGCCCCTTTTGTGTTACTCAAAAAATGACACGATTTTTAAAATCATTGTTGGTCTTACAATTGATTATTATTTAATTTTGATAAAATATTGTTTTCAAAAACCACCTTATTCGTTTCTAACAGGTAACTCAATCTGTTGGGATCACGCCTAATGAAGCCGGCATCACTAGTTTGAATCCACTTCCACCCTCTTGTGCGGACATGTCAAAAAAAAAAAACACCTAATTCTTATAACAACACAAAAGGGCACAAGAAGGGGAGGGAGATTTGAACTAGTGACCTCCGCTTCATTAGACGCGATCCCAGCCGATTGAGCTACTTCTTGAGGACAGAGCCCCACTTACGAAGAGAGAGTTTAAGCCACGGATGAGGAAGAGTATTCGAATATTAATTATATAATTAAATTTATAACCTTTAACCAGCTTAAATTACTTTTGGGAGATTTAACTAGTAATTTAATAAATGTGTGCTTGAAATTCTTTCTAGTTTTTTTTTTTTTTTTTTTTTTAAGGTAAATTCTTTCTAGTTAAGAGCAACTAAAAGCAAAGGTTACAGCCATCACAAAGCTTCATATAACATGTACAACTCATTTAAAGAATGTTGACAAATTCCAAATTAATTTTGAGACGATGACAAGAAATGTTGAAGTTATTTATGTTTATAATGTATTTGTTAAAATGGATTAAATGACTTTTATACTCCTGTGAGTATTTTGAATTTTTTTTATAGATTTCGTTAGGATTCAACGTCAAATCTTAATGGAAGGGCTAGGTAGATTATATCAAATTAGAAATTCGATGAGTAAAATTAAAAGTATTTGAGAGATTTTCTCAAAACGCGTACAAGTTTATGAGGCTTTTGTGAAATTAACCATTATTTTTATTACATAAAAATATCTAAAAAAGTACCTAGAAAAAAATAATAAAACTAGCAAGAAATACAAAGTACAGGTTATATTATATCAATTAGTATATCAACAAATTAGAAAAAAAAATAGTATATCAACAAAAAAAAAAAAAAAGTAATAGCAATCGCGAAACAAATGATGGCTTTTATCTAAAATTTAGTCTTGTTTTCACAAAATCACCATGATTTTTCAAATTAAAACTCTTGATACCCTAATCTACCAATTATTTACTTGTAATTTTCCTTTTCGTGACTAAGATTATTTTATATTGTCTCTTAGGGGTAGCTTAATCGACTAGAAATCATATTTTATGAAGCGGAGGTTATTAGATCGAATCATTTTCTCCTTATGCAGACATGTTAACAAAAAAAAGAAAAAAAAGATCATTCTATATTGAACCAAAAGAAAGTGGATTAGGATTCCCTTAAATTCTTAAAGTATTTTACAAAATTCTTCAAATCTCAACCATTAGTTTGAAATTTAATTCAATAAATAATAATTTTTGGGTGATAATGATATGACAAAATCCTAATAATTGAGTTCCAAACTAATGGTAAGAATTTGAAAAATTATATTGGGTAGAATACTTTAGAATATATGAGAAATCTTATTTCTAACAATTTTATTGTCCAGTTCACACAAATAATATGAAAGACTATAGTCCCTACAACGTAGCTCAATCGGCTGTGTATTATGCCTCATGAAGTAGATGTCACTAGTTCGAATCCCCTATCCCCTTCTTTTGTGTGTACATTTTAACAAAAAACAAAAAAAATGAAAGACTATAAAATCTACTTGTCGGATCATCTCACAATAGAAATTCACTTACATGGCCTAATAATCCGGCATCAAATTGCTGAGGTCCAACCCATAGATACAAAAATCCAGATTGAAGCCCAAGCCCACCAAATCGAGCCGGGTATGGCCTTCCGGGTCCAAAATCCCTGCCTCGCCCAAAACCGTCACAAAAACCCTAAGCAAATAACACAAACCCTACCAAAACCCTGAACCCTCACACACCATTTCTCTCTCTACAGACCTTCTATGGTAACATAGGGGGGGTCTTTGGGTTTCTGCATTCTTGCTCTGCAAGCCAACCCTCCACTATTAAAACCGCTCCAAAATCTTATCACATTTTCTTTCACACTCACAAAAATCCACCTCTTAGGGTTTCGCAGGAACCCAAGAGGGAAAAAAAGAAGAAGCAGAAATGGCTAAATCGTATGCACTAGGGTTCATCTCAGCCCTAGCAGCCTCGGCCTCCTCGTCCTTATCATCACAAACCCACGTAGCTTATGCTGATGGGCCTTTCAAACTCTCACCATTTTCTTCTTCTCCTTCTCCTTCTCCTTCTTCTGGGCAATCTCAGCCATCCAATCCTCCGGCATCGGCAGCTAGTAGCGACTCTTCGTCTTCGTCTCCCTCAAAGGTTCGGAATGATAATCCAAGGACCACGTCGGCGGGGTTCGATCCGGAGGCGCTGGAGCGGGGGGCCAAGGCGTTGAAGGAGATCACCAGTTCCTCTCATGCCAAGAAGGTTGGGTTTTTTGAAATAGGTTTTCATTTATTAATTTTTGGTTGTTCGGTTTTGTCGATGGTTTGTCATTTTTTGATGCATTGTTGATGGAATTTGTGGATTTGTGCAGTTTCTGCAAATGGATTTTGTTTGATTTTATAGGTTCCAATGAGATTTGGGGTTTTGTGGTTATGAGTTGAAATTGGTTTTCTTATGGGCGTTTTATTTATTTTCGTTTTTGAATTTGGGTTTGGATTCTCATGTATAATTTAATTTAAGTATTCTTAAGCCCTGCCTGGTTGGCAAGGAAACTGAGGAGAGGAAAGGAAAGGTAAGGAGAGAAAAGAAAAAAATACAACTGGGCTATTTGATGGAATGAATAAGTGATATCAAGTCAAGCCAGGTAGATTTATTACTAATGAGCTGAGGAAAGCAAGAAAAAAAAGTCTAAAATTTTGTTCATTTCATTTTTTGTGTCACAATGTTTTGATCTTTTAGAAATGAAAATTTACATGAGTAAAGTCAAATTATGGTTTCAGTCTCAGTTGACTGGTGGGACTTTTTTCTTGGTTTCATTGTTTTTTTATAGATTTTTTTTTTTTTTTTTGGATTCAATAATGGAAGATCAATATCTGATGTAATGACTCTATTCTTTTCCTATGTTTTTTCGAAAACTAAGCCCAACGGTATTTGGGTCAAATGACATCTCTTTCCCCGATAAACAAAAATGTGAAGCGTGAAGGCACAGGTTCAATCATGTAAGGCGTGTGTTAGTCTATAGACGATTTTAAGGCTACAGGAACTTATCTTGTACAAAGGAGAGCTAGTGGGAAATTTTCGTAAAAGGCTTGTTCAAGAATGGTATAGTGACAAATTGCCTTATTAGTGGTTTAGAGCCTAGCATATACCCTCTGTTTGGTTTCCGAGAGAAATGGCGACAGAAATAATGAAGTTCAATTTTGCCTTGTCCAAAATGAAGAAAGTAGACGCTTCTGACTAACAATGGGTATTCTCCAAGTGTTTAGTTTGAAAATACACACTTGTCTCAAATACATTATCAAACAACTCAAAATTCAAAACACTTTTTATAAAACTTTCACACCTCGAATATTTTGAAAAAATGGGTGCTTAAGTTTTGCACATGTAGGATTTTACTTAAATTATTTAACAAATTTTAAATTTTTTTAAAAAATGTTAGGGTTACCGTGTAGAGAGGGGTGGTTGTGCAACCACCTCGATTTGGTTGGGGTGGCCGCACGACCACTATAATAGGCCAGAGGTGGACTCACAACAACGGTTCTCACTTAGGGTGGCCACATGACTAAATATATATATTTTTTTTGTAAGTAAGAAGTCAATACTACATTTGTTTGGGTTTTCTTAAAGTAAGCAGCTGTGCTTCATAGAAAACGTTTTCTCAAATGTGGACCCACCATACTTCTAAAATACTTCTCACTTTTATGTCACGTCAAAATACTTTTTTAAACAAAAAACAAAGAACACTTATCCGAAGACACTAACAAACAAACATAGCCAATATTATTACTTTGATGGAGCATGGTTATTTCAAAAGCTCTCACCCACCAAATGCATATTCTTTTTTGGTTTCTCATACTTTAAGAAGTGGAAAACATGTTTTGGAAAGTGCAATAAATAGGTATTTTATCTGTTGGCTTGCTTAGAATTTGATGACTTGTGGAGGGAATTTAGTGGTTTCTTTTGTTGGTATAGGTGTTTGAAGTTATTAAGAAGCAAGAAGAGACGAGGCAGACAGAGTTGGAAGCTAAGGCTGCAGAGTTCAAAGCAATGCAAGCTCAATCTGAAACTGTAAGACCCTGTTTCTTTGTTCCTTCATGATTTCTGTACTTTTTTGCTAAATGAAAATGTAAGCCCATATGTACATGCACTTTTTGAATATTTTCTAGTTCCTTCATTTCAAATCCACCACATAATGGAGTATGTGCTCTTCTGATCGGGCCCTTTTGTTTTCTTCTATCTATATTGTATTAGCTTTTAATTATTGTAGCAAATTTTGGGGAGTTCTCTGTGCCTGATGAGGACTTTATTTATATAATAATAATAATAATAATAATCTCGTTAGTTTAATGGTAATCCATGACATATCGCAACTTTTAGCTGATCAAGGATATTACTTGATTGACTGAAGTTAAATCAATTCCAGTGATCAGAAACGCGTTTTTAATAATATAACCTTGACATCTGCCAATAAAAGTTCTCAAGTTATATTATGTCACATGTTTGTCAAAGCGATAACACTGCCTTCCAAAAAGAGCTGATTAATATCTTTTGGTGCTTTAAAAGTTTGATAAAAAAAATTATGTTAAACATGAATGTGGAGCAAATGGTATCTCCTTCCTACATAAACGAGGTGGAGGGTGAGGTCAATGATATATGCATGTAGTGATTATGTCGCATGTTTGTCAAAGCGATAACCCTGCCTTCCAAAAAGAGCTGATTAATATCTTTTGGTGCTTTAAAATTTTGATAAAAAAAATTATGTTAAACATGAATGTGGACCAAATGGTATCTCCTTCCCACATAAACAAGGTGGAGGGTGAGGTCAAGGGTTCAATCCTATATGTCTGTGGATTGTACTATATTTGCCTGTTAAACAAAAGGAAACAAATGTGGACATTTTATTGTGGGGCGTATGTTATTTGTGGTTCAAAGGTTTCATATATTCTTTGTTAAAAATAAGGAGAAAAAAAGTTGGTATATCCGTTTTACCTTTAAAATACAATATATATATATATACTTATCAAAAAAAAAAAGTTTTGCATACTTAGTCTGTGGTGGCAGGTCATTGATTATGAATGTTTTGGCCATACCGATCTCATTTGTTAAGATTCATTGTTCTGTCTTTGTATATTTAGTTGTCATTGACCAAGACTAAGAGTGTTTTGGTGGGAGCAATCTGAATGCTGAGTGATTGTTCTGTCTATGCATAACTGGCTTGGTTTGCCCTATCTGGTGGTGGCATGTTTCTGCTTATGGTTGTTTAGGAAAGACCAATCTTAATGGCCTGTTTATTGAATAGATCGAAATCAATGTGTGCTTGGAATCTGCTGATACAACTGTGGGTGGGGGACTTATATGGAGTCATGAACTTGATTAGATGCATATTGCAAGCATAGATCCTTTAAGAATGCATTTTGTTAGGGAACCTTGAAAGAGCAAAGGGATTGTGTCCCCCTTCTCACAAAGCAATAGTTAATTTGCTTAGTTTTAATGAGAGTCATTTGACTTGGATTTTCTATCTTAGCTCATTAGCAGTTTATTATATGTCTCTAGAGGATCATGTTTGGGGTGGTTTTGGAGCTTCCATTTGATAAGCCCCTTTCTTTGTGAGCTGCATCAGCCAGCAGCTTGTTGTGCATAATCATTGCTAGTTTTTAGCATATAATTGGAAAACCATAATTTGCTATATGGAAAACCCAATAGCAAATAATGCTTTGGTTTTCCATATAGTCAGAGTGTGTGATATACCTTTTAAATAAAGTGGCTCGGTGAGATGTTGGCTTTAGTCACTCAAATAAGAAGCAATGAAGAAGGCTTTTGAGCTCTCTCCTAGGTTACGTTTAGTATGCGGAATGACTATTCCATTAGGAAAATGAATAGCTTTATTGAGAATGGAAGGTGGAATGGAATGGTCATTCCCATGGGAATGGCTATTCTAAGTATTGGAGTATATGATAAGGATTTATATCCTTATCATTCTCTAACACCAAGGCTATTCTATTTCACCTTCTTCCATTCTTAATAAAATCTATTCATTTTTCTTAATTGAATAGCCATTTCGTGTACCAAACGTACCCTTAATTGTTGTTTGACTTGATCCATGCAAAAAGATTTTTGCTTAATACTTTCTTCTAGATGATGAAAATATCATATCGAACTGTGTTTCAGTGGTATTCTGATTGGTGTAAATTCTCTATTCTGTTGCTTGATAGGAGAGACAAAGGGTAATATATGATGAGCAGAAGAAGCTAGCTCAGCATCAAGCTCAAACAAAATCTCAAATGGCTCGCTATGAGGATGAATTGGCAAGAAAGAGGATGCAGGTAAGCACTTTATTATGGGTTCTTATGATGTTGATTTGTGGTTAGAATTAAATCTGCTTTATGCTTGTGGCAGGCAGAAAATGAGTACCAGAGAGCGAGGAATCAAGAGCTTGTAAAACTGCAAGAAGAGTCGTCAATTAGGCAGGAGCAAGCTCGACGAGCAACAGAAGAACAGATTCAAGCACAACGTCGGCAAACAGAGAGGGAGAAGGCAGAGATAGAACGTGAAACGATCAGAGTAAGAGCTATGGCAGAAGCAGAAGGGCGAGCCCATGAAGCGAAGTTAGCTGAAGATATTAACAGGCGAATGCTAGTGGATCGTGCAAATGCAGAGAGAGAAAAATGGGTGGCTGCCATAAATACTACTTTTGACCATATTGGAGGTATGGACGTAGTTATATTGTTTAATCTGCTTAAGAAAGACTTGTTCACATTATTTGGTATTTTGTTCTACCCAGTAGGGATAATTCATCAAAATGGACAAATAGCATTTTTTCCTTTATCTCAGCCATATATGGATTCTGCTTGTACTTGCAAAAACCGAATCATATTACTTCTTTTTGTGGTGTTGTCAACTGGTCTTCTTTGATTGTTGGATTTTTTTTTGACACAGCCACATTTAGACTTATGTTTAACAATATCAGTAACTTTGAAATATGTCTGGGTTCAATATTGGTTTTTACATCATATGCCATGGCTGATGTCCCAAAATTCAGAATAATTGTCATTAAGTAGTGACTAGGTTGTTAGTTTGTTTGAAATTCTCCTCATGCCTTGCACTCAAGTTACTAAATAAGATTTGGTTTTGAGTAGTTCCTGAGGGAGACGAGGCCTATGAGTGAATGAGCCAATCTTGTTTTCTTGCATCCTTGATTCCTTATACGTATGGCATACCAAAAATACAGAATGAGGACTTTGCAGAATTGCACTTAAAATTCTGTCAGTTTTTCCTTTGCTTTTTCATTTCTTGAAAAGGTGTGGCATAATGCAGAGTCATCTATCTTTTGCAGGGGGTTTTAGAGCCATTCTAACAGATCAAAATAAATTGGTTGTATTTGTTGGGGGAGTGACAGCTCTGGCAGCAGGGGTTTACACAACAAGGTATGTGTTAAAATTATAGTATAGGATTTGAATATGCTGCCCTTTTTATGTTTTGCTTGTGCATTGTTGCCTTCGACAGCTTAGATTATCTATTTGGTGATCTCCATGATCTGGACTTGTTATTGGCCATTCCTCTTTTCTTTTTATTTTTTTCTCTTAATCTTTTGTATTTAGATGGCTATCTGGAAGCTCTTCTGCTCATCTTATAGTGAATTTTTTTGAAGGATCTTAATGTTTGCTTTTGGTGTTAATTTGCCTAAGAGTGAAAAGAAAAAGAAAAAAGGTCTTTTAGCCAATCAGTTTGGTGTGTTGTCTGCTGTGTGGGGGGGTGATGTGCTTGTTGAAGTTAGTATTTTGTTGCGTTCAGTTGGGATTTGTTTGAGAGAGTAATAATGGTTACTGAAGTATCAAGAATGCTGGGAAAAAATGTATACGCTTATTTGCTAAAAATAGATTTTTTTTATCTACATGCACCAATTCTTCAGACGTTGTGCCAATATAACTTGATGTTCATTTAGTTATTTTGCTTTGGTAAAGCTCTTTAACTTTGGTATCCTAGTGATTAGGCTGTTTAACTCAGAAGGAAGGACTTGCATTTTACAGATCTCGGGCTATCTGCTTGAACTGTAGTATTGATATGAACTTTGTTGATTGGACTTATTAGTAGTATTATTTTGTTTGTGATTTTCTATCTGCAAAGTTATAGCTCATGCAGGTCCCTTTACTCCATTACAGAGAAGGAGCAAGGGTGATATGGAGCTATGTCGATAGAATATTGGGACAACCATCATTGATTAGAGAATCCTCCAGAGGGAAATACCCTTGGTCAGGCTTGTTTTCTCGTTCCATGAGCATTCTTTCTCGTGGTGCTGATAAGGGATCTGCTTTAAAAAATGGGAATGGGTTTGGTGATGTAATTTTACATCCTTCTCTTCAAAAAAGGATTGAGCAGCTGGCTGGTGCAACTGCCAATACAAAATCCCATCAGGCACCGTTCCGTAATATGCTCTTCTATGGTCCTCCAGGAACAGGAAAAACAATGGCTGCTAGAGAGCTGGCTCGTAAATCTGTATGAGATCTTACTTTCCACTATATAATTTTATGTCCTTGTTAGCTTAATTTAGTTATGTCGATATGGATGTTTATCTATGTACAAGAACATAGATACATGCACACAGGAATACATGGGAAGGATGGTCGAGTTGTTATCAGAGTGATGCACAACTTGGTTGCTCTTAAAAATTGAAGCCTGAATTTAGTTTGATACACTTTGGAATTGCAATTGATTTATCCATGGATGAGCTATATAAACGCTTGATAATTGTTATTTACTCTTTAAACCTTTGATAACTTTTGATGTTAATGGAACTTTTAGGCATTCTGGAAAGGAAAATCAGGCCCCAGAAAAATGCGGACACTTGGGAACTAAAATTGAGTAATAGTTTATCTGTGTCTATCAGTTGAATAACAACATATCGTACTAGAATTTTGGGTGGTATGGAAATGGATGGTGAATATGTGGACGTTGGCACCCTGCTTATGGGGTGTTCCATGTGTTTTGTACAACAGTTATATATTTATGAAAAAATGCCTCTGCTGCTTCATCATGATCATTATTGTTATTATTTTCTTTATTATCATCTTACTGATGTTTAATTCTCATGCTTTTAGGGGTTAGATTATGCATTGATGACTGGAGGAGATGTTGCTCCGCTGGGACCACAGGCTGTCACCAAGATACACCAGTTGTTTGATTGGTCCAAGAAGTCACGGAAAGGTTTATTGCTTTTCATTGATGAAGCTGATGCATTTTTGTGCGAGTAAGTTGCCAATTTTTTTTTTCCCAACCTTTATCCACACTAGTTGGTAATCAGTAATATACATGGTGTTATTCAACACATTAGTTCATTGGAAACCGTATCTGATAACTTGTGTGCGTTGACCAAATCTTGCAGGCGGAACAAAACCTACATGAGTGAAGCTCAAAGAAGTGCACTCAATGCCCTCCTTTTCCGCACAGGTGACCAGTCCAAGGACATAGTACTTGCTCTTGCTACAAATCGCCCCGGTGATCTTGATTCAGCTGTGTCGGACCGTATCGATGAAGCTCTGGAATTTCCATTGCCTGGGGAACAGGAGCGCTTCAAGCTTCTAAAACTGTATCTGGACAGGTATATAGCTAATGCTGGACCAAAGAAATCTAGCTGGCTCCCAAACTTGTTCAGGAAGGAACAGCAGAAGATCGAGATTAAGGGTGTGACGGAAGACATATTGAAGGAAGCGGCTGCTAAAACCGAGGGATTTTCTGGACGAGAAATAGCAAAATTGATGGCAAGCGTCCAAGCGGCTGTTTATGGGAGTGAGAATTGTGTGCTCGATTCAAGCCTGTTCCGAGAGGTGGTAGATTATAAGGTTGCAGAGCATCAACAGAGAAGGAAATTCGCAGCCGATAAAGGTAGTGTATGATGTGTTGCATCACAAGCAGGCGGTTTGTGTATCACATGGCCATACATATGCGGGTCTTTTATCTGGCTTAGTTAGGAACGGCCCATGCTTTTTGGTTTTTGGGCATCATGATCTTATCATTATTTTCCCCTTGTTGATTTGGGGATTTTGATATTTCTCACATCTTAGGTTTTATTCGATATTAAACAGTGAGTTATATTCATAGGCATAACTGTTAAAATAGTCTCGCGCTGTCCGTATAGCTCTGGGCATTCTCTTTGTCCCATCTGGCCATCTTGGTTTTCGTTAATAAAAAATTTTGATGCTAGTGATAATTGAATTATTCAAGCTTTCCTTTCTTCTGATAAAATGTTAAAAAGAAAATAAACTTGCAATTCGTCAAATCGTGACCGTTCAATGTAATAAATAGTCATCAATTTGGGTAAATCCTACCAATCTTATCGTAGTTCATTACCTAACCCATTTGACCATGCCTCCAGTCGTCACGCAAGATCAGCAAGTGGATGAGATAAACTCCGGTAAAAATAAAAAATAAAAAATTTAAAAAAATTGAAGCACCTCCACGTCAATGACCTCCTGAAAGCCGAACAATAATCAAGATATCATACAGGATGCTTCCAATCCCCAAATAGAAAGGGTAAATGCACTACCAATCAGAACCAAACCCAATACTATCAAATCTGAAATGAACTATGGTAGTTTTACAACAATGAAATTAATCACAACGTTTCATAGAACAGTAAATGGACATTGATAAATGGTAAATGCACTTCAGATATTCTTAATAGAGATAGACCCTCACAGAAAAACATGAAAGGGCATGTCAAATCCTTATTTTGCGAAATGTTAGGCACAAGAAAGGATATCATTACACCATGATTCTGTCTGAGAAAAAAACAATATTGGCACTACAAACATGAACCTTGCCACGTCACAAGTATCCCCTAGGAACTCATCACTGCAGATCGTAAGGTTGCAGAATAATCACCTTCAGAATCCTAGTGATGATGGTCCTGAACATAGCGTAGGCCACAATACTTGCAGATAGCTGGCTCACTCAGGTCAAGGCATATGAACTCGATTGGGTGCCCAAGCGCAGGATTGCTGTCTGCAACCAGAAACAAGTAAATCCCTTACAAATCATATCCATTGTTAAGTGTTGAATTGACTTGGCCATGGAACAGAGAATCCACATATAGCTGCCTCAGTGAAAAATATGTGATACAAGCTAAAACAATCAGAGTACAAGCTAACCTCCTTCACAAGCAACAATTCTGCCCTCAACCTTGATGGGTGGAACTTCATTGATCAACTCCATTGGGGACTTCTTACTCGTATCCTATAAATAAAAGTGATATGAATATTCATATGCTCCATAGAAAATGTTTTTAAAACCTACCGGCAAATTTCCTATGTGGGAGTAATCAAAAAGTTCTAACCTTCAAAGGACTTGAAGACAGAGCAAGCATGTTCATACATGGAGGCATAGCAACAAAGAAAGAGATGGAATTAAAGAGAAGAAATGTTTAAAGGAAACATGTTCAAACCTAAAGAAAACGAAGAGTATATGAAAAAATTGAAGAAAAAAAAAAGATGGAGGAAGTCCACATTTGAAAGAATTTTCATTGTGAGCATTACGGAAAAAATCAAGCAATCTAATTTTCAAATTCTGAAAGGGTAATCTAACTTCTTTTTTTGTCCTGATAAGTAATAGGATCATCAAACTTACTATTTCAATAGGATAGACAATAGGGAAGTTACTTAAATATAGCAGGCTTTGTTGATAACATTTGAGAACTAACACATGTACTTCCATTCAACAATTTAAATGTGCAAAGAAATTCACCAACTTATGATTGAAATCTTATGATCAAATCTTGAAATCTTTCCATAGGCCACTAGTTCCTTATTATCAAATCTTGAATCTTTCTGTAGGGTTCTCTCTCTCTCTAGAAATCTTTCTCTAGGATTTTTTTTTCACATAAATTCAAGGTAAAATCAAACTTCCCAAAAAAAAAAAGAAAAAAAAAAAAGATGATTTGTGAATCAGAGAGCCATCAAAACTCTCTCTCTCTCTCTCTCAAACACACACACGCGCGCACGCACGCCATCCAATTAGACAGCATGTTCCACAGTTCCAGTAAAGAAGAACCAATGAAAACCACAATACCAACAGAAACAAAATATTCAAAAACTATAAGCGACAAAATTGTGCAAGACACAAGCACTATATACTACGCATGTCTTGAATCGGCCAAGAGGAAGAAACTTATAATATCATACCATCCAAATGATTTATTGGAACAGCATACTCAAGTACTTAACTAAAAAACCAATAACATGAATATTTACAGGCTTAAGGGATGTACAAGATGCGCATATAGGTGACGCCCAGTGTGCAGAAGTTTGGAAATGTCCAATTATCTTAATAAGAATCCTCGGAAACATTTTGAGTTCAATTTTGAATCCTCCTATGGTTGACCATAGATCAACACATCCCAAAATTTGTTGAATATCTGGCCTACCATTTTTTTTTTTTTTTATATATAAGTAATCCATTCTCATTAAGAAACGCAAAGGGGCACAACCCAACTACTTTGCGTGTATATATTTTCATTTAATAAAAAAATGATTTTTAATTAAGTTATTTAATTGATATAATTAATATCAAGAGAAACATCCAATTAAGAAAATGATGAAGAACACATAAATTGGCTTACCATTTATAATGATGATCTATATGGGGCAGCAGCCCAACATGAAGGATTATTTCACGTTTTCACATAAAATGGTGGGATCAACTTACAAGCCAGTTAAATGCATCAATAAAAGGAACTGGCCATCATTGAATTTTGCATAATTCAGAGTCCCAATTGATTTATATCTATACTACTCAATAAAATACCATCACCATGAAACTGGAATTGAGCCACTCATAAGATATTACTGCTCTCTCATAATTGCTAAAGAAACTAAATCACAACAGTACATAATTTCATTTTAATTTTCTAATCAAAACCACATTGAACCTCCCTAAATGGATCGAAACCCCAATAACATGGCTCTCAAAGAAAGCAGCAGGCAGGAGACTACCCAAAGGGTAATGCAAGACACATTGTTTTCTCATTGTTTGTATTGTTTGTTCATTGTTTTATAGACATCTAAGTCTACCATCCAAAACTGCCAGCTACATCAAGACTACCTGATTAACCAGTAGAATCTGGCTAAAAAGTGGTTCACAACCTTCCTCTGTTCACCAAATTAGTAATTCAAACTCTGCAAAAATCTCACATTGATTTTGATATTCTTAGCTTAGAGAAATATTCCTCAATTAATCAATAATCCACTCAGAGCAGTGTTTATATTGCCAAACTATCTTGAAACCAAATTATGCTCTGAAAAATAACTAACAAACGAAAAAAATTAACCAAAACTATAAATTCCTTTTACATATTATAACAAATAAAAGAACCTAAAAATTAAGCTCATCGAATCCAAATTTTATAATTAAAATTATAATACTCGAATTTTTTTTTTAGCTTAACATGTTCTCGGCCGACAAACTAAAGCACCACCTCGGTAATAGCGAATAGAGAGATTAAAAAAAAAAAAAAAAATCTGAAAAAATACAATTTTCGGTTCAGTAATTTTAGGTATTGGCAATGGGGAATTAGAAGGTACCTGCATCCATTTGGCGGTGTGGTTGCCGACTTGTACCCTGACGAGGCTGAGATTTCTGGCCAATGATGGAGAATTCGACGATCTGATTAGGGTTTTGAACAGACTCGACGCCATTCCCAGAGAGAGAGAGAGAGAGAGAGAGAAACCAGTGGTATCTTTATAGTCAGAGAGAGACAACGGGGACTACGATCAGGAAATGGTAGAGTTGGGCTTGTGATTGGGCTTACTGTAAAGCCCACAAAAATACCAGATCCATGGTTAACGAGTCCCAACCAATTACAGAAACGTGTAATCTTTGTACACGTACGGGATAATTACTGTATCACACGTGAGAGATCCGGATTTCCAATAAGGATTGCTAGATGTGAGAAAACCCATATATAACACTTTTCCAAATTGCTCAAGATATGCTCTGACATGTGAATTTGGTAAAAGCTTTCTTATATATTTGTTGTTCGAATGGCTAACAATTTAAATAATAAATTTGCTAAAGATCTCCATTTCATAAGAGAGACCCACTAATATATTTTTACTAAGAGGATTATCTCAATTTTAAATGAAATGAAGAAGAATCATTGTATAGTATAGAATTTGTTTTGTTGCATTTATACAATAAAATGAAGAGAAGCCCCCATTTGGTTTTATTTCCAAAAAAATTCCCAGAAGTTGTATGCAACGACAATTATTAATAGAAGAGAAGGAAAATAGACTGAGAGACACTAGTTCATACAGATCTGTAAAGAAGGAAATTGTACAAAGGCCATTAGCCACAGAAATTGCCAACTCGCTTGTCAAGTTCCCATAATAATTAACCAAGAACATTTCACAGTCGACACATTTCTCATTCAACCAAAATTCCAAGTCCTCACGCACGAGACGAGCTCTTTGCCACTCTAACATGAGAAGGACTAGCAACACAACAGTCTCAAACGACCATCATCCCACTGCTGCTCCTTGCTACTACAAAAAATACTCAATTGTACTCGTGATAAACCTGTATGCTTCAGGCGTTCCGCATGCGCGCCGGTGTCGTTGAATATGTGGATGCCGCCTTCTACATGTCAGTAGTCCATGTACTCTCAGCAAGGTCCAATAACATGCACGGTCAGGAATTAAAGCCAGTGGAGAATAGTTCTCTGTATATCCCTTCAGCTTCATGCCACCAATTTTGGGTTCCATGCAACATACAAGATGGACATTTAAGTAACGATGGCCCTCCCAGCAAGATTGCCAAGTTCCCCTACTCACTGAACATAAATTTCATGGTCGAAGTGTCATCAAGCCACTAATTTGAAGTCTTCATACAACAGAAACTCTCGGCTACTCGATCATAGAGGATTAGCAATATAACAGTCCTAAACCATTTGCTGCATACTGCTGGTATGCAACTATGTTACATTTGTTCACCATAGTCGTTTAGACAATAATTCGGCATCTCCCCCAAATTTGAGTCTTGATAGGCTAGAGGAACTCTTTGCTATTCAATCAAGGCAGGGACGATTACCAATCAATTGACTTAACCAACGGCACTGCCGATATACAAATGTGGAATTTGTTTGTAACCCAGTTCCACTACCAAATACTTGGACATCTCTCTATCCCTTTGCTCTACTCAACAATATGAGGGCCTATTACTATTATGTTAGGGTGTTTTAAGCCTCCACCCAACTTCAAGGTCTTTAAGGATTGGGATCCCCAAACTGTTCATTGAATTTAACACACCTTCAGCTTTGAGATCCCTTCCTGCAGACTTGTAAAAAAGCACAACCGCACTCATAATGAACCGATCTCCTTGCACAGACTCAAAAACTCGTTCAAAAAATTTGATGCCTTCTTCCACATGCCCATAGTCCATGTAACCTCTCAGCATAGTCCGATTGCATGCAAGGTCCGGATATAAACCAGCTGTGAGCATCTTTTTATAAACCCTTTCGGCTTCCCCTATCAGACCTGCTTTTGCAAAAGCAGAGAGTAAGAGGTTAAAGTGAGCACAAGAAGGAGAAATGCCTCTTTTTTGCATAGAATCAATGGTTTCCTCGGCTTCTGAGTATTTCAAATTCTCAGTGTAAGCCCGAATGAGGGAGAGGTAGGTGAAGGAGTCGGGCAAGTAACCATCTCTCTGCATGGCTTGAAAAAGTTTATCTGCTTCGTGATGAAGTCCTGCAGTAGCATATACATTGATCATAATATTGTAGCTGACCTGCATTTCCCCAGCAAAGAAAAGGAATAAGCACTCTACTTTATATGTCTAATTTTCTCACAAATTTTATGTGATGGCAAATACAAATTATTGCAGACAACATATCATGTAACTGTTCAAGTGTTCAACTAATTGATTAAATTGAGCAGTTCAAAATGGGAAAGGGGTCATTGGTAGACCATATGCATATATGACCTTATTGAATGTCTGCCAGCATTGTAGCCAACCAAAAATGATAAATGACAGAAGTGGAGGGTATTGTGACTGATAAATAAAGTTGTTACCAATTTGAAATGCTGCCATTTTTCAAAATAAGAAAAAACATCAAGCGCCACAATATAGACTAATTCTAGAAGCTAGAGAAAGAGACAGAGAGAGAGAGAGAACACATCATGTATCTCGAATCAGTGTCAAATAAGATTACAAACAGTGAATTGGAGTCATAGTATTAAGGAACATTATGACATACCTCACCCTATAAAACTATAAAATCATTTTACCAGCAATACAAATCTTTTTGTTTTCTTCTCTAACTACCATTAATGTGCTATTTAGATTTCCTTTTAATCATGATTTCATAAGTTTGGGCAATATATACGACATATGTGCATACCATCCCAGGTTTTATCCCTTCTTCCAGCATTTTGGTGAATAACAGAGAAGCTTCATGCCTCTTACCTGCAAAGGGGATAAATTTATGAGGTTTGGCAGTATCACAACCTTTTGTTCTATAAATTAAAGGAGAGAAGGAAAAAAAAAAAAAAAAAAAGGAAAATCCGCCATATGCCATTACAAATACAATTCTAGATACAATCAGAATTTTAAACAATCTAACTTATCTTATTTTTCCAGTATCTGTGTATCTCACAAACTGTTACCAGCACCAAAAGTAATGGAATCAGCATCACTCTATTCATGTTCTTCTCACCATGAACTAAACCAATATAAGTATTGCAATTCAAGAGCAATGAAGTTTTTTTTGACACGTTAACAATGTCCACAATTTTTATTTTATTTTTTATTTTCCTTCAAAACGGAGTTAGAAGTAGAACTATACCAGCCTTCCCATAATAGCTAATCAAATTCATGTATGCCTTTTCATCCAGAGATACACCCAAGCTTTGCGCTGCATTGATCATCTCAACAGCCCTATCCAACTTCCGACCCCGTCCATACACACTGCACACATAGTTAACCAGTATGAACTGCTACATATCACTGATATGACGCATATATACCTTCTTGTTGAATTACTTTCCAAATAAACAAAAGAACATTGAACTCGTACCTGATCATGGTGTTATATGTCTGAATTGAAGGAGAAACCCCCAAGGAAAGCATGCGATCATAGATGCTAGATGCAAAATGCAACTTACCTGCAAAATGAAGTTTATGGCTCAATGCAAGCCTTCTTCCGGATATGTTGCTTCAAAAACAAATTTAAATGATTTGTATAAACCTGCTTCTAGCATGGCCTTGATAAAGGTATTGTATGCCACAGTATCAAGCTTTGAGCTGCCTTCAAGACTCTCATGGATAATATTTTCTGCCTCTCGATGTTTGCCTGCCGATGGGTTACTGTTATCACTAACTGAACTGCCACAAGAATAAATGCAAAGGAAACCAAGCATTGGATGCCACACTCTATACTTCCTAATTGTTTATGGTCATTGTATGCCTTTTAATATGATGGTTGAAATTTGATTTCAAATAAAATGGGCTATTCCAGAAACGTAAAAGTTGGTACAAAGTCATATTCAGACAGGCACTTCAGATGGTCAATAGAGGCCAGCGCCTTTTGCTGAACTGTCGTAGATATTAATTACAATTTTGAGGAATTTTTTGATCTGGCAACTGGCCCTTCAAGTCAACAAGGTATAATTTCAAAGAGCTGATATAAGCTAAGCTCTGCCGGAAGTCTATCATATGTATCTCTACAGTTGCTATAACGTACAAATTTACGCAGAAACTGGTATTAACTGCTTACATTTGATTGATAAAAGCATTTTTATTAAGATAAGTTTTCTAGAATATATAAAAATAAAGCTATGTATAATTTTGAACCAAATGCAAAACATGCGCAGTAGTTTGTGAGAGTGCATCTCTTTTTCTAGATAGGCGTTTCTCTTGTATACTTCATGTGTACCTGAATTGCACTTTAAAAGATATTTTGATTACTTATTAAAAAAAACATTCGTGAGAGTGCATCATTCATGAAACATCCAAGAGTTTTGCACATTATTGGGGGCTCTTTTATCTGATTGCCCCAAAGTATACAGAGAAAGGAACAAACTAGGAGTTAGCTGACTAAGTTTTCCGCTCATACCACTATTCGTCAAAGCGTTCACAACTATGCTGATGGTGACAGCATCCAGATCATGCCCTTCCTCAGCTAACTGTTTGTAAAGTGAGTATGCCTCTTCTGGTTTGCCACATTTGGAATATGCATCAATCATTGACTTATATATTAATTTCTCATTCGTAGAAGAATCTGCAACTGCTGCAAAGACTTCCTGGGCTTTTTTAAGATCGTGTTGCTTTGCATATAAACTAATCAAAGAAGCAATTGTGGCAGGCTCCAGTCTGTAGCCAAGCTTGATCAATTTACCAGTAAGAGTTTCAGCTTTAATTGTATCACCTGCGTAGAAATCAATCTCAGCCATACTTCAATTTCACCATAAACATAGATTAAAAATCATAAAGCGACTTGCATAAAATAATTAAAATTTATCCTTACAACAAAACATTAATATGAGTTACTTGCCTTCTCTAACATAGTTGTTAATGAGCTTACACGCAATTGACAAGCCACCAGCAGTCTCAAGCAACAATTTTAGTATTTCTTCTGTTCTCTTGAAATTTCCATCTGCCAAATACAAATTCAGCATCAGCACAAGAGCCATTTTGTCAGGATGGTCAAAGGTTGAATCCTTTTCATCAAGTTGCTCATCTCCCCTATGGTAACACACAGTTCTAAAACATGTTTGAATGAACCAATTATTCTTGAACGATTTATCAGTACCCAACTTTTCTATTAGCTTTTCAGCATCTTCTAGCATTCCCTCCTTGCAATAGACTTTCATAACCGTCTTGTAAAGCTCTTCATCAAAATCTACTTTATCTTTCCTTATTCGAGCAATAAAATGCTTAGCCTTATCCATCAAGTCCAGTGTTACATACAAATTGAGCATATCGTTACAAGAACCAGCATCAGGAAGTCCAGTCTTGGATAGAGAGTCAAATGTGACTTCGGCAGAGTTCAAATCTTGCTTCACAACATAACATTGCAACAAGACAATATAAGCAAATCTCGAGAACCAAATGTTGCTGGACTTCATTAGCTCAATAATTTTCAGAGCTTTCTCAACATTCCCTGAATTGAGATGGACTTGTGCCATCGTTAAATATGTTTTCTCATCACTAAGCAGGCCCAAACGCTCAGTCTCATCAAATGTCTTTTGGGCATCCTCATAAAGACCAAGTTTTCCATATATTCTTATGAGCAAACCATAGATTACTTCATCAGCTGCAATTTTTTTTCTTTCCATTTCCAAAAAGAGAGAAAGAGCTTTAGAATAATCTTCATTTTTGTAATACAACGTTATAAGTGAAGCACAGGTGTAGTTACTTGGAACTATTTCCCGGGATCTCATGTCCTCATACAATCTTAAGGCTTCATCTCGGTTACCACTTTTGCTACTTAAACTAATAAGTAGGCTATATGCAACCTCCTCTGGAACAAACCCAGCATTCTTCATCTCAGCAAAAGTCTTGAAAGCCTCCTCATGAAGACCTTCTTTAACAAGTGAGCCGATGACTACCGAATAAGAAAAATTATTGGGTGCTACCCCTTTATCCACCATTTGCCTCCAAACCTCTACGACCTTTCCATGAAGTGATTTCTTCTGCAAGGAGGACAGCATGAAATTGAAAACCGAAACAGAGAGTGTAATTCCCCTTTCTTGTACAGCAGAAAAAAATGACAACATAGCCTTATGACGTCCCCATCTGGCATACGTACAGAGCATGGTACCACAAGCAACTTCGTCCGCTTCACATCCTGCTTCAAGCATCTCCAAGAAGGTCTCTTCAGCCAGCTTGATCTTTCCAACTTGCCCATATATACGCAGGATAATTGTGTAGACAATAACGCTAGGGCGATAGCTTAACTGTTTGAGCGCAAATCTATCATTACACTACATTAATCTCCATGCTTTGGAAGAAAATAATACTAAAGGCATCGAGTTTCAGCTATTCATTACAGTAAACCATTAATTTAAGACCACCCATTGCTATAAAACCACTGCATATTGGATTGGAGAAATTGACACAAATAAAACCACAACATAACCAAAAACAACACATAACCCGTCCAACAAGCAAACAAAAACAAAAAAAAAAGATGCTGTTCTTTCAAATCCAATACAAATAAAACCTATTGAGTAAATTCAATACAACAGTTACATTATTACCAAAAGCGAGTAATTCACCAAGACTACCTACAACTTCAAAGACCCACTGAAAAGAAACCACTCACAAACCCGCCCACAAAGCAAAATAATTCCCAAACAAAAATGTCAAATGTTGCTTTTCCAAAAATTCACAAAAACCCAGATATGAAATTCACCACATCAAGCCAAAATTATAAACTTTCCCGAAAAATCCAAGTAATGACCAACCTGAAGTTTCATCCAATCAAAGAAGTCCCTGGCCTGCCTCCACCCCCTCTGCTCCTTCAACACCGTACACATCTCCCTATAACTCAGCTTCCCCACGAACGACGCCATCACCTGCCTCATATCGTACTCGCCCTCACCCTTCTCTGCCAGGGCCCTCACTTTCCGTATCGCCGCCACCACGTGCCGCCCGTACAAGTGCCCGTTCCGGTCGTCCTGGAGATACTGCACCATCTGCTCCGGGGTGCGCTTGATCCACCTGGGCGTCTGGACGCGCGAGCCCTGGTTCTTGCGCAGCTGGCTGAGGTAGCTGGCCTTGGCCTTGATTATGCGCCGCGCGTTGTCGTCGGAGAGTGGGTTCTTGGAGTTCTTCGACCTGGGCTTGGGCTTGCTCGGGTCGTTTCCGTCGCTGAGGGACCAGGGGTCCGGGGTGACCGAGGAGTGGATGGGGATTCTGGGTTTTGTTGAGGGTGCGTTTGGAGAAGGGAGGAGTGGGGTGGTGGTGAGAAGGAAGGAGGTTTTGAGTGCGTCCATCTCTTCACTTGTGCTGGTGCTGGTAGTGTGTTTGGTCCGCGGTAAAGTTCAAACTTTCTCGTGAAAGTCTTGCTGGTTCAAAGGAGTCTCATAGTCATGGAGACAGTGAAGAAGTTGCAGAGTTTTCAGTTCCGAGAAGCAAACACGCATTTCACTTATCCACTGAGTTAGATAAATATCCCTGCTCATCTATCTTTGCTTATTGTAAATTACGATTTAAAAATAGTAATTTTAAAAGAAGTTAAGTGCATGACAAAATTATAATTTAGTCTTTAAAATTATAATTTAATTTTTAAAATTATATATTTTTTAAAAGGATAATTATATAATAAGTTTATGAACCAACTCTTCAAAATTTAAAAATATTTTAGTTTTTATTTTCAAAATTTACTTTTTAAGTTAATCGAAATGACAATAAAATTCTTACCGCTAAATTTTTTTAACAACTGTAAGTCCCAATCAAAACGAACTATTTCACCCCACTAAAATATTAATTTTTTATTAATTTAATTTAAAATTTAAAAAAAAAAAAAAAAAAATTAAAGGAATAGCTATCACTCCTAGCCACTCCCCACTTCCGTGGAGTGACCACAAACCACCCCATAGGTGGACAAATCACCCTGCGGCCACCCCAACCAACCATGGGGTGGCTTTTTAATTTTTTATATGTGAAGTTGGGAGGCCATTGCAATTTGGGCTGTTGTGAAAGAAGCAACCTATTTCAAAGTTTTGGAAACTTCAGGGCAAATGTCAGCAGCCAAAGTTGGTCCATGGTAACAGCAGCATAGATTTGAATTTCGCACCTAGGAATGGCTAGCAGGGAATGGGCCTATGGAAAGCCTCAATGGGCTGATTTCTGAAAACTACCAAATAATTGTTACAAATGGACAGTCCAACACTATATGTTGAATATATGCTAGAGGCCCATTGCAGACTGGAGCAGGTCCATTGCTCTTGTACCCTTGAGGAAATAAATTTGGATAGGTTGGAATCCTTAGATCTCAATTGACCTTTTGAGTTGTATGTACTTCAATTTTTATATGCATTTTTTTATTCTTATATATATTTTGAATAGAGCATATAATTCGTATATACATTTTAGATACATATCAATTTAATAAATTAAATTAGAAGAAATTACTCAAAGCCCAGTTTATAATAAAACTTTATCCTAAGTTATAGGCCACTAATACTGTCCATAGCCCATCTGATAGAGTTAATCTTTGACAAGACTAGAAAGCCTTGAAAAAGCCATTGATGTTTAAATTTTCAAGTTCCCCAAATGGTGAGTGTATTTTGGGAAGAAGCTCAACTTTTTGAGAATTCAATAATATTGATTGTCTGTCTTCACACAAATAAAAGAAGAATGTGCAGTAATGATTCAAGTTCCCAGTTTTACAAGACAACATTCGAATAGAAAATGATGTTATATAATAATCACATTTATGCAACTTTAATTTGGCTTTGTATTCATGTGCCAAAAGGTAGGGTAGTTCTTCATTTCCTATGGTAATAATTGAAGTGTATCCCTCATGTCACACTTTGAATCATGGCTTGTCCTTTTGGTTCAAGTACTATCTTTTGGACCCCATTACCCCTTTTTCCCCCTAACCTTTTCGTGAAGCAGAAGCTTCCTCTGAAATCAAAGGGATCTATCTCCTCCTCCTCATCCAAATTCTATCTCTCATGCCCCCCTTCACCTTTCTCTTTTTTTTTTTTTGGGGGGGGTGTTTGGCTTGGGAACTGGATTCATGGGATTAGGACACGTGTCTTTTGTGTTATGTTATAAGATACGTGTCGTAATCTTAATCTTCAACTAAAATTGAACTCAAACTTATTTGTTTTTCTTCTATCTTTTAGGGTCTTGGAGTCTTGAAAATACCTTTTGGTAATTTGCTTTGTCTAAAAGATTAAGAACCTAATATAGAATAACAAGAATATTAAGAATATATATAAGATTTCACTATTCTACATTGATAATTACTGTTTAAAAAAAGCTCTGAAAAAAGAAAAAAGAAATAAAGCCAGTTCTGTGGGCATCTTATAACCCAGAAGAATAAAGGGAAAAAGAAAAGAGTTGTATTATCTTCTTCTTCTTCTTCTTCTTCTTTTATCCCCTTTCTCTCTTTTTCTTTATAGTATTATCTTAATTGCCATTAATTTCAACACATTATAGCTTTTTATGATACCAAATAATCAAAATACAAAACATTTCTAAAAATATAAAAACAACTTCAACATTTACATTACATCAAAATATTTTTTTAAAATAAAAAATAAAAGACATTCGAAAACCCGATAATTGTGTCACGTCAATTCATCTTTTTAAAAAGATTAGGCATGTACAATTTATAGGTACGCTTCTCGGGTAAAATCTAAAATTTAAGCAAGCTGGTGTTATTAGAATTTATAACCGAGCAATTAAATTTGATAATCGACGGAAAAATAAGTTCGATCAAGCTTCCTCTTCCTACCTATCTAATTAAAGAATTCTTAAGCCTCTTAACAAACAAGAGATTTGAGGATAGATTTATGCATGACTTTTTAGTATTCAATCGGTTGAAGTGGAGAATTAATTGGAGAAACACTCCTTAATGGACACATATTCCTCTTAACAATTGAAACCAAAGACCAATAGAAACCTCTCTATTATCATAACATATAAAAACATCTCCAGCAGTAAGAGGTATTCTAACTAGTCAAAAAACACAATTTTCTATTTTAGCTACTCATTTTTTAATACCAACTCCAACATATTATTTATTTTATTAAATATTATTTTTTAATCTTTCATTTTTTGTTTTGATCCACGACCACTTTTGCATCATCTTGTAAATTGTAATAGAATTGATTCACGCAGCATACCTGTGTGTTATTTTTATTTTTCCATTTTTAGTTTGTCAATTATATGCATGCTATTCAATTTTTTTTTTTTTTTTAGTGATTCAAAATACTTGAATTTGTATCATAAATTCATGAACAGAGAAGAGAAAAAAGAGAGAAACATTGAGGGAGAGAAAGAAGAGAGAGAAAATAATGTGGAAATAATATTATATTCAACAATCTAGTGTGCTACAGTGAATAGCAATATGAAGCTATTCATTGTAGTAGGTATAATAGCTAATATGAAGCTATTCTGTTGGAGCAAAAAAAATGACAAAAATAGCTAAATGTAGCTAATATCTCCCTTTTAGCTACACTGTTGGAGATGCTCTAAAACATAAATCTATATCTTGATCTAATAGTAATTTTAAAAGTCACATCAATTTTAGAGATATAAAATAAACATCTAGCATTATTCATATAAAACACACGAAAGAAAAAGAAGAAGAATATTTTATTAATAATCATGTTTCATTGTCTTATTGTAACTATTTCCGTTATACAATAAATTATATTTGATTATGTATATAAAAAAGTTAAACTTTAGGTTGATAATATATATAATAAGATATATTTGATCAAATATAATTCATAGATGCCTTAATCTTAATACTCATTTTGATTCTTTCAACCATCTTAACCAAACATGGCCTATTTGAGTGAACATTTTGATTGTTAAGCACAATGACTTACTTGATAGGACACTTTTTGTTTTCTTTCTAAATTAGTTTAGAGAAAAATTTTCCAATCTAATTAAATGTTTTAATAAACTATTATTATTTTTTTTTTAAAAAAAATCTCTCATCATTTGAAAAAAAAAAAAGAAAAACAAAAAGGTTGGAGCCATTTTGTTGTTTGTTTATTTATTTAAGTATTTTGTTGGTCCTGACTCCCAACTCAACAAATGGTAGCAAAAATTGTAGCCAACCAAAGCCAAACCCTCCTACTACTTTGTTCCCTCTTTCGCGAGCGCTTGAACCCTGGCGTTTTCTTAACCTCTTCTTCCCAGTTGGCTCCATCTCCTTCCACCTTTGACCTCCGTTCTTAGATCGCCAGATTATGATTAACCCCCGCAATACTCCTCCCCACCCTTTGCTAAATCCTTAGACGCCAAAACCCACTTCACAAATCCACTCTCTGTGCCTACACAATCACGGAGACTGAGGCCTCTCTTCCTGTCACTGGTGCTCATCCATCTTGCTTCTTCGTTTCCCACTTCCCCTCAAGGTCAGCTCTCTTATGGGTTGCCCTCCAAAACCCAAGCACTTTTCAAAATTTCACCGTCTTTCTTTCTTTTATTTATTTGTTCATTTATTTATTATTTTGCTTCAATATTGGTGTGTGCTAAAAACACCCACATCATTTTGAGGTCAGTTCTCATCTGGGTTTTCCTCCAAACCAATAATTCCTGACGATTGCTTGCTTAATTATTGTTTTGTTGGTGTTTAATTTTGGGGTACAGTTTCATGATTTTTTTTTTTGTTTTTCCGTTGCGCCCTCTCGTTTTTAATAAAATTTAGATTTCTTATATAAAAAAAATTGGGTTACAGCAGGAACTGTAACTGGAAGGAACCGTCATGGGGACAAGGAACCAGCAATTGAGTCGAGAGGAGGAGGAGGAGGAGCCACCAGGCCGTGGTGCCGCCACGATTTCGGGTCAGTCGGTGTCAACAAGCCGTAGCGTAGGGTCGCCGTCGAGCCGGAGCGAGCAGACGATGGCTACACCCGCTAGTGATAGCACTTTATTTAGACTAAACCATCTCGACATACATGGTGATGAGGCCGGATCGCAAGGAGCGGTTGGGTGAGTCCATTTATCTTATTGTTCTTTTGAGCTTGTGTTTGTGAAATTTGGTGATAATTCAAATAAAGCTGCTGAATTGATTGTGTGATGGGAGTTCTCATGTTTGAGGGTGTAAGGTTTTTATGTAAAATAGTGTATTATGAGGGAATTGAGTGCTATTGGGATTGTAACTGTGCGAGTTGTTAAAATGTGTCACTTTTTTACATTCTTATTCAGAGCATCCACAAAAGAATTATGTTGATAACTTCATTTCTCATAAATTGGTTATATGGGTCATTTAATTGGCATAATTTATAATTGGGTAAGCTTTGAGAAATTTGAAATTAGAGAATTGTGGATTTTATGTTGTAGAAAACTAAACTTATCTATGATATTTTTATGGTGATATATTAGTTTCTACGATTCTCTAGTCTGATGCTGGAGGTGAGCTTTTTTCATTCTATAGTTCTAATGGATGATTAGTTGCTTTTTGTTTCTCTAGGGCTAGTTTTAACATTGTTTATCAATAAGGAACAAATATAACTTTTACTTATTTTCAATACTTACTAAGTATCAGTCTCTAAACAGTAGCAAGAAGAAAAAGAGAGGGCAACGAGCTGTTGGAGGTGATAAGAGTGGAAGAGGACTCCGCCAATTTAGCATGAAAGGTATTAGATTCATCCTCATCTCTCTGTTTCCCCTTTTCATTGCTTTAGTCTTTCCTGATAAAATCTTGCAATTTTTGCAACTTATGAAATCATTAAGCAAATATTTCATTGCACATGTCTAATCTTGAGAAGCCAAATTCTACACTATCTTTGGGATATTAGGAAGGAAAAAGAGGAGATGAGAGGATATGATCTCTTCTTAGAGAGAGGAAAAGATAGGGACTTCTTCTTCACTTGTCTGGATGTTTTGAAGGGAAGGAGATGTAATAGTTATCTTTTGTTTTTATACAACTGAAAGTAAATGAAGCTCTATCCTTTTCATTTATCACCATGTCATTTATTTTACATTTGCCGTTTCGTCGTGCTATGGGTATTTTGGTGATTGTAGAAAAGTAATGCTAGCAGCTTTTCCTTTCAACCCAAATTGGCCAATTTTGGGCAAAGAGTTGAAACACATATGGAGAATGGGTTATTGTTTCCTTTCCCGTAAACCCTCTTTGTCCCTCTAAATCTACTGCCCAACAAGGCAACAAGCTTTTAAGTCTTTCATGCAGAAAGTATTCTTGTTTGGTTTCTTTCCCCAGGATGGGCATTGTTTTGTATGAGTTAGTGGCAATATTTTTATTTTTGTTATAAACCTTAATGAAAAAAAATAAAAAAATTTAATGGCAACAAATTTCTGACTGATCTCATTTATGATTTTCATTGTTACTACAGTGTGTGAGAAAGTCGAAAGCAAGGGTAGAACTACTTACAATGAGGTGAGGTGATTTGTTGAAGTCATTCATTTATTCTTGTCTATTGTGTTTGGTGGAAGTTATGATATTCACTGTATGAGTGCTTATTCCTATTTATTTTATCAGGATGCTATTTAATGCTTGCATTTATCGTAGTAATAATATGGTTTGAGTGTATGTGTGTTGATGTGCACGTGCTGAAGATGGAGTTCTTTGTTCTTTCGTCATTGGCAACATGGACTTTGTAATTCAATATACTTGCTCTTAAAGTTGGTTTTCATAACTTTGTCTTCCAGTAATATTACACCTTCATTTGACTTTCTGTTGTTGAAACTTGTACTTTTCTATGGTACTTCTTCCGGTTGGACTACTACTTTGTTTTTGTTGTTCTTCATCTCCTTTACTTAAGGAGTGGCCTATTTGACATTCGTTTTTCTTCTTTTTTAATTTTTATTGCATCAATTAAACTCTAGAATGAAAATTTCTGATTGACCTGTTTAAGAATTTTGAGTGAATAACTCTGCACTATTTAGTTAACAAATCTTTGTCAATGTGTATAATCATGCATTTTATCGATTTAAATTTTGTTAAATCCAAGATTGAAGATATAGTTAGTTGTGCTCTCTCTCTCTCTCTCTCTCTCTCTCTCTATGTATATGTGCGTGTGTGCGCGTGTTAGACACACACACGAACACTTCTCTGCCATTAGATCGTCTTTCTCCTTTTCGTTTTAGATGATGAAATTAAACCTTTGATGCATGTCAGAGTCTGATCCTTACAACCTTGATCTTTTTTAACAGAATTGCTTTAGTTAGGCATATCAGAGTTTTATCCTTACAACCTTGATCTTTTTTAACAGAAACACTTTAGTTAGGCATATCGAGTTAAGTTCTTTTCATTTTGGCTACACAATTAGTAGATGAGGATTTTATTTTTCTACCTTCTGTTACATCAGTGGAATTTCGGAATACGCGGCTTAACGAAGCTGGATTAGTTTCTCTTTCTCACTTTCACAAAGTGTCACAATTATTTTCTTAATCCAGTCTTTGAATAGGAAAATGGCAGTGATATTAGTTGTTTAAGAAACATTCTAAGTTTGAGTAATCAGTGATTTTATGAAAATCTTCACTTAGGTGCGTTTTGATCCATCAAATTTATGTTTAGAACTGGGAATGTGTGAATTTGAAAGTTAATTGTTTGGCTGAGCATATTATTCCAAATTTTCATTGACTTGGTATTACTCATATTAATGTGCAATGTGGCATGCTTCTTTTTACCTCTCTGAAAAGCTGTATTCAGTAGCCAAGCAAAATTGACGATGATCACAACTTTTTTTTTATAAAGAAAAAGTTGTTGGAATCTTCTTATGTAACTAATTATCTTGCAGTTCATTTATCATTCTGAGAGTTTAAGGTAATATCCAGGTAGCAGATGAGCTTGTGGCGGAATTTGCTGATCCTAGTAATGGCGTCACATCCCCAGATCAGGTTTGCTATTCTTTTGCCAGTTAGATAAATATGTTTTCCATCTGCAAATCTGCAAAAATATGCAATCTCAAGGTTGAAACTGGAACTTATGATGTAGCTCCTTTTTTTTTGAAAAATTTGAATTTCTTTTTGGCAGCAACAATATGATGAGAAAAACATCCGGCGCAGGGTGTATGATGCCCTGAATGTTCTCATGGCGATGGATATTATATCCAAAGATAAAAAAGAGATACAATGGAAAGGTCTACCTCGTACTAGCCTGAATGATATTGAAGAATTAAAGGTCTGACTGCAGCTTGTGTTTTCATTTCCTGTATGTATTAAATGGATTTTTCTGTACTCACTGTCCTAGATTTAATATGAGCTTTAATTTTAATGGATGCAGACAGAGCGTCTTGGACTCAGAAATAGAATTGAAAAGAAATCTGCATATTTGCAAGAACTGGAGGAACAAGTATGGCTATCTATTCGTACTCTATATCTGTTATGTATATCCTCACTTTGGCTTGAATTTGTTCTTTGCTTAATGCTTTATTTGGAAACTTTTGACTTTCGTGTTTTTATTTTTATTTTTTAACTGTCTAGTTCAGTAATAAAGTTGCCCCCCTCACCCCACTCCCTTAAAAAAAAAAAAAAAAAAAATTCAGAACCTGATTCTAGGTACTACTGATTATGTCTGTTCTCTAACTTCTTATCTCCTTCCATCAAGTTCATAGGTCTTCAGAACCTGATAGAACGAAATGAGCAATTGTACAGCTCTGGAGATGCTCCCAGCGGGGGTGTGGCTTTACCTTTTATTCTGGTTCAGGTAGATTTCTTCTCACTATTTTCCTTGTATCATAATTTTATCTGTTCTGTGAGTAGATTTGAAATTTGCTATGTTTTGAAGTTTTGCCATGAATGACTTCTCCAAATTTGTATAATAAATCCTACTTAAGGTTTAGGTGTAGTTTGGCCAATAAGCTTTTGCTCCAATGTTACTTCTTCCCCTATGAGAATGGGGTAGGTGGGCACTGGGTGTGTAACTAAATGATCAGAAAAAGAAAAAAAAAAGCATGTAGGTGTAATTTGGTTGGTGCACAATGTCAGTCAGTGGTTGCTTAGCTGGGCTTATGAATTTTATTTGATTCATGAAATCATGATATCAGACATGTCAACCTTCTTGCTGTTCATGGATGAGTTTTTAGTTTGCTGATTTATTTGGATCATTGCCTAACATAACTTACTGGCGTATTCTGGACGAATTAGAAGAGCCATAGTTTTACCCTCTTGCTACTCAAGGCTGTATATCAGGCTTACCTTTCAAGTACTTTGTTCTGGTTATTATTTCACTACAGTTTTTAACCAAGATTGGGTGTGCTGCTAAGGTTTAAGCATTTTTTTCCTTGATTTTCTTATTCTGTTTAAACTGATGTTTTATGTGTTGATTGATGCTTTTCAAGTTTCAACTCATTTCTGTGGTCTGTTGTACCTTGAGAGTTTTCTTGTTGGTGTTACAGGGATTTAAAACTATGATATTGTGGTCTAAAATTTCAAATTTTCTTTTGTGGTAATATGTTTAATCACAATATAAGTTGATGACGGATCATGCTGTTGTTATCATGGACATAGCCCAAGTCTTTTTCAAGCCTAATTTCTAACGTTTGGCGTTTTGTCACTTTAAACCTAACCACACTTATTCTTATTATGGTCGTGATGCGCATTTTATTTATATTTAATACTTTATTATTATTTCTCAACATATTGTAGAGTAAAGAACACAAATTAAATCCAATTGAGTTATGCTCCATACCACACGAATATCCCACAAAGCTTAATGTGGCAGCAGGGTTAGTAGCCCTTGGATAAGCCATTGTTAATGAAAAAATCTAATGGTTATTAGACCTTGTCAGATTAGCTTTGTAGGATATTTATGAGATATTTGTATGGATTATATAATTATACTTTGGTCAATTGATTTGGTCCATTGATTCAAATTACAATTGCAACTGTGTAGTTAAATTGATCATGACCGAGCTAGGGTTTTTCTTTTAATCAAATTTGGGATATGCTTGGTTCAAGGTAAATCTGAAATAAATGGAATCAATTCTAATTGATCTAAATCATGATGACAATGTAGTTCTAACTTATTTTTTAATCTAAACTAAGAACACTCGGTGAGTGGATGAGATAAATAGTTAATGATTCAACTACTGGTGAGAGTAGATTGACTGGGTATGGATCCTAACCTTCATTCTTTTTTTTCCTGTCTCTATGGGATTCGAGCTTGTTAAAACAGAATATTGACCAGCGTTTGCCTTTGTAAGGGATATTTTTTGGCAAGGGAAAAAATGTCGATGATATGAAGATGTTGAGATGGATGAATTATGAGTGTAGAGTTAGCCCACCTAGTCTGAAGAAAGTGAGGGTCTACAGATGTTCTAATCAAGCTGTTACTTTACGTAGGCTATCTTTAAGTACTACATCTACTCAGTGTGTTCACTCTTTGTATTTTCCGTTTTCAATCTTTAGAAGGCTATTGTTTTTATGCATGATCAGCTGCAGAGTATTTTTAGTTTGTTGACATTTATCTTTCATGCGAAGTGCCTTATCATAGTGAGAATTTGAACTTTTCTTAGATATTCCAGTTGCTTAATTCCTCATGTCTCTCATTTCCCTTGTTCTTGACATTTGAACTGTAGACACGGCCTCATGCAACTGTCGAAGTGGAAATATCAGAAGATATGCAGCTGGTACATTTTGACTTCAACAGGTAAATGAGGCCTGGGTGCATCCTAAATTCCATGCAATTTTATCTCCCATGAATCAATTGATCTGCTTGCTACATTTATATGCCATTTTGTAGCGGGGATGTTGAATGCTGGGACAGTAGTCCCCACTAGACTTTGAAAAGAGGGAAAAGAAGAGGCTTGGGGGGAGTCAAATTCTTGTCTGTAATGGTTGTTAACGATTTCATTTTATTTGGTCCTATTTGCAGCACCCCATTTGAGCTCCATGATGACAACTACGTTCTAAAGGCAATGAAATTTTGTGAAAGACCACAGGGTGATGATATGGCACACAATTTTACTTCAGATGGAGGTGAAGGTTCTAGCATGTCTGGCATGTATCAACCACAGCTCCCTCTTCCTCCGGTGTCAAACACGGCGGTTAGGCCTCCCACCTCACCGCCTATTCCCGGAATACTCAAAGCACGTGTCAAGCATGAACATTAATCAGCAAGATCAAACTTGAACATCTCACCATGAACAATACTCCCAGCTTGTCTGTATATTTTTGTATAATTTGCCGGCACTGCATAGGTTCCCGACGATTCCCCGACGATTCCCCTCACCTCATTAGATTGCCTCATTCTGGATATAATCTAAAGTACAAGCAGATCAGTCCATTTCTTTAGAAACTTTTTAGGGGTATTGGTTCTGGCAAATTCTTTGCTTTACATGTCCATCTCAGGCCATTGTAATTGTTTGCCATATTCTTATTCCTGCTTTTTAGCCTCCAATGTAGAAGAAATGGGAGTGTGTTAGACTGTAGAGGATTGTTCAGCTCCATAGAAATTTACAGAATCACTTCAGAAATTGGACTCCCCTGTTTCTTGTATTGCATTTATCTTTATCTGATGTCACTGCCATACCATTATTGATTTATTATCTTACTGTCGACGGGGAAGTTAAGTTGAAAAGGGAAGACAAGTAATACATATCCCTCATTTCAGTTCCAGCCCTAAAAGCATACATTAATTTTTTAAAAATGTATAACTAACATCGAAAGGCATAAAATAGGCACACTTTTTATTATTATTATTATTATTCAAAGCGGGAAAGGGGAAAATAAAATAGGTACACTAATCTTGTAACTATATAGGATAAAAGAGTTCATAATTTACAATCCATGTTTGACATTTATAATGATTTTAAATTTTGGAGGTCTCTAACTTTCTAAAACATTGGCTCTCGTGTTCTATATAAGGATAAATGTAAAATTAGTTCATGTGGTTGATCTAAATTATAAATCGTTCACTGTAGTATAAAAAAATAATTTAGAGGTTGTTGAGGTAAGCTAAAATAACAATTTGGTCCCTGTAGTCAAATTTCGTCAACACACTTGACGGATTCCGTTAGTGTGTCACATTGGCACCATTAATATGATGACATATGGAACTCTTAATAAAAATAAAGATAAAAAACTAAAAAAAATAAAAAACTAAAATTTATTTTTTTTAAAAAAAATAAAAATAGAGGGGGTGGCTAAAACAAAAGACAAGCTAACTTCCTGATACAATGAATACCCACTAACTTAGTCACCCCAGCAATTCAAAAAGATACTTCTCTCTCCTGTTTAGAGAGAGAAACTCTGGGAAACCCTTAGGGTTTTTTTCCGCAGCCGCCTCCTAGTGAGGTCTTTCTCTCCGCCTTGTGCGGCCTTCCCGGGGTGGAGGAAAAGGTTTTTTGCCTTTTCCTTTCCCCCTCCCCTTCTTTTTTCCCTATTTGCTGTGTTTTTCGTTTGGGTTTCTTGTGTTTTGTTCTTTTTTTCTTGTGCAGATTCGAAGCCCGTCCAGCCACCGTCGTCGTTCACGCTCGTCGCCCAGCCTGTCGCCCAACCCGACGCCCAGCCTGTCGCCGTTCAATCTATCGTCGTCGCCCAGCCCGTCGCCCAGCCTGTCGCCGTTCAGTCCATCGTCGTCATCGTCGTCGCCGTTCACTGCTTTGCCGAAGTTCCTGGTTGTGGATCTGGTTTTTGGGGGTTTAGATTGGGTTTTTTCAAAACCCGATCTACTCTTCCACGCCGACCCATCCACCAATCGAGGCCTTCCACCATCCTCCCTGTCCTCCTAGCTCCCCTTTTCCGCCAGCCGATCCTCGTTCAGTCCACCGCTTGCCGGTGCCCGATCTGTTCTTCGGTTGGTTATCACCGCCCCTGCCCTTGTTTTGTTGTAATTTTCTTTTTGTTTTATTGTAATTTTAGTTTTATTTTGCTGTTAGTATTGTTTTTTGTGGTTTTTTATCTCCCTGCCATGACTTGGTTTGATTTTGAGGAGGAGATTGATGTTGGTGGTCGTCCTATACCGGCTTCCTTTTGGTTCTCTGCAGTGTCTACTCTGCAACAACTATTTAACAGTGGTTGTTGTTTTATCCGCAATGATCTCTTCACGGAGTTTATTTGCAATTTACACCGCCTTGTGCGGTCCTGGAATAGGCCCGGCTTGCTTATGATTCTTTTGGGATCATTGGTAATTACCATTGCCTACAGTTTGGTCCTTTTGGACTGGATCTAGAGTTTGTTCTTGTATTTGCACTGTATTTTACCATTTGGGCTTTGTTGTTGGGATGGCCTTCCCTTTAGTTTTTATTTCTGTGTTGTTTTAGTTTATTTTGGGTTTATTGTTGGGGAGCCCACCCCTTTTTCGTTTTCAGGATCTCCCACTTTCCTTTTCGTTCGGATCAGAAGTGGGAAAGATCCTTCCCTGTAGCCCTTTCCTTATTCAATTAGGAAAAAAAAAAATTAAAAAAATAAAAAAAGAATACCCACTAACTTCGAGATACATAAACAAGACAAGCTAAAACAAAAGAAAAAAAACATGCATGCACATCAACATACGTTTAGCACTCTATGTTGACACCTATAGTAGTCCAACACCAGCTTTTCCTCGCCTCGTTATCGATGCCTCTCTGGAGTATTCCTTGTTTAAGCTAGATTTAAAAGATTTTATGCGCTCGCGCTTCCCTTCCAGTGCCTCGATATCTCTATTGAGTTTATCAAGAGCATTGCTTGCTTGCCTTTCAGCAAAATGGGCAAGTGCAACTCTCTTCAATTGATCAAAGGCAAATTGAATTCTAAATCCTGTGAATTGTAAGGTTTTCAGGCTTGTCCAACAGTTGAGAAGATGAACTTCGGTGATATCCACAGCTTTGGTATTTATCATGTAATATATGCACTCACATAACATGTGGAAGAAGTAAAGTTTCACCCCTGGACTTAACTTGGACTCAACACTAACATCCCCGTGTTTGGAAAGCAAGTCTTTCAAGATAGGGGCCAACTTCCGAGTAACCTTGTAATCCTCAATATTGACAACATGTTCTTTAGGAGGCTGCTTATAGTTATGCCAAAACATGAAATCCGAACTCTTAAAATCTTCCACTTCGTCTCGAAGTTCTGTAGGAATCTCTATGCCAATATCAAGAAATTTTATGAGCTGTGTGTAAGCCTTGTCCAAATAATGAACTATATATTCCTCAATATCATTTTCACTAGCTCGATCATCAAGTTCTGTAGTAAGTGTTCCCAATATAACACTACGAAGTTCCTTATTCTCCTCTTCACTCAATGATTTCAAAATATCAAACAAGGTTGAAGCCGGCTTGATGAGTTCTTCTTCTTTCTCTCGAATCGGCTTTGCAAACTGTCCAAAAGGATTCCTCAGCTCCACATCTCCATGCTCTCCCTTTAGCAATGATACTACCTGAGAACCAACCAAAGATTAAGCCTATTATTAGGAAATTTATTGACACTGGAGAGTCTTTAGGTGAGACCTTAATATAGGATGTTGGAGTAAGTACCACTCAAGCCAAAAGCTTAAGCCTATGAATTTGGGTTCAACTATGCTATATTAACCCCTCATATTTGTGACATCTTTCTAATGTAAAATTCAATCTTTTTACATGTAATTAAACATGTATACCCTATACAAAAACACATGTAAGCTTGAGGAATTAAATAGTACTTTATGGAGTTCTACCTTAATGGCATTGTTAAGAAGATTGATACTTTGGTGAGTATTTTTAAATAACCCATATATAGCAGGTTGAAACAATACACGATCCAAAAGCTTAACCTCTGGGTTTAGCTAGGCCAAATTATGCTATATATATAAACCACTTATTCTTCTAATTATATCTTTTCGACATGGAACTCACTTGCATATGTATGTATACATTATGCCAAATACTTTTTAAATTACTAATTAATTTCCTCCATCAACAGTCAACACACATCCAGTGTTGAAAAAGGTTAAAAGATAAGATTTTATATGACTGAATTTCTAAAACAAAAAAGATCCTAGCTAGCGCTAGCTAGCTATAGGGGTTATTTGTTTTAACTTTCAAATCTTCAACAATATATGAGCTTACGTACCTCTGAGAAGACGCAAGAAATTTCAGCAACAAAATGACATTCCTTGCAATAATAAATGGTTAATATTTGGTCTCTTTCTTCCTCACAAGCATCGCAATAGAATTCATCGTCTGTCTGATCAAGTTCATGTATAGCAAGAGAATGCGTGAGGATAAGGGGATCAATGTGGCATTTGTGTTTAATGGTATACGGTAATGGACCACACGTAAGATGGAGATTGAAATCACAATAGAGACAACAAAAAGCATATGATTTGCAGGTGGAATTGCAAGCGCTGCACTTGATCAGTTCATCACCAGTATTGTCCTTGAATTGTAGAAGGTGATCGTGGCCTTCGTATGATATAGCGGCAGTCCTTATCACACTGCATTCTAAGTGCAAGCAAAAGCTGCAATTTTCACTCTCACAAACGTAGGCCAAGTTGTTCCAGCCAATTTTCTTGCGACAGGCATTGCACTTCCGATATGTTGGGCGCAGGGTCTTGAGAGGGTGGTATGGATGAAAGGGATGGAAAATCTCTTGCGGCAACTCAAAACACGATGGATGGAGAAAGAAACGACATGCGAGGCAACCGTAGCTCATCGGGTCCGAGCAGTATTTTCCACATACGCTGCAGTTAATGTGATCGGCAGGCATGTTCTGGAAGAGTAGCAATGGGTGCCGGTGGTGGTGGCTAAAATGTAGCGTACCAACTGGCGGCTCCTCCCTTTCTTCTATCCTTGGCCTTATAAAAGCGCACTTAACATCAAAGGTGACGTTGCACTTGTCGCAGCGGAAGGTGAAGCCCCGGCAAATTTTGCCACAAGCACAACAGTCAAACTGGCCGTATTCTGCGTGTACTAGGGAAAGAGGGTGTGGGTGAAGAAGGGGGTTGTGCAACTCCTGCGGTAGCTTTTCACACGATTCGTGCAGAGCGAAGTCGCATTTCCTGCAACTAATTACATCTTCTTCACTCTTCTTTTCACTCAGCGATAACACATGCTCGTGACTGAAATATTGCTGAATCTCCATCTCTGTCTTTCTCTAGGATTTTACCCAAATCTGAAATCAGATTTTTTTTTTCCTGGAAACCTCTTGCTTCAGGCAATTTTTCTTCTTCTTCTAAAACCCAACGATTGACTTATAGAAATCTGATTGAAAAAAACAGGGGACAATTTAAAGTTTGACTGGTTCTGTTTCTTTTGGTTTCTCAGAAGCCAAGCATGGTGTTAAAAGAAGGGTTGAGTCTTACCTGAATTGCAGAAGCAGGAAACAAAACCTATTTGCTGTGGACGTGAGATTTTTGGGCTTGCTACGGTGGTAGGAACGTCGGCGTCTTCAGGCAAGATAGAATTCTGGAAACCTCTTGCTTCAGGCAATTTTTCTTCTTCTTCTAAAACCCAACGATTGAATAATAGAAACTTGAAACGACCACAGTAATATTCTACCCGGTATCGCTTCTCACATTACTTCAAATCATCGTCCTCTTCCGCGATGCACTTATAGAAATCTCCTTGAAAAAAACAGGGGACAATTTAAAGTTTGACGGGTTCTGTTTCTTTTGGTTTCTCAGAAGCCAAGCATGTTGTTAAAAGAAGGGTTGAGTCTTACCTGAATTGCAGAAGCAGGAAACAAAACCTATTTGCTGTGGACGTGAGATTTTTGGGCTTGCTACGGTGGTAGGAACGTCGGCGTCTTCGGGAAAGGTAGAATTCTGGAAACCTCTTGCTTCAGGCAAATTTTCTTCTTCTTCTAAAACCCAACGATTGACTTCCAAAAATCTGAAATGATGTTTTGTCGTTAAAAAACTTTGGCAGGGTAGAATTGTAAAAACCGTTATGCACATAATTGGCAATCGTTAAAATTTTAGAAGTTCTTGGTTAAAACTCTTGTAAAAACCGTTTTTTTATTTTTACCTCTGGTCATTAATTAGTGTAATTAATTGTGTTGATTATATTTCAAGAGTTTTTCATACATAAATTATTCAATAAATTAAGTATTATTAATGTCCGAATCAAATAAGGAAACAAATAATATAAATGAAATTATAACCTTTTTTTTTGCACACCAACAATATTTTCTTTAAATTTTAAATTTTTTTACTCATGATTTTTAATAATTGAACCGTGCAAATATTGAAAGGGTTTTTCCTTTTTCTATTTTTTTAATGAATTAAGTGTACGATTTTTTCTTAATTAATTTATTTTGACATTTCTTTTTATTAACTCACATGTCCCTTTTTTTAAAAAAAATTTAAATTTTTTTTACTCATAATTTTTAATAATTGAACGGTGCAAATATTGAAAGGGGTTTTTGCTTTTCTATTTTTTTTAATGAATTAAGTTAATTAATTCCTTTTGACCTTTCATTTTATTAAGTCACATTTATCTCTCTCATCCTAAATCACGTCGGTCTCTCTCACTCTAAATTCACCATTTCCTTCTACGGCAACAACATTTCAAAACACTTTCCTATAGAAGTTGACGGTTGTACAAAGTTTATTTTATCAGTTTCATAGAAATATATGTGACTCCGAACTATAATTAAGGTATGAGATATTCGAGATGAATGTATCTTTGTGCTTTTATGCATAAATTTTTAGCAATTGTGAATTGATTATCTTTAGTTTGTTTCTTTAGAATTTTTTTTTACCAAACACCGTTTTAAATTAGAGATTAGGTAGAGATTGTATCTCTCCCTTTATTAAAACACAATTTTTCCTTAATTATTTCCTTTTAACCTTTCGTTTTATTAACACACATTTATCTCTTTTACCCTAAATCCAGTTCCAGCTTCATGTGGCTATAACTCTTGATCATTTCATGCGAATTAAGTGCCTTATCATAGTGAGAATTTGAACTTTTCTTAGATATTCCAGTTGCTTAATTCCTCATGTCTCTCATTTCCCTTGTTCTTGACATTTGAACTGTAGATCACGTCCTCATGCAACTGTCGAAGTGGAAATATCAGAAGATATGCAGCTGGTACATTTTGACTTCAACAGGTAAATGAGGCCTGGGAGCATCCTAAATTCCATGCAATTTCATCTCCCATGAATCAATTGATCTGCCTGCTACATTTATATGCCATTTTGTAGCGGGGATGTTGAATGTTGGGACAGTCCCCATTAGACTTTGAAAAGAAGGAAAAGAAGAGGGGGTTGGGGGGAGTCCTCCATGTGCGTATACTTAAATGCTGTACTTCAGTTGGCAACCAACCAAGCATATTCTCCGGACACTGATTTTTTTTTTTTTTTCCCCAGATATTCAAATTCTTGTATTTAATGGTTGTTAACAATTTCATTTTATTTGGTCGTATTTGCAGCACCCCATTTGAGCTCCATGATGACAACTACGTTCTAAAGGCAATGAAATTTTGTGAAAGACCACAGGGTGATGATATGGCACACAATTTTACTTCAGATGGAGGTGAAGGTTCTAGCATGTCAGGCATGTATCAACCACAGCTCCCTCTTCCTCCAGTGTCAAACACGGCGGTTAGGCATCCCACCTCACCGCCTATTCCCGGAATAGTACTCAAAGCACGTGTCAAGCATGAACATTAATCAGCAAGACCAAACTTAAACATCTCACCATGAACAATACTCCCAGCTTGTCTGTATATTTTTGTATAATTTGCCAGCACTGCATAGGTCCCTGACGATTCCCCTCACCTCATTAGATTGCCTCATTCTGGATATAATCTAAAGTACAAGCAGATCAGTCCATTTCTTTAGAAACTTTTTAGGGGTATTGGTTCTGGCAAATTCTTTGCTTTACATGTCCATCTCAGGCCATTGTAATTGTTTGCCATATTCTTATTCCTGCTTTTTAGCCTCCAATGTAGAAGAAATGGGAGTGTGTTAGAGTGTAGAGGATTGTTCAGCTCCATAGAAATTTATAGAATCACTTCAGAAATTGGACTCCCCTGTTTCTTGTATTGCATTTATGTCTATTCTCGGTCATTGAGACCATGTTTTCGACAAATCGTGGTATAAAGACCATGTTTTAGAACATTGAAACAGAGGTGAACAGAGGGAAGAATGGACTTGGATGCCTGGTTGATTTTGTTTCCAAATTTATTGGATGCAAAAAAGGAACAATAATTTCACCACTTCCTCATCAATATAATCACAGCTAACATGTTTTTTTTTCCTAAGATGTTATAAGAGCCAATGCGGACAGGACAACATAGGACTAGCAATTCCAAAATTTTGAAGCCACTGATATGAATTATTTATTTTTTATTTTAATCACATGTCAGCGTGAGGGACATGTATTTACTCATTACAGTGATGACGATGGTGTAGGAGTTTTGTAGTGCTTCTGGCATTCTTGTGCACAGCAACTAAGCAAGGGTGTAAATATGCAAGTGACTGCAACAACTCTTACAGTTGGATCACAGATTTCCTGCACTTCAATTATTTTTTATTCGTGTCTCTGAGTGGTAGAAGCTATAGGAAGTCCACACGTTAGCCATTTACAAGCAGACGTTAGAACCGTCTAAATCGAACCTATTAGTTCCTTTAAGAGACGACGTTGTCTTTTTAAAATCTCTTAGATTTAATCTGCAGAGTCCATTTTTTAACAGCATACATGCTTAGTTTTGTTTAACACCACTGAAGCCGAATCCGTTTATAAGAATTATAAAAGAGCAGTAAGTAGCATTACTCGTATTTTTAAGTTAATATGAAGCGTGTTTCAAGTGAATAAGTGATGAACAAAGTTTACCTAATCTATGAAACTGATGTCTTTAGAGCGTGCAATTTTCACATACATTTTAAAATGTATGTGAAAATTATTTAAAAATGCAACTATAATAAAACATGCCTTTGCGAAAAAAAGAGGGGCTAGAATTATTTCTATTTCATTTGAAATGGAGATAAGCTATTTTATGATCAATATATTTTGTTGCATTTAATGGTGTACATAATTCCACGTAGTAAATATGTTATAATGTCATTTATTTTTTATTTTTTAATAAATGGAGAGGATCATATATATCCCTGCCATCTTGGGTTCGGATAAATCACATTTTATGAAGAGGCTAGGTCTCTCGAGCCCTAAAGCAGTTTGACAGTTTGTAACTAACCATTGGGTATATCCAACATATGGAGTAATGCTATAAGTCTTCTTAGAGTTCTTCTGGAATCATCTTAAATGTGATGTGATTTTTAAAATCACCAATAGATCAAAGTTCAATACATCACATCTCAAATTCAGCGGTAATTTTAAAAGCCACATTACATTTGGGAGGATCTTAGGATGACTCTAAGAAACATATGTGTGTAATTATCTGCATGTATTGATCTGAAACAAGCAATCGATATGAATAATAACTTTGAAACCTCACGGAAGTCGTTATGAGAATATTTTATATTGTAAACTGCTATGTTTACATTCTAAAACATAAGATAAATGAACTTTGAGACGGCAAATGAAGATGATAAAAGAAACTCATGAAACTATATATGAATCAGTGGACAATAAATCTTGATTTATCACCATGGTGGCCAAAATATTCTGAGAATGAAGAGAGAGGATATATATAATTACCAAAAACACTTATAGTAGTCCAACACCTGCTTTCCCTTGCTTCAGTATCGAACCCTCTCTCGAGCATTTTTCAATTAAACTGAATTTTATAGATGTTAAGTGCTCGCGTTTCCTTTTTAATTCCTCAATATCTCTATCGAGTTTATCAATAGCCTTGCTTCCTTGCTTTTCAAAAACAAGACCAAAATGAGAATGTGCAACTCTCTTCAAATGGTCCAAGGCAAATTGCATTCTAAATCCTGCGAATTTTGAGATTTCCAAGCTTGCCCACCAGTTGAGAAGATCGTATATGATGATATCCACAACTTTGGTATTTATCATGCTATATATGCACTCACATAACATGTGGAAGAAATAAAGTTTCACCCTTGGACTTAACTTGGACTCCACACTAACATCCCCGTGCTTGGAAAGCAAGTCCTTCAAGATAGGAGCCAACTTTCGAGTAATCTTGTAATCCCCAATATTGACAACCTCTTCTTTTGGAGGCTGCTTACAACGAAACTTGATGAAATGCGAAATGTAAAGGAATTCTGTAGGGATCTCTGTGCCAATATCAACAAATTTCATGAACTGTGTAAGCGTCATCACCCCCGAAAATTTTTATGTATTCACTATTTTTAGAAGTACTTGTTTTCCAACCCCTAGCCCTTAAAGCATTACTCAATTCCTTTTTCTCCGCTTCACTCAAAGAATTAAAAATATCATACAAGGTTAAAGCCGGATTGATCACGAGTTGTTCTTGTTTCTCGCGAATCAGCTTTCCAAACTGTCCAAAAGGATTCCTCAGCTCCACATCTCCATGCTTTCCCTTTAGCAATGATACTACCTGAGAACCAACCAAAGATTTGAGTCACCAACATGAACCCATTGTAAAATATTTTTCAGAGGAAATCACACTGGTGCAAAATTATTAAACCATCTGCATTCTTTCTAATGTTGTAAATGGTTAAAAGATTAGTTTATATTTATTAAGAGATCGAAATGTTTTACCCACACTACTTAATTTCAAATGTATATTTCTTAATATGACAGTAAAAATTATCATTAAATTAATTCAAAATTTAATAGTAATATATTAAAGTCTAATAATAATTTCCTTGATGTGTAAGGAGTGCGCATTTAAAAATGTGAGAGCGAGAGTGTACTAGTAGCATTTCTCATTTTTTTATAATAATTTTTCCAAAAAAATCATCAGCACTTGACAATAAGCCCTGTTTATCTAATGATGCGCATGCATTTAATAATTGATAAGGGCTCAATATATAGATGTATTATGCATCGACTCATCATAGTGATTGCATTTCTAAAACAAAAACATTCTAGTAGCTATAGGCTATTGTTTTAACTTTCATATCTTCAACAATAAGATTTTATAAGAGATTACGTACCTCGGAGATGACACAAGAAAGTTCAGCAACAAAATGACATTCATTGCAATAATAGATGGGTAATAATGGGTCTACTCTTTTTTCCTCACAAACGTCACAATAGAATTCGTCCGGCTCCCAATCCTCTTCATCTTCAAGGGGAGAAGTTGTAAGGATAAGGGGATGAATGTGGGATTTGTGTTTAATGGTAGAAGGTAATGGACCACACGTAAGATGGAGATTGAAGTCACAATACAGACAACTGAAGCCATATGATTCACAAGTGGATTTGCAAGCGCTGCACTTGAGATTGTAACCTATGTTCTGGATATTGTCGTTGAATAGTAGAAGGTGATCGTGGGCGTCGTATGTTACGGCAGGCATTATGACACTAGTGCATCTTATGTGCAAGCGAAAGCTGCAATTGTTACACTGACAAACGTAGGCGAGGTTGTCACTGCGGATATCCCGGCGACAGACATTGCATCGACCTCCATGCAGGAATATTATTAGAGTGAGAGGGTGGTACGGATGAAAGGGACAGATGATCTGTTGCGGCAAGTTAAAACACGACTGATGGAGAAAGAAGCGACATGGGAAGCAACCATAGCTAGGTCGGGTCCGAGCAGTATGCATCACATACGCGGCAGATAATGCGATGGACAGGAATCTTCTGGAAGAGTAGCAATGGATGCTGTTGGTGCCTAAAATGTATCCCAACTGGCTCCTCCCTTTCTTCTACCGCTGGCCTTATAAAAGCGCACTTAACATCAAGGTTGACGTCGCACTTGTCGCAGCGGAAGGTGAAGCCCGAGCAATCCCGGGCACAAGCATAACAGCGAAACTGGCCTTGTGGGTGTAGGCCAAGAGGGTGTGGGTGAAGGGGGTTGTGCAACTCCTGCGGTAGCTTTGCACATGATTCGTGCAGGGCGAACCCACATAATTCCCTGCAACTGTAGGTCGGACCAACGCAATATATATTGCATGCTTTGCATAAAACCTCATCTTCTCTCTTCTTTTCACCCAGCGATAACACATGCTCGTGACTGAAATGCTCAATCTCCATCTCTCTGTCTTTCTCTACGTTTGAACTAACCAAAATCACTAAGAGATTTTTTGTTTTTGTGTTTTTTATCTCACGAAAAAGAATATATATAATATACGTACGTTGGCGTTGAGACTTGAGATCGAGTAAGTGCCAGCCTCTTCAACATGTTTCTTACAATTATAATGATAGACTGGAGACTGATCAGAGAATTAAAAATAATTTTATATTATAAAGCAAAAAGATAAAGACAGATCGAACGGTCCTCTTTGGTTACTTTTCGATCTTCTTTTCTTTTCTGCTTTTTTAGCCACACCTTCTCTTTTTCACATTTAACTGTCCACACTCCATTTATAATTAAATTTTAAAAATTACAATTATTCTTGATATGAAGAAAAAAATATATTAAGATAGAGGGATCAAAACATAAATAAAAACCGGGTCCCTCAAAACACGTAGAAGTTCAGGAGGCAGGCCTTGTGAAGTTTCTCCAAATAAAAATATTGATATATGTACGGTTAAAAAGATATCAACAATTTCGGCCAAAAATAATTCAAAATTCCTATGAGCACTAAATTTTTAATTTTATCCCGGCCTGATCATTAATGTGCCAACGATTTTAGTCTAAGAATACAACTTTATTCTCTATACTCTCACATCTTTTCCCTAATTTTCATACAAAATTCTGAGTCAAAATCAAATTAAGTTTCCTGCTGAACTTTCCTCTGTACGTGCCTTCAATTTCTCAAATACTTGTAATCCCAAAGGATTTATTTTTCCTTTTTATTTTATTTTTCTTTTTACTTAATAGTCTGTAAAAAAATTACAGTTGTAATTCTTTCCTTCTGTTTTGAGGAAAAGAATCACAACTTTGTTGAGCGGATTCAATTCCCCCGACACAAGTTATAAGCAAAAAAAGGAACAAAATCCTTTGCGTAGGACAGAAATAGTGTCAAGGAGTGATCGGAGATAGCTAGCTAGTCCATCTCCAAAGAAAGAAATAAAGAATGAGCGTCAATCCAACGATCCATAATTCACATGATTATGATCTAGACTCTTATTTTAGTTGGACTATGTACTTATCTTAGAGTTATTACAATTAGACTGATAGGTGGCTTTTAAAACCACCATTAAATTTAAGATGAATGCTTATTAAATTTTTAATCCAATGGTGATTTTAAATACCATCTATATAGGCGTAAAAAAGTGGGTATAAAGAAGTGAGAGTATGTGTACTAGACTGACAATTATATATCTCTTTTGAAAGAGAATTTATAAAATTCATTCTTTCGACCATCTCTATATAGTAAACGGATGAATCTACCATTGAATTTGTGTGAGATCCACTTGAGTCTACAAATCTAACGGTTGATTAATTGAATTTGCAAAAATACATGGTTAAAATATAATTGAAAGATGGTTGTGTAACATACTTCTTAAACAAATTAAATGATATCTTTATCGAGTTTAGCAAGAGCTTTTCAACATAAAGACCAAAATGAGCATATGCAACTCTCTTCAAATGATCAAAGGCAAATTGAATTCTAAATCCTCCGAATTTTGAGGTTTCCAAGCTTGCCCACCAGTCGAAAAGATCATACATGGTGATATCCACAACTTTTGTATCATGTGTTTATTAATATTGAGTGCTTTATTCATGTGTTTGATGTGTACGTCCCAGGCCACTCAAATGTACGTATGTTGTCAAAGAAGCTTCTTGCTTTTGAGGCAAATATTTCATTACTGTCAAATGCTTGTCCCATGACTCAATAGGTCGCCAAACAAACCCAGATAACCCTCTTTATTTTTCACTTCTCAATTAACCAGCACCAAATACAACTTCTGGTTTGATCAAATTGTTGCTGCTAACAATTAAGTGGCATAGTTTTGAGACAAGATGAACTTTATAAACTTATTCAAAAGCATGTCATGGTGAAGGTGTGGAGCACATTGGATTTGGGGGAGAAATTATTTTGGGTCAATTTAGCTTGTTTTAATGTTTTATTTATGTTTCAAAAAAAAAAAAAAAGTTTTATTTATGTAGATAATCATGTGCTGGTTTCCTATTTAATTTATTTGTTGACGACGAATAAATTAAGTCTCCTGCTTTTTTCTCATTTTATTTATTTTGTTCTTATTTTTCGAACGGGAGGAACAATAAATTTTTTAGCTAAGGTGTGTTTTATTTAGTAGTTTATTGATTTGTTTCCAATTACATATTTTTAAGCTAATATGAACCGCGTTCATATAATTAGGTGACGAAGAAGTTTTTCTCAAAATTGGTTAAAGAAAATTTTAACTTAATTTATTAAACTGACTTATGTACTTAGAGTACTATATGATTTTGACGCAAGAATCAATTAAAACTGCATGTGGGAATCACAAATATCAGTTTTCAAAATTTGATTAAAGAAATTTCTTTCAACTCAATTTAGAAGAGAATTTTTCTATAAGCGACTTTTGCAAATATGCCTTAACGAAAAAGAGAGGCTGTAAATGTGCTTATTGAATCTAGGCATAATAAAATCTAACAAATCATTAATTTGATATAAATTAATTATGGTGGGACAATAATTTTTTATGGTTGTTGTTAATCTTTAGGCATATGACATAAATAAAATTTAAGTTCTAAATCAAAACATTATCACAATAAAGCCATAAAGAAACAAATCAATAACTCCACACCCCTTCCAAACTCAGATTAAGATCCCCTATAATTTCCTTTAAATTTGAGATTCTCAAATTTATAAATCTTAACTGTTTATTTCATTTAACCATTTAAAATAAGCTATATTTCAGTATTTAATGAAAAAAATGGCTTATTAAATTCCTTTAGGGTAGCTTTCTCATTAAATTTACACATTAAATGCTGAAACATGGCTTATTTTAGATGGTTAGATGAGATGAACGACTGCGGTTTATGAATTTGAGAGTCTCAAATTTAAAAGAAATTCTAGTAGATCTTAATCTCCTAATTAAACTCATGCATGCTGGCCGCCTAGTTCAATCGCTTTGAAATCTGAGAGGAGAAAGCAAAAGTGAGTGATAACTTAAATAATACACCTAATCATTTTAAAATGGTTGATTTAAAATTTTTATATAATCGAAAATATAAGTATAGAAAAACAAGTTTCAAAAAATATTTTCCACCTTCAGTTGGCAACCAACCAAGCATATTCTCCGGACACTGATTTTTTTTTTTTTTTTTTCCCAGATATTCAAATTCTTGTATTTAATGGTTGTTAACAATTTCATTTTATTTGGTCGTATTTGCAGCACCCCATTTGAGCTCCATGGTGACAACTACGTTCTAAAGGCAATGAAATTTTGTGAAAGACCACAGGGTGATGATGATATGGCACACAATTTTACTTCAGATGGAGGTGAAGGTTCTAGCATGTCTGGCATGAATCAACCACAGCTCCCTCTTCCTCCAGTGTAAACACGGCGGTTAGGCCTCCCACCTCACCGCCTATTCCCGGAATACTCAAACCACGTGTCAAGCATGAACATTAATCTGCAAGATCAAACTTGAACATCTCACCATGAACAATACTCCCAGCTTGTCTGTATATTTTTGTATAATTTGCCGGCACTGCATAGGTCCCCGACGATTCCCCTCACCTCATTAGATTACCTCATTCTGGATATAATCTAAATTACAAGCAGATAATCTCCATTTCTTTAGAAACTTTTTAGGGGTATTGGTTCTGGCAAATTCTTTGCTTTACATGTCCATCTCAGGCCATTGTAATTGTTTGCCATATTCTTATTCCTGCCTTTTAGCCTCCAATGTAGAAGAAATGGGAGCGACTTAGACTGTAGAGGATTGTTCAGCTCCATAGAAATTTATAGAATCACTTCAGAAATTGGACTCCCCTGTTTCTTGTATTGCATTTATCTCTATTCTCGGTCATTGAGACCATGTTTTCGACAAATCGCCGTATAAAGATTAAAGACCATGAGAGAAATACAAAATTGATTTAGTCACTACTTTGGTTGCTCAATATTTTCGACAAATCACCGTATAAAAAGCTTTAAAAAAAATAAATAATATCATTGTTCGATAAGAAAGACCAATTGTCAGTGACGTTTCGAACTTACTAATTTGATAATTGACCAATAATATCTTTAAAGCAACATTTTCCATGGGCCATGTTTGTTCAACAACACCACATTCTCCCACACTATTCACTTCATTTTTTTAAAAAAATCAACATCAAAATATTCTCACTTTTATATTACATCATTCATTTTTTATATCAAATCATTGACTTTTTATTACTATTCAAATAAAAAAATCATTACAAAACAAAATTTCTCCACTTTCCAATATCACTTTTTTCATTTTCCTATATCAATCACTATTTTATTTTTTAATAATTTTAAATATGAACAGTGTCACGGGGGTTGTTGTTTGCCAAACACCCTCACATAAATTATTTTTAGGTCAAGCTCATTCAACAAGCATATGTAACTTTGAGTCCCCAATGAGTAGTTTAATCAGTTGGAGACCACGCCTTATGAAACGGAGGTCACTAGTTCGAATCCCCCTCCCCCTCTTGTGTGAACATGTCAAAACAAAAAACATATGTAACTTTGAAAAATCTTGGGAATCAAGTAGTTTTTAGAGTTGTCTTCAAGGGTAGCTTAGTTGGATTGGGACTACGCATCATGAAGCGGTAGTTCTTAGTTCGAATTCCTATTTTCCTTTCCCTCTCATTGTGTGAACATGTAAAAAAAAAAAAAAAAAAAAACTAGTAATCATATGTTTTTTTGGGTCATGGAATATGATTGTTTAATTAAGTGATTTAGCCAACCATATTTGTTTTTGAAAGCAATTTTCCAAAAGATCAGCTTAACGTGACAAGAAGCATTGTTTATCTAATTATGCCCATTGATTTAATTATTGATAAGGGCTCGAAAAACTAACGTTAAAGAGTATTTGATTCGACATTGTATCCAAAATTTATTTACTTGTGATAACTCCATCCATTACCTTTTTGTCTTTTTTTTTTTTTTTTTTTGGACATGTCCGTACAAGAGGTGGGAGGATGATTCGAACTAGTGACCTTCGCTTCATTAAGCGTGGTCCCAGTCGATTGAGCTACCTCTTGAGGACTATTACCTTTTTGTCTTAATCAAAAAGAGTAAAGCAATATATATATATATATATATATATACTCACTATGAGTTAATGCATAATCAACCCATATATATATATGGGTATATATGGGTTGATTATGCATTAACTCATAGTGATGATTGTATTTCTAAAACAAAAAGATCGATCCTAGTAGCTATAGATTACTGTTTCAACTTTTTTTCTTTTTCTTTTTTTAATTTTTTAATTTTTATTTATTTATTTATAAGTTATTGTTCTAACTTTGAAATCAATCTTTAACAATAAGATTTGATATATCAGCTTACGTACCTCTCTAGAGATGACGCAAGAAATTCCGCCACAAACATGATATTCCTTGCAATAATTAATAAACGGGTTACAACAGTCAGCAGGTTTTTAATTTGAAGTATATGTGCTTCTTGGACATGCAAATTAACGCTGTATATTCTTTTTTCTTTTTCAATTATATATTTTGAAAAAAATACTAGAATTACAATTTTTTTTTTTAATAACTCTTTTATAACTTGTTGCCATGTGTCAAAATTAATGTGATTGGATGTTGTTAAATTTTTTTTAGTGGCTACTGTGATTCTAATTATGTGCTGACACGTGTCATGAACAAGTTATAAAAATTGTAAAATAATTGTAGGTGTAACATGAAGCGTGTTTCAAGTAAATAAGTGATGACCAAAGGTTTTTTTTTTTTTTTTTAAATTAGGTTGAAAGAAATTTTTGTTAACCTAATCTATGCAACTGATGTCTTTAGAGCATGCAACTTTCTCATACATTTTTAAAATGTATGTGAAAATTCAACAATTTTTTATTAAAATAAATTTTGATTTTAATTTGAGTTTTTGATTTGATTTGATTTTTTGTAATTGTGATTTAATTCCAATTAGAACACATATATTGTTAACAAACTAAAGACTATGAATAACTATTTCATTCTTAACTGAATACCCATTCGTAAACCAAACGAGGCATTAAAGTTTAAATAATAAAACACAAAAGATGAGCTATCGATCAGTAATAGATTAATCACAAAGAAAATGGTGAAATCATGCATTTAATTCTCGTAATTAACAAAAAATGATAAATACTTGAATACAAACAGTTTCTTAATTATATTGCATGTCATGACTTCATATCGTGAATTTTATTACTTACACATTCATGCTGTAAACATATAACAATTAGCACAATGAGTACTCACAATTAACTTCAAGATGCATAAAATAAGACAAATTAATACAATAGAGATAAGCATACATGCATGAAAATAGACGTTTAACACGGTTGACATCTATAGTAGTCTAGATGTAACTGCTTTATCTTTCTTCAGTACTGAAGCTTCTCTCAAGCATTCTTCAATAAGACTAGATTTTGCAGATTTTATGCGCTTGACTTTTCTTGTCAATTTTTCAAGTTGATCTAAAACATTGTCAACTTCCTTTTCAACATAACGACCAAAATAAGCATGTGTGACTCTCTTCAAACGATCAAAGGCAAAATCAATTTGAAATCCTCCAAGTTGCAAGATTTTCAAGCATGTCCACCAGTCGAGAAGTATATCGTGAGTGATATCCACAACCATGGTGTTTCTCATGTGATCTATGCACTTACATAGCATGCAAACATAAAGCGATTTGAACTTAGGAGTACTTAACGTGGATTGGGCACCGATATCCCCATGGTTAGAAAGCAAGTGGTTTAAGATAGGAGCTAACTTACGAGTAGTCATGTAATCCCCAACATTGACAACAGCCTCTTTGTTTTCATGATCAGAAAGATCCCAAGGATAACGAAACTTGTCGTTGGAGAACCCAGAATGATTCAGAAACTTCATGAATTGTGTATAAGCCTTGTCAGAAAACATTATAATTTCCTCATGGTCATAAGCTTCTATCTTTTCGGCAGTAATTGTTTTCTTTATTCTATACGTTAAGAGATTCTTTTCCTTTTTCTCGTCTTCACTCAAAGTGCTTAAATAATTGCCCCAGGTTAAAGTCGGCTCAAGTTGTTTTTGATCTTTCTTTTGCATCATCTCTTTTGCCGCGTCTTTGGTAATCACCTTACCAAATTGTCCAAGAGGATTCCTCAGCTCTACCTCTCCATATTCTCCATTTAGCGATGATACCACCTAGAAATCAACCAAAGACTGAGTTTAGAGTATGGCCCAATTGTAAAATGAAAATCTTGATATATAAAATTATTGAACCCAAGCCCATCTGCCACATGCATGACGTCAAATGACACAAACCTGTATTTGAATTAAAAAGCTTACCTCTGAGATGACGCATTTAACATCAGCAACAAAATGACAATCCTTGCAATAATAAACGGGTAAGAATGGGTCTACTCTTTGTTCCTCACAAGCATCACAGTAGAATTCGTCCGGCTCGCAATCCTCTTCATCTTCAAGGGGAGAAGTTGTAAGGATAAGGGGATGTATGTGGGATTTGTGTTTAATGGTAGATGGTAATGGACCGCACGTATGATGGAGACTGAAGTACTCACAATACAGACAACTGAAACCATATGATTCACGAGTGAATTCAATATTGCAAGCGCTGCACTTATCTGTCCGTTGGCGTTTATCACCCATATTGTCAGTGAATTGTAGAAGGTGATCGTGGCCTTGGTATGTTATGGCAGGCATTATCACACGACCGCATTCTATGTGCAAGCCAAATCTGCAATTCTTAGACTCGCAAACGTAGGCGATGGCATTGTAGCCCGTTTCCTTGCCACAGGAATTGCATCGCCCAGCATACTGCCCGGGTTTTAGGGTGAGCGGGTGGAATGGATGAAAGGGATGGCAGATGATCTGTTGCGGCAGCTGATCAAGGCATGATTTGTGAAAGTAAACCTTTTTTTTTGGGTGAATAAATGTGAACATTTGCACAGGGAGGATAGAAACAAGTATAGGTAGGAACTGTGCAGCGTTTCCCACATACATAGCAATCGATTTCGTAACCAGCCTTGATGTTAGAGATTAGTGACAATGGATGCCCGTGGAGGAAATGGAGAATCTGTTCTTCATGACTTTTAGATTGGGTAGTAGTGGGTAATAGAGTGCAATCAACATCCATCACAAGCTGGCACCGACTACAGCCATAGAAAAAGGTTCCCCTGGGCAAGCTTTCGCTACATGCTCTGCAATAATAAGATTGGTTAAATGGGGGAGTAGTGTACAAGTTGAGAGGGCTGGGACATGGATGAAAGAAGTGTTGGATCTGTCGGGGCAAGTTTCGCTCAAAACACGATCGATGGAGAAAGTAAAGACATGGAAAGCAGCCATAGGTCGTCGGGTCCGAGCAGTATTTTCCACACAAGCGGCAATTAATGCGACGATCGGCCGGTATGTTCTCAAAGAGTAGCAATGGATGCTCATGGTGACTAAAATGTAGTTGTGTACCAACTGCCTCCTCCCTTTCTTCTATCGCTGCAGCAAGCCTAATAAAAGCGCACTTAAGATCAAGGTCGATGCCGCACTTGTCGCAGCGGAAGATGAAGCCTGTGCAAGATTTGTCACAAGCATTACAGAGAAGAAATTCGTATTTTGGCTTCTGTAATAGGGCAAGAGGGTGTGGGTGAAGGGGGTTGTGCAACTCCAGCGGTAGCTTTGCACATGATTCGTGCAGGTTGAAGTCGCAATTCGATTTCCTGCAACTGTAGGTCGGACCGACGCAATATTCATCGCACCCTTTGCATGAAACCAAATCTTCTATCTTCTTTTCACTCAGCGATAACAGATGCTTGTGACTAAAATGCTTAATCTCCATCTCTCTCTACGTCTTTCTCTAGCTTTGTATAATCTTGATCGGCCTATTTTTTTTAAGATTCTAGTCTCCCTACCAAGTTATAAGCAAAAAGGAACAAAATTCTTTACCTAAGACAGATTTTGATTACTTTTTTGGATTCCGGAAGGCTTGCCACTCTGCCTCTCCCGGAATCCTTTGCTTTGCCTCAATTTGGTCGCAACCCTCTGTATTCGCTTTATTCCTTTTATGAGTCGAATCATTTGTTCGACTACATCCTAGCCCTGAGCACTACTCAATTCCTCATTCTCCTCTTCGTTCAAAGATATCAAAATATCATACAAGGTTAAATCCGGCTTGAGCAGTTGTTCTTCTTTCTCACGAATCAACTTTCTAAACTGTCCAAAAAGATTCCTCAGCTCCACATCTCCATGCTCTCCCTTTAGCAATGACATCTCCACCTGAGTCACAAACATGAACCAGCTGTAAAAATGTTTGTTAGAGGAAATTATACTAGTGCAAAATTATTAAACCAACCTAATGCGCCAACCAAACCCAGATGATTTTACTTAAATGGCACTAACCTGTATTTAAAGAAAATGAATCATACAATTTCTTATTTTTTTTTTTTTTTTTTTTTTTTTTTTTCCATATACCTAGTCCAGCGTTTCCTTGTGATAACTCTATCCATTACCTTTTGTCTTAATTATCAAAAAGAGTAAAGAAATAAGGATTAAGCATCAACTCATAGCGATTGCATTTCTAAAACAAAAAGATCCTATATATACTAGATAGGCTATTGTCATAGCTTTCAAATCTTCAACAATAAGATTTTATATGAGCTTAATTACCTCTGAGATGACGCAAGAAATTTCAGCAACAAAATCGCATTCCTTGCAATAATGAAAATGGGTAATAATGTATCTCTAATTTCTTCCTCACAAGCATCACAATAGAATTCGTCCGGCTTGAGATCCTCTTCATCTTCAACGGGAGAACTTGTAAAGACAAGGGGGGATATATGTTGCAATTATGCTTAATACTATATGGTAATGGACCACACATGCAGATTGAACTCACAATACAGACAACTAAAAGCATATGATATAGAGAATAACTTCAATGTGGTCCTTGCATAAAAGGGGGCTTTTGTGCAAACTATTCAGTGGTTGCCACATCAGTTGGAACATTCTAAAAAAAAAAAAAAAAAAAATCCACACCTGATTATATCAGGTTTTATTATTTTTTTTTAAAAAATAATTGGAGAGGATGGCAGAGGGAAGTGGGGCAGTTCGCCGCCACCCCCAGTGGCCGGGGGTGGCCGCGAGCCATCCCCAGGCCACTGGGGGTGGATCGCTGCTTGTGGGGTGGTGGTGATCCACCCCTCGCGGCAACCCCCAGGCCACAGGGGGTGGATAACAGCCTGGGAGGTGGCCGCAAGCCACTCCCAGTGGCCGGATCTCTCTCACTCTCTCTCTCTCTCTGCCGGAGGCGGTATGAGGCAACGTCGGCGGAGTGAGCGGTATCGGCGTCGGCGGCAGCAGCAGATGCGCGTGGTATTTAAGAGAAACAATCCAGTATTTTGCTCACATTTATTTTTTTTGCAATTTTTCTTCAATGTTGATGTATCAAATTCTGAGTGGGTTACACAAAACCTTGTTTTGTGCAATTAACGACCACACAGAAGACCCTCTAAGATATAACAAGCACCACACATGCTATGAAACCTTCATCAGATTATAGTGTTTTTTTAACAAGGAAGTAGGATGTAACCGGAAGCATTTCGAAGTGGGCAAATAAAAAACTAACAAGCACATGAGCATTGCAAAGTGGGCTGGCAGTGTAAAGACTATAGTGTTTATTATGGTGTTTTTTTAACAAGGAAGTGGGATGTAAGCGTGAGTATTTCGAAGTGGGCAAATAAAAAATAACAAGCACATGAGCATTTCAAAGTGGGCTGGCAGTGCATGGTGTTTATTATAGTGTTTTTTTAACAAGGAAGCGGGATGTAACCGTGAGCATTTCGAAGTGGGCAAATAAAATATAACAAGCACCATATTATTTAAAAATAAAAAATAGGAAAAATTTTACTTTAAATTTTTGAATTATCGCGCGTTTTGACAAACTTCCTTAAATTTTAAAAACTTCTCAATTTCACTCTTCGAACTTTCAATTTGATGCAATTTATCAATTCCATCAATTTTCGCCATTAAAATTCTTAAAAAGATAAAATTACCCTTCAATTTTCTTTTTATTTAAAAAAAAAAAATTGAAATTAAGGTAAATTTAGAATTTTATAAAAAAGTCAGAGGCATAAGTGTCATTGTCTCATTTTTAATGTTTAAAATCTGATGGAGGGGTTCAAATTAATTGTAATAGAAAGTAAGGGTTCAAATTGAGAGATTTTGAAGTTTTAGAGCTTGTCAAATTACGAGGTAATTCAAGGATTTAAAGTGAAATTACCCTTAAAAATATAAGAAGCATGCATTTCAAAGTGGGCTGGCAGTGTGAGCATTTCAACTCACGTGCGTCTTTTGTGTGGTCGTTGCATAAATGAGTGAGTTTGTGCCACCAATCAGAGTATCTCCAGCAATAAAGTTAGTTTAGCTACTCAAAAACTCTTCTATTTTATTTTAGTTACTCATTTGCTTCGGCAGTTAACAAGTTATTCAATTTAAATAATATTTTTATTTTATTTTCTCACCTTTCTCTCTCACGGAGGCACCCATGGTTTGGTCTTCACCTTCATGGGGGTTGATCCCTTCGGAGGCGCTGTGGGTTTCCCGGTAGGGGCAAAGGCTAAAGCGTCTTCACCCATGGTCTAGTCGTCACCTTCATGGGGAAAGATTTTTGTAAAAAGTCTACAGGTGGGTATTCCTAGAAGGGGCTGAGGTTTGGTGGCTTCAAGAGAGGTTAATTGGAGCCGCGCGTGGAGGTTCAGTTATGGGCGAGAGGGATAATGGACGGCTTGGTGGTGGAGGTGCGCGCTAGTGCCTCGGTGCGAGAGGGATAATGGACGTTTTCATCCATTGCTTTTTGGCTTTAGGTGCAGGTGCGCGCTAGTGCCTCGGTGCGAGAGGGATAATGGACGTTTTCATCCATTACTTTTTGGCTTTAGGTGCATTTAGGATTGCGATTTCGTAAAAATAATATGTGTTTTTAAAAGATATCGAAAAATGTAGAAAGCACTTAATTGAAAATAGGAAAAAAATCTGCGATTTCATTAACCAGGTTAGAAGGTGCTTATTTGAAAAAGTACGAATTTAAACCAAAATCATGAATTCCTATAATAAATATTTAACAAATTTTTTTTTTAACATGTTTTACCAAACTCCTTTGAGATTTTAAAAAATAGCAATTTCAAAAATACTATTTTTAAAATCGCATTTATTAAAATCGCAATCACAAACGGACCGTTAATAAAAAAAGAGTAAAAACTATTGCGGCCACTCTTGCTGCTTGTGACGGCAAGATACGGGTTACAACAGTCAACAGGGTTTTAATTGAAGTATATGTGCTTCTTGGACATGCAAATTAAAGCTGTATATTCTCCTTTTCTTTTTCAATTATATATTTTGAAAAATATTAGAATTACAATTTTTTTTTAATAACTCTTTTATAACTTGTTTTCATGTGTCAAAATGTGATTGGATGATGTTAAATTTTTTTAGTGGCTAATGTGATTTCAATTATGTGCTGACACGTGTCAACAAGTTGTAAAAATTGTAAAATAATTGTAGGTGTAGCATTAATACTCGCATACTTTTAAGTTTATATGAAGCGTGTTTCAAGTAAATAAGTGATGAACAAAGTTTTCTTTTAAATTAGGTTAAAAGAAATTTTTTTTTTAACCTAATCTATGTAATTGATATCTTTAGAGCATGCACTTTTCACAAGCATTTTTTTTTTTTTTTTTTTTGTGGTAATTGTGATTCAATTCCAATTAGAACACATATATTATTAACAAACTAAAGAATATGAATAATTACTTTATTCCACCGTTCTCTAACTTCAAGATGCATAAAATAAGACAAACTAATACAAAAGAGATAAGCATACATACATGCATGAAAATAGACGCACGTTTAACACTGTTGACATTTATAGTAGCCTAGATGTAACTGCTTTACCTTTCTTCAGTATTGAAGCTTCTCTCAAGCATTCCTCAATAAGACTAGATTTTGCAGATTTTATGCACTTGACTTTCCTCGTCCATTTCTCAAGTTGATGAAGAGCATTGTCAACTTCCTTTTCAACATAAAGACCAAAATAAGCATGTGTGACTCTCTTCAAACGATCAAAGGCAAAATCAATTTGAAATCCTTCAAGTTGTAAGATTTTCAAGCATGTCCACCAGTCGAGAAGTATATCGTGAGTGATATTCACAACCATTGTGTTTCTCATGTGATCTATACACTTACATAGCATGCAAACAAAAAGCGATTTGAACTTAGGAGTACTTAACGTGGATTGGGCACCAATATCCCCATGGTTAGAAAGCAAGTGGTTTAAGATAGGAGCTAACTTACGAGTAGTCATGTAATCCCTAACATTGACAACGGCCTCTTTGTTTTCATGATCAGAAAGATCCCAAGGATAACAAAACTTGTTATTCGAGAACCCAGAATGATTAAGAAACTTCATGAATTGTATATAAGCCTTGTCAGAAAAAATTTCCTCATGGTCATAAGCTTCTATCTTTTCAGCATTAATTGTTTCCTTTATTCTATCCGTTAAGAGATGCTTTTCCTTTTTCTCATCTTCACTCAAAGTACCTAAATAATTGCCCCAGGTTAAGGTTGGCTCGAGTTGTTTTTGATCTTTCTTTTGCATCATCTCTTTTGCCGCGTCTTTGGTGACAACCTTACCAAACTGTCCAAGAGGATTCCTCAACTCTACATCTCCATATTCCCCATTTAGCGATGATACCACCTACAATTGTAAAATGAAAATCTTGATATATAAAATTATTGACTTTAAATGACACAATTAAACCTGTATTTGAATTAAAAAGCTTAATTACCTCTGAGATGACGCAAGAAATTTCAGCAACAAAACGACATTCCTTGCAATAATAAATGGGTAAGAATGGGTCTACTCTTTGTTCCTCACAAGCATCACAATAGAATTCGTCCGGCTCGCAATCCTCTTCATCTTCAAGGGGAGAAGTTGTAAGGATAAGGGGATGTATAACGTGGGATTTATGTTGAATGGTATATGGTAATGGACCACACGTATGATGGAGATTGAAATCACAATACAGACAACTGAAACCATATGATTCACAAATGGAATGGCAAGCGCTGCAGTTGAGTTTATAAAATTGATTATTCTTTCTAATATTGTGGTTGAATTGTAGAAGGTGATCGTGGCCTTGGTATGTTATGGAAGGCATTATCACACTAATGCATTCTCTGTGCAAGCGAAATCTGCAATTCTCCCATTCACAATCATAGGCGACTTCGCGCCGGTACTGGATATCATTGCGACAGGCATTGCATCGAACAACAACATCCTCCCGGGAATTTTGGGGGGGTTTTAGGGTGAGAGGGTGGTATGGATGAAAGGGATGGAAAATCTCTTGCGGCAACTTAAAACACGACGGATGGAGAAAGAAGCCACATGGGAGGCAACCATAGGTCTTCGGGTCGGAGCAGTAATTTCCCCATAGACCACATACCCTGCAGTTAATGCGATGGGCAGGCATGTTCTCGAAAAGTAGCAATGGATGGTCAGGGTGGCTAAAATGATGTGTACCGACTGCCTCCTCCTCCCCTTCTTCTATCGCTCGCCTTAGAAAAGCGCACTTAACATCTAGGATGACGTTGCACTCGTAGCAGCGGAAGGCGCAACCCCAGCATCTTTTGCCACAAGCACAACAGTATAAGTAGTCGTATTGTACCGGTACTAGGGAAAGAGGGTGTGGGTGAAGAAGGGGGTTGTGCAACTCCTGCGGTAGCTTTGCGCATGATTCTTCCAGGTTGAACCTACAACCAGATTCACTGCAACTGTAGATCCGACCTCCAATATTGCAATATTCATTGCATCCGTCGCATTTAACCCAATCTTCTATCTTCTTTTCACTCAGCGATAACATATGCTTGTGACCGAAATGCGTAACAATCTCCATCTCTCTGTCTTTCTCTCTAGCTAGCTATGTTTTAACCCAAATCAATCAGAAATTTTTATTTTTTTCTCATCATCTTAGAAATAGAGAATGATCTTCAACATTGTTCTTTCAATTATAATGTCAGACTGAAGAATTAGATAAATCAAAAAGAAAAAAGATAGCGCAAAAGCTGCGCGTGCATGGTTCCCACCACGGTCACCCTTTGGCTACTTTACCAACCTTCTTTTTCTTTTTTTCTGTTTTCTTTAGCCCACACCTTCTTTTTCTCGCTCTCTCAATTATAGATGAGAGAGGCAGAAACGGACAAGTTACGATGATTTCACATGGATGGTACCACATTGGCATTGGCTCCCTCCGGAAAACAAAACAGGATCTCCGAGTTGGCTTGTAAACGATTTTATTTCGGTTTTTGTTTTGACTTGATACAACAATAAAAATTGATTGATGTAAAAAAAATAAGAATATTTTTTTTTTAAAAAAGAAAAAAATAAGAATGTATGGTATAGAAAAATAAAATTTTTTGTTTTGTTGTGACTTTTTTAATTTAAATAATAATAAAAAATAATTAATGTGATATAAAAAATAAAAAATGTTAAAAAAATAAATAAGTGGAATGAATAGTACTGTGCTAAATTAGGCCAAAACCGTTTGATAAACGGATTCTACAACCGTGTCCCCCTGCTATAATTTGGCAGATCCACTATAAATTAAAAAAAAAACATAAAATGTCTTTTAAATGGGATAAAAAAAGATATATATATGCGTTGGCTTCGAGACCTATGATTGAGATAGCGAGAAAAAGAGACCAAGTGAGAATGACTTAACAGGGATGCTACCATTGGCTTGGCCCCTCCGGGAAAAAAACAAAGATTCTTGGCAAAATAGGTGTACGTAGTCGATCACTTTCCTTTTATTTATTTATTTTTTTTTGCAAAAAGGATAGGCTAATGAGATTAATTGTAGCTATTTTACTTAGGTATGATCATAGTAATACCTATCCGTCGGAAGCTGCACAAGAGGGGCTTAGACAGTGAGAACTGCATGCGCTCTCTCAAGTCCAACAATTATATCTTGACCCAGCCCCACCAGGGCATCAATAAAAATCTAAGACGACTAATACTAATCAGGTATATGTGAGAATTCTTTATTGTGGAGATTTGAACCTACTTCCTACTACATGCCTTAACCACTTAAAATTTTTTTTTGGGTCATTGAATCACTACCCTTAATAGTCAGGTAAAATAGCTATAATTAGTCGCATTCTTGTGCCATTTTGATTAAAAAAAATAAAATAATGATATACCATTAATAAAAGTAAATTTCAGCGAAAATAAATCAAAATTGTGATTCTTTTTTACTTAATTGTCTATTAAATAAAGCCGTGATTCTTTCCTCCTCTTTCGAGGAAAAAGAAACACAACTTCTTGTGTGGATTCTAGTCCCTCGTTCGACGCATGTTACAAGAAAAAAAGAAACAAAATCCTTTGTGTAAGACAGAATTAAAGAGTCATTATATACCTTTTCTAACAACGTGAAATCATTCATTCAAAGGGAAAAATGCGATCTACGCTGAGAATAAATTTGCTTGCGTAAGACAGATTTAGTGTAAAGGACTTTTCTATTTTTGTATAATTTTCTAATGTAATTTGATGGTAAATGCTGTTTGTGAAAAATGTATGAACAAAACTAATGATATGGGTGACTGATTTGAGATAGTCAATCCCGAAAGAAAAAACCAGAGAGAAAATAGAATTTTGATTGGCCTTTGGGCCTTTCATACAAAAACTACTAAACAACTCGTACCTTGTGTAACCAGCTCAATTAACCTATTTATTACAAATGAGCTTCAGCCCAACAATCTAACCGCAGATAATCTACTTGTTTATCTAGACTCTTATTTTAACAAAACACCAAATATCTTGGCCAATGCCAAAATATAGGTACTTTACCTTCTTTTTTATTTGTTTTTTATTTTTATTTTTATTTTTATTTTTTGAAAAAACTAATTAAAAGAACCCACAACAAGTTGCACGTGAAAGCAAGGGTAAAACATGGCGGCAACGAGAGGGTAGTTCGGAGCTTTAGAGTACGCCAGATGTGACGTCCCACATCGCTTGAGGATGAGAATGTGCTTATATGTATAGTTACACCATTCTTGACAACAATGCGTTTTAAAGCTGTGATGGTTATGAGCCCATCAAAATTCCACAGTTACTCGAGTTTATACTAGAACAGTACTAGGATGGGTGACCTCCTACGAAGTCTGGTTTGGGGAGCTAAAAGCGGATAATATTGTGTATCATTTGGAGTGAGGTGTTACAAATGGTATTAGAGCCATTATCTAGCCTGAGATAGCGGTAGGATGCACAAGCCCATGAGAGTCGCCAGTGAGGACGCTGGTTCCCAAGAGGGGATGATTGTAACGTCCCACATCACTTGTGGATGAGAATGTGCCTATATGTATTGTTACACCGTCATGAGCCCATCAGAACTCCACAGTTAAGCAAGCTTCGAGAGCAGTACCAGGATAAGTGACATCCTGGGAAGTCTGGTTTAGGTAATAAAAAACGAACAATATTATTTGTCATTTAGGGGGGAGGGGGGGCATTACATTGGAGACGGAGGAGACTATGGAAACTGCTAGTGGATTGAACGCTGAGAATTCTTAATTTGAAACGCTAGCAAGCCCAACCGGATCTTCTTTCTCTGGTTTCAAAGCCCCAACTTGCAATTCCCTGGTTGTTGGAACAAAGGGTAAGAGAAAGAGAAAAGCCCCCAAAGTTCACGCACCATTCTTCACGCGAGAGAACAAAATTTGTTTTTTTTTTTTTTTTTTTTTTTTTTTTTTTTGAAACACATTGAAACAAGATAGGCCAAAAAAATAAAAAAATAAAAAAAAATTGTATTTTGGGTTACAAAACATGCATGCAATATAGTAATTGATCTTCGCGAGTTGATCCAATATTTAATTATATGTTTAGGTCAGCTGTATATGTGGGTCGTCATCCAAACAGGTAGAGTTAATAACAGATTAAATCCAATTGAGAAATGTTACATACCACAAATATTCCACAAAGTTGATGTGGCAACAATGTTGAGTAGTCTTTGGATTGGTCATTATTAAAAAAAAAAAAAAAAACAAAAAACCTAGATTAGCTTTGTGGGATATTTATAATGATTTTTAATTTTGGAGGTCTCTAACTTTCTAAAATATTGCCTCTCGTGTTGTACATTATTTTAACCTTTCTCTCTTTTTTAACAAATAATAAGAATTTTAGGTAGTACATGATGGGTGTACATTTTGTCCTCCATGAATAGACCCCGGCCCCTTTTTTTCCCGAAGAAAATTCAATTTTTTTCCCAAACATAGCCGCATCCTAATAGCTAGTATCCATGCAGTATTCATGAAAAAAATTAAGTTGGATGCATGTTTAATATGTATCTTCACATAAGATATGGGTTACAACTAGGGGTTTTATTTGGAGTATATGTGCTTCTTGGACATGCAAAGCAGTATATTCTCTTTTTCTTTTTCAATTATATTTTTTGAAAGATACTAGACTTACAATTTTTCTTTTTTCTTTTTAATAATCTGAATTACAAGCAGATCAGTCCATTTCTTTAGAAAATTTTTAGGGGTATTGGCTCTGGCAAGTTCTTTGCTTTACATGTCCATCTCATGCCATTGTAATTGTTTGCCATATTCTTATTCCTGCTTTTTAGCCTCCAATGTAGAAGAAATGGGAGTGTGTTAGACTGTAGAGGATTGTTCAGCTCCATAGAAATTTATAGAATCACTTCAAAAATTGGACCCCTGTTTCTTGTATTGCATTTATGTCTATTCTCGGTCATTGATGTCATTGTCATACCATTCTAATCAAAATGATTTGATTATCATCAAACCTAATTAGTCAATTATAAAAGGTAATTATTTTGTAAGGAATATAAATCTTTTTTTTTTTTTTTTTGGATGAGAAAGAATTTATTGAAGAAACTGAAGAACTTATTTCAAGGCTCATTGCACTTGCATAAATGTTATTGTCCTTTCATGAAGAGGTCTTTTATGCCCTAAAGCATTTCCTAACTAGCACATTTGTTGGATGTGCCCAATTGAAGATGTAATTTTTTCACATGCATTTACATAGAATAATCCAACAAAGAAAATCATAACAAAAATATCACTCAAATATAACTAACTAGATATTATCCAGTTCAAATGAACTAGAGAGGATCTTAATTCACATGTGTGTTGATACCTGATTGAATCTTCACATTGACAGTGGTTCAATGCTTGCTTTCCATTTCTTTAGTACCGATGCCTCTTTCAAGCACTCCTCAATAAAAGTGGATCTCGAGGATCTAGCAGATGTTATGCACTCTCGTTTCACTTTAAGTGCCTCAATATCTTTATTGATTTTATCAAGGGCATTGTCTACTTGCTCTGTAACATAAAGGCCGAAGTGAGCACGTGAGACTCTCTTCAAATGATCAACGACAAATTGAATTCTGAACCCTGCTCTTTGCAATGTTTTCAAAATTGTGGACCAGTCGAGTAGCAAATCATGGGTGACATCCACAACCTTGATGTTCTTCATGTTGTATATGCACTCACATAACATGTGAAAGAGAAACACTTTTACCTTTGAACTTAACAAGGACTCGGCACTAATATCCCCGTGTTTAGAAAGCAAATGCTTGAGGATAGGGGCCAACTTCTGAGTAACTGTGTAATCTCCAACATTAACAGCCTTCACTTTAGGAGCCCACTTATGGGTAAAGCCGTCATTTGAAACCTTGAAATCCTGCTTACTACCCTGGCATTCCATAGGAATGTCTACGCCATGATCAAGAAACTCCATAAATTGTGTATAAGCCTTGTCAGAAAATAGTAAAACTTCATCATGGTTATAAGATAATATCTCTTTAGCAGTAGCTGCTTCCCTTTCTAGAGCCTTTAAAACACTAGTCAACTCCTTATTCTCATCTTCACTCAAGGATGTTAAAATGTCATACAAAGTCGAAGCAGGTTTGCGTAGCTCTTCTTTCTCTTGCACCCTCTGTTTTGCTGTGTCTTTGGTAATCAGCCTAACAAACTGTCCATTAGGACTCCTCAACTCTACATCTCCACACTCTCCCTTTAGTGACTGTATTACCTAGAAACCAACCAAAGATTGAGTCAAGAGCGCAAACCAATTGTAAAATTTTTGTCGGTGAAAGTAATGGTATAAATTATTGAACAAACCAATCAAACCCAGATGAACTTAAGTGGCACTAACATTTATTTATTGAAGAGGGAATTGTTATTCATATAAATGGATATTCATACAAATCTTAAAAGCAAGACCAATATATTAAGACCATAAGAAATGCCACATTTATTGAATAAACTATACATTGGTTGCCCAATGTTTTCAACAAATAGTACGATGATTTACAGTCAGCTATGCTTTAAAATTTGCAAATAAACTGCTTTAATTAAGGCAGAACATTCATTCAATAACCCCATATGCAACTTTGATAAAATCTTGAAAATTAGCAGTTTCTGGTGTTCTACCTTGAGGGCACATGCGATAATATTATGTGAAGATTACTAATTTCCACCACCTACACAGTACTTTCTTATTATGTTGATCATGAACATGGTTAATAGATTAGTTTTTGAATGCAACTTTTTCCCAAAGATCAGCTATTTCAAAGCTGTTCATTGAATGATCACTGATGTGGCTAAAAACAGTAAGTTACAATATTGTTTTCGTCTTAGTTGAGCAATATGAAATAAGGATCAACTCACACACAATGAAATTCTAAAATAAAAGGTTGAATCAGGGGTTACCTTAGAGATAACGCATTTAACTTCAGCAGTGAACTGACACTCCCTGCACTGATAAATGGGTAATAGTGGATCAGTTTCTTCCTCACAAGCATCACAATAGAATTCATCGTCTGTCTGATCATCTTCATGTATAGCAGGAGAATGCGTGAGGATAAGGGGATCTACGTGGCATTTGTGTTTGATGGTATATGGCAATGGACCGCACATAAGATGGAGATTCAAATCACAATACTTATGCAGACAACTGAACGCATATGATTCACAGGTGGAATTGCAAGTGCTGCACTTGATCAGTTCATCACCTATATTGTCCTTGAATTGTAGAAGGTGATCAATAAGACCCTCGTATTGTATAGCAGTCATTATCTCACTACATCCAACGTGCAAGCGGAAACTGCAATTATCACTCTCACAACTGTAGGCGACAATATTGGTTTCTTCGCGACATACATTGCATGATATGCTCCCAGGAAAAGGATCTGTCCAGTGAATCCGTCTGTGGGGATCGTACTGCTGACGCAGAGTGAGAGGGTGGTATGGATGAAAGGGATGGCAGATGATCTGTTGCGGCAACTCAAGGCAAGTTTTGCAAATGTAAACGGCATCGTTACAGGAAGGATGGAAGCAAGCATAGGTAGGATTTGTGCAGCGTTTCCTGCATGCATAGCAATTTATAGCACTAGTAGTGTCGTCATCCTTGATCAGAGAGAGTGACAATGGATGCCCGTGGAGGAAATGGTGCCGAATTTGTTCTTGATTGCTTGTAGATTCGTCAGTGGCCAACATAGTGCAATCAACATGCATCCCAAAATCACACCGATGACAGCCATAATAAAAGAGTCCCGGAAGCAAGGATTCGTGACAAGCTCTGCAACTGCTAAAATTCGATTCTTCTGGGTTATTATAAGTGTACAAGGTGAGAGGGCAGGTATGAAAAAAGTGTTTGATCTCTCCCGGCAAGTTTCGCTCATAACACGATCGATCCAGAAAAAGTTTACATGGGAAGCAGCCATAGGTTGGATCGGAGCAGAGTTGTCCACATAAGCGGCAGTGAAAGCGATCTTTAGGCATGTTGTCGAAGAGTACCAATGGATGCTGGTGGGTAGAATGATGCTCGTCCGTTTCTTCGATTGCTGGCTTTATAAAAGCGCATTGAAGATCAAGGTTGAAGTCGCAATTGTGGCAGCGGAAGTCGAAGCCCGAGTGTTTGATTGAATGACAAGCAGAGCAGCTATAGCCGTGGTTTGGGCGTAGGGTAAGAGGGTGTGGGTGAAAGGGGTTGTGCAGTTGCTCCGGTAGGTTTGCACATGTTTCGTGAAGGAAGAATTTACACGCGTAGCATGCCCGCAACGTACCACCAGTGATGTCCATTGTGCATATGGCGCATTTAACCACATCTGCCTGGAATTTCTCCTTCAATAACAAATGCTCATGACTAAAATGTGGATACTTCGACGGAGTCGGCGTCGGCGTCGGCGTCGGAGCCGGTGTCGGCCTTGGCGTCGGCGTCGGCGTCGGCGTTGGCCTCGGCCTCGGCCTTAGTACCTTCCCGAGAACTTTCCTTATCATAATCACCAAAAGAATGGTTTTTTCTGACTATTTTAATGTACGGCTGAAAAAGATGAGCATCAATTATAAGTTTATCGTTATATATTAGAAGAAGAAGAAGAAGAAGAAGGAGAAAGAGAAAGTGCATGCGGGAGAAACAGATAAAGATCGCGCCTTGTTAGACCATGCATTCTGAGGAAACTTTTGCCTTTCCAAACAAACAATTTTAATCATAAAATAAAATACTCAACAATTATTTTTATTTCAGTAATAATATATATATACTACAACAATATTTTACAAGAAATGTTATTGTTTTTTCTTGTATCCTTCTAGTTTTATGTGGATATTATTTTTAAAAAAAAGTAAAAAAATTTATTATTTCTCATAATAATAAAAAAAAAAAAAAAAATTAATGTCTACATAAGACCAGGAGAACTGTGAATTGAGAGAGAAAGTAATTGGTCATTGAGGAGTTAATTCAGTCTTACGGAAGTCTAGTAAATAGAATTATGCTATAAATATATTTTAAAAGAAACAATAAGAAAGAGAAAGTGCAGGATAAAAAGTTAAAGATAGCAGCCTCGTTTGACAGTGCATAATTTGGAGAGTTAGCAAAATATAAAATAAAATCATTACCAACAATTTCAACCATAAAAGATTCATAAAATACTCAAAATCATTTTAATTTGAGTAATGCTACGTACCACACCACAATTTCACTATCATGACGGCATTATATTGCCAATCCATTCTAGCTAAATCAATCATTATTAAAAGAAGCAAAAAAAATTCAAAGGTGAATTGACAATATAACGTTAGCATTGTGGCTGAGATAGTGATGTGGTATAAAACATTACTCTATTTATTTTGAGAAATGTTATAAACGGCATCCTCATTCCACTCGGGGTAGTACCCATCAACATTTCTCACAAGGGTTGTTTCGAAGGCCAATGGGCACATCGTCCCAATGAAATATAGGTATAGCATATAGGCTAGCATTACTCATTTATTTTTCTATTTCATCAAAGCACTTTTAAAAAAATAAATAAAAAAGCACCTTCTAAAGTGTGGAGAGGAGGAAACCTATGAACAAAATAGAAATGAAAAGCTTAGGGGGAGGAAAGTTTAATTACCTCGATAAACTCTAGTGACGGAGAAACTGCGAATCGGGAGGGAGAGCAATCAATTGGTTCTCAATTCATCGAGGGATTCAATATATATAGTCTTAATATTATTAATTACCTTCAAATTCGAAGTCCTAATAAAATAATATTTCAACGAAAGGTATTAGATTTCCGTAATTATTAAAAGCTCCTTCAATTTCATTTCAAGTCCTACAGAAAGCAAGGTATCAGATTTCAATCCTAGCTAGCAAATTAATGTTAATACGAAAGGTATCAAAACTAATATTGCTTAAAGCAAAATCCAACAGCTTTACCTACTTTTCTCTCATATGAACACAAACGTTAAATATTCCTCATAAAAACAAGCATAAAAATTTCCATTCATAAATAGTATACGAATTTTCTTTTTTCTATCCACTTTAGGGAATCATTTTATATAAACTATCTTCTTTGGCACAAAATAAAAAGGATGATTCTAGTAATTAATTCGGTGTTAACAAATATTCTAAGAGAAACTTCACTTACTTTTCCCCTTCCCACGCGGCGGAAGTGTCCTTGTTGTTGCAATGTCGTTAATCTTGGATTATTAAAAGTTGCATGCAATCTGTATCTTATTTTTTCTTTAGTCCCTTTTAATTTCACCATTACTGTTAGGGTTTTGTGTTAAGTCAAATGACTAACATGTAAAATTTGTATTTGTATTTGTATTTTTTTTTTCTTTTAAAAAGCGGCCGACGGTTATTAGGGTTATTAACCGAATAACCGTTAACTAATTAAAGGTTTTACTAACCGCCTAGACGGTTACGATTAGCGTTTTTAGCCAATAATTGTTAACCGTAACCCTTTTTTCACTCATAGTAAAATGTCTCTTATAACCGGCCTCCAAAAATTCATAAAAATACAAATTTACCCTCAGTTTAAGAAAAAAAAAAAAAACAAGAAGAAGAAGAAGAAATTTAAACTAGACCCACGGCAAATTGATCTACAAGAGGGGTATTTTGGTCATTTTAGTATCTCCGTTAAGATTTAACAGAAAATCCTAACGGAATAACTAGGGACATTAAAATGGGCCAAATTAAAAAAGAGGATACATACATTGTAAGTGCCTTGATATCTACAGAAAGCTTTTGAAATATATATCTCTACCAAGTTGATTAAGAGCATGCATTATCTACTTGCTTTTCAACATAAAGACCAAAATAAGCACATGTGACTCTTCAAACGATCGTAGGAAAAATTAATTTTAAATCTTCAAATTGCTAGATTTTGAAGCATCTCTGCCCGTCGAGAAGTATATTATTAGTGATATCCACAACCTTAATTGGTATTTCTCATGTGATCTATATATCCACTCACATAACAAGCAAAAGTAAAGTGATTTTTACCTTAGGACTTAAAAGACACCTGTTTATTTAGTTGGCGTGCTGATTCTTGCAACTAAGTGGCTCTGAGCAGCCAAGTTGCTGGTTCCTGTTTAATTCTAATTACATTTACTAAAAGTTTGACATTAACTTGTAAGAAACAAAAAGGGGGGAAAAAGGGAGCAAGGTTTAAGTTATTGTCAAACAGAAAAATGATAGCAAAAAGCAAGGTTTAAATTAGAGGGTTTTTTAGATTATGATCCATTGCACCTAGCTAGCTTACATTCTATTTTTTCGAAAAAATGTTTGAGGTATTACAACATTTATTAATTCAGTCTCCGTACAAATTAATGTGACAGTTGACGTAACATTGTCACGCTAATCACAATCAAATTTTAAATCTTGAAATTTTTACAATCATGTAATGAAATTCTTGTCCTCATCGACAAGCGATATACGAAATCTACAGTTAAACCATTAGAAGAATAAAACATAAATAATAATAATGACAGTAATCAAAAAGAAGAAAAAATATCACCTATCATGAATGTTATTACGCATTCATAGTGTGAACATATAATCAGCACAAGAATGAGAATGAGAACTCACTATATATATATATATATATATATATATATATATATAACTTCCTGATACATAAAATAAGACAATAAATAAACATGTATGAAAATAGACGTTTAACAATGTTGATTGTTGACGTCTATAGTAGCCTAGACGCAACAATTACTTTACTTTCCCTCAGTACAGAAGCCTCTCTCAAGCATTTATCAATATTTAAGCTATATTTTGCAGATTTTGCAGATTTGACCCGCTCACGTTTCCTTGTAAGTTCCTCAATATCTCTATCAAGTTGATGAAGAGTATTGTCCACTTGTTTTACAACATAAAGACCAAAATGAGCATATGTAACTATCTTCAAACGATCAAAGGCAAATTCAATTTTAAATCCAGCAGATTGCAAGATTTTCAAGCATCTCCACCAGCCGAGAAGTATATCATCTGTGGTATCCACAACCTTGGTGCTTCTCGTGCGATTTATGCACTCACATAGCAAGCAAAAGTAAAGCGATTTCACCTTAGGACTTATTGTGGATTTGGCACCAATATCCCCGTGGTTAGAAAGCAAGTCTTTTAAGATAGGATCCAACTTCCGAGAGGTCACATAATCCCTGACATTGACAAGCTCTTCATTTAGATGAGAACCAATATCCCAATCACAAGGAAACATGTCTTGCGATACCTTAGAATGGTTAAGAAACTCCATGAATTGTGTATAAGCCTTGTCAGAAAACATTATAATTTCCTCATGGTCGTAAGGTTTTATCTCTTCAGCATGCGTTGATTCCAGTATCCTAACCCATAAGAGATCTGCTTCCTTTTTCTCGTCTTCATTCAAAGTACTTAAAAAAGTTTCCCAAGTTAAAGTCGACTTGAATTGTTCGTTTTTTTGCACCATCTCTTTTGCCGCGTCTTTGGTAATCACCTTACCAAGCTGTCCTAGAGAATTCCTCAACTCTACCTCTCCATATTCTCCATCTAGCCTTGATTTTACCTACAAATTAACCAGCGGAGACTTTGAGTTAAGAGCATGAACCAATGTAAATGAAATTAAAGTGCCACTCATATATATAAATATATATAAGATTCTACATGATCAGGGGTTACCTCAGAGATGACGCATTTAATTTCAGCAGCGAAGTGGCATTCCATGCACTGGTAAATGGGTAATTCTGGATCTCTTTCTTCCTCGCAAGCATCACAATAGAATTCATTGTTTCTCTGATTTTCATGTTCAGCAAGAGAATGCGTGAGGATGAGGGGATGTATGTGGCATTTGTCTTTAATGGTAGATGGTAATGGACCACACGTATGATGGAGATTGAAATTATCACAATGCAGACAACTGAAGGCATATGAATTGCAGGTGGAATTGCAAGCGCTGCACTTAATAAGTTGATGACCATCTATAATCTCCTTGAATTGCAGAAGGTGATTGTGAGCCTCGTATTCTATAGCATCCCTTATCCCACTGCATCCAACGTGCAAGCCGAAACTGCAAATCTCACTCTGACAACTGTAGACGACGATGCCGGTCTCTTTGCGACAGGCATTGCATACGCTTCCAGGAAGAGGAACTGTCCAGTCTATATGTTGGAGATGATCGTGGTACTGCTGAAGCAGAGTGAGTGGGTGGTATGGATGGAAGGGATGGCAGATCTCTTTTGGCAACTCAATGCATGTTTTGCAAATGTAAACCTTCTTACTACACGAAGGCTGCAAGCAAGCATAGGTGGGATTTGTGCAGCGTGTCATACATGCATAGCAAATTATAACATTAGTGTCATCATTCTTTATCTCATAGCGTGACAATGGATGTCCGTGGAGGAAATGGTGCCGAATCTGTTCTTGATTACTTGTAGATTTTTCAGTGGCCAACAAGGTACAATCAACATGCATCCCAAAACGACACTCGCGACAGCCATAATAAAAGAGTCCCGGGGACAAGGGTTTGTAACAAGCTCTGCAACTTCTGAACTTCGACTCCTCAGGATTATAAGTGTACAAGGTGAGAGGGCAGGTATGAAAAAAGTGTTGGATCTTTCCCGGCAAGTTTCGCTCATAACACAATCGATGCAGAAAAATGCTACATGGGAAGCAGCCATAGCTTGGATCGGAGCAGTATTCTCCACATAAGCGGCAGTTAATTAGATCGTTAGGCATTTTCTCGACGAGCACCAATGGATGTTGGTGGCTAGAATGTTGCTCCTCCGTTTTTTCGGTTGCTGGCCTTATAAAAGCACATTCAAGATCAAGGTTGAGGTTGCAGTCGCCGCAGCGGAAGCAGAAGCCTGAGCGTTGGATTGACAGCTGATGACAAGCATGACAGCGAAAGTCGTGGTTTTGAATTGGCTGCAAGGTAAGAGGGTGTGCAGGGACAGCAAGGTGAAAGGGGTTTTGTAGTAGTCGCTCCGGTAGTTTTGCACATTCTTCATGCAGGAAGAACTTACACTTGGAGCATGCCCGCACTGGAACATCAAGGATGTTGATGCAGCGTAGGATTGTAGTGAACAAGAAAACATCAAGTTGAAGGGGTAAATATTTCTAAGACTGTGAGACTATCACAAGAATCTAAGAAATCTTCTTAAAAACTATAGATTCTATCTATGGTTTAAGGAAAAACACAAAGAAACTCAACTCTGAGTAATTCTTATTAAACAAACTCAATAATAATCATAAACTGAATTGCTAAAGGCTATAAGCATATATTTATAGCCCAAGACTTCTAGCCCTAAAATAACAATGAAATAAAGTTAATTTAGAAGTCTACGAAAGACAACTAAACCAAATAAAAGACTAACAAAGAAATCTAATTCAAATAAAGACTGAAAGATAAGATAGAATAAACAACTAACAAAGAAACCTAATAAAAGACTAAAAGATAAGATAAGATAAGATAAGATAAGCCTTGAATTCCAATCTACATCATCCTCCCGAGGTTGGAGAGAATTCGCCCTCGAATTCAGACTGTCTTTTCCACGGTCCTTCGGGTGTCCTGTTAACTCGTTCCATTCTTTGTTCCTTAAGATCACAACAAGGCAACACCCCAAAATAAACGTGACGCTTCTCATCATCGAAATACTTTGATGGTTGTCATGAAAGCCCCATACACCATTTGGCAATACTGCAGGTTTGCTCTTTGTTCGTTCCTTCTCCCTTCCATGTGCCATGAAGATACTCAAGAATGGGTCAACCATTGTTTCCCTTGTGAACATATAATTTTTCTCATCCGCATAAAACTCACCATAATCTTCGTTAGGAGAATTTAAAATATCTTCAATACCAAGGAAATCAACATAACCTAATTCTTCATCACTAAAATTAGGTAATGCACCTGGAAGGTCTTCTTCAACTTCTTCATAATCAGCAATGCCATCCTCTTCGTAATTGGCGATGACATCTGTGGGCCCTTCCTCTTCCAATTGGCCATCTTCTTCTGGATAGAGACCACCAAACATGGGAAAAAACCCATCTTTTTCGTGCTCCTCCGTAGGCCTTTCCTCTTCCCATGAGTCATATTCTTCGGGCTCCTCATCATAGGTTGGTGGTGAATCCCAATCCCCAAATCGTTGCGAAGGATCTTCAATATCTTCATGTCTGAATTCTTCATCAATGAACTCGGATTCCTGAAACTCTTCATCCACAGATTCCCTTTCCTCCTCCACAGAATATGGATTTGGTTGATAGATTTGAGGCTCGCGAATAATGGTCAAGTTGGCTTGTTGCGGCATCTCCATCTCAAATAGTGCTCTCCGTTTTTCAGAATACGCCCTATGACCGACAACCACATTATCCTCATCCACAAAGCGTTGATTCCTTCGATGGTGACGAACTTTAGGGCTACCCCGGTTGTCAACTTGGGTTGTGAAGATCTCTATTTCTTTCCGTAGTAGTTCCACCTCATCCACCATGCGTTGCCAACGAATCGCCGCTTGATTCACCTTTAATTTTTTCTGCAGCATCTCCACCTCATCCACCATGCGTTGCCACTGCTCCTCCGTACGTGTTTCACCGACTGCTTCCTTACGTTCATACACATCCTCCAGATGTGCAAAGCGGTTGCCCCTTCTTCTTGTGTTTGGTGGTGCCATAGAAAGAAAACTGGAGCTCTGATACCAACTGATGCAGCGTAGGATTGTAGTGAACAAGAAAACATCAAGTTGAAGGGGTAAATATTTCTAAGACTGTGAGACTATCACAAGAATCTAAGAAATCTTCTTAAAAACTATAGATTCTATCTATGGTTTAAGGAAAAACACAAAGAAACTCAACTCTGAGTAATTCTTATTAAACAAACTCAATAATAATCATAAACTGAATTGCTAAAGGCTATAAGCATATATTTATAGCCCAAGACTTCTAGCCCTAAAATAACAATGAAATAAAGTTAATTTAGAAGTTTACGAAAGACAACTAAACCAAATAAAAGACTAACAAAGAAACCTAATAAAAGACTAAAAGATAAGATAAGATAAGCCTTAAATTCCAATCTACATCAGATGTTCAATGTGCAAATGGCGCATTTAATATCCTCATTATGCCGCAACCATTGCAAACCTAGCCAATACTGTTCAACGTACTTAACTAACCAATGCTCAGGACCAGGATGACTAAAATGTGGAGCCGACGACGTCGCTGCTGTCTTCTCTACTGTTTCGGAAATTGTCGCTGCCGTCTTCTCTACTGTTTCGGAAATTGTTTTCTTTGCCGCCGCGAAAGCTTTCTCAAACATTTTCTGGTAATTGTAATGTACGGCTGAAAAAGATGAGCATTAAATATAAGACATTATAAATGTGAGTAATTTAATGTTATTAATTTAGTGGTAGCCACTTGGCACTTGTATAACTTTCAGACAATCAAACTGGGGAAACCGATCCAACGGAGAGTATCCATTTAGTTTATTTAGAAGAGTAATGATACAATGCACGCCTGGCGTGCATCAACAGTGATGCACGCCAGGCACAAAATTTTTTTTTATTATTATTTAAAAAAAAAAAAAAAAAAATTTTGCACTGGCATGCGTGGGCGTGCCACGCACGCCGCGTGCATTGTATCATTACTTTTATTTAGAATGGCAAATTTGTCCAAAATATTATCCTCTCAAATGCACTAAAAATAAGTCTTTAAATGAGCATTTGTTATATATATATATATATATATATATATATATATATGAGAAAGTTCACATACTATCCAATTGACAATATCTCCAAATTTTCAATTATGATAATATCTCTCCAAACTATTAAAACATTGTCAATGTCCTCCAAATGACGAAACTACCCTTAGTAATTTTTTTTATTTAAAAAAAATTTAAAAAAACCTTAAAAAAAATTCCAAATGGCCAAATTTAAAATTAAAAAAAAAAAAAGAAAATTCATTTTTATAAGAAAAAATTTTAAAAAAAAAATTTTGATTTTGATTTTTTTTTTTATAAAAATTGAAGATTTTTTTTTAAAAAAAATAAAATTTACGTTTTTAAAAAAAATTAATTAATTTAATTATTTTTTTTTTTTCAAATTCATAGGAGTTTTTTTGTCTTATTGAGAAATATATAGGGGCGTTTTTATCTTTTTGCTAGCCTTGTAGGGGACATTGAAAATGTTTTGGTAGTTTGGAGAAATATTGTCACAATTGAAAGTTTAAGGGAAACATTGTCAGTTAGGTAGTAATTTGAGGGGAGTATGTGAACTTTATCCAAAAAAAATATAAACGGTCACTTCATCTCAATTATATCATGGTCGTACAACAGTGTACTAAATAAAACTATTCTATAAATATATATTCAAAGAAACAACAAGAAAAAGAATATGCTAGATAAACAATTAAAGATAGCGGCCTTATTAGACAATGCATTTTGGGAGAGTTTTTTATTTTTTAGCAAAAAAATAATAATAAAAAAAAAATCAATCATAAAATATTCATAGTATACATTACTCAAATATATTTTTATTTGAGTACTTTATATACCACACCACTATCGCATGACACTACCAATCTACTCTTAGTTATTTTAGTTTATTTTGAGAAATGTAATATATTACACCACATTCCATTATGCTCATGTGGTAGTGCATATTTAAAGGATAGTATCACATCAACCCAATGATCATATGAGAGTATAGCATTACTAATTTATCTTTATGTCACCTTAAAACATTGTTTTTTTTTTAAAATAAATAAATAATAATAATAATAATAAAAAGTACCTTCTAAATGTGGAGTGGAGGAAATTTGTGTCTACAACTCACCCACTTAGATCCAGACGCTTCCCCCACTTAGATGGGTTTATTACAAGAGCAAATCTGCATCAAGAAGAGGGAAATGAAAAGCCTCGATCGGGATCGAGAGACAATAAATAAATAATAATAATAATAAAAAATAAAGAAAAGCCTAGGGAGGAAAGCTTACTTGGATAAACTGCGAATCGGGAGAGAGAGCATGCAATATTGCAATTGGTGCGATTGTGGGAGTTTATTAAATCTTATGAATATTAAAAGTTAAAACCTTCAAATTCAAGTCCCAGCAAAGCAATACTACTGAGTAGCTAGGAAAGGTATCAGATTTCCCACTACCTTGAATCTTGATCATGAAGAAATTACTCCATGTGTACAAAGAGTTTGAAGGCCTTAAAGTGTTGGTTGATCGATGTGGGTGGTGGGATTGGAGTTACCCTTTACATTATCCAGTGGCAGAGCCACATGAGGGCCTATAGAAAGAGGGAGAAACAGACCAAGTGATAATGATTAACAATTAAATTTAATTCCTTTCGACTTTTTTGTTCTTCTTTTTTACATTAATTTATGAAGTATAATCTTGATCTGTCCATTTTCAATGAAATTTACAAAATTACAGTCATAACTATTCTAGCTATAATTGTAGATCGAGCAAGCACAATCATAACTGACAATATATATATAAGAAGAGATCGAATAAGAAATATATTAAGATTGAATATATATTATATTACCATATAAAAAATAAAATAATGATCTATTTTACCTTTTCTTTTTAATTTAATTTTCTGTTAAACAAAGCTGTGATTCTAATTTCCTCCGTTTTGAAGAAAAGAATCACTACATTTTTTAGCGGATTCTAGTCACTCCACGCAAGTTATAAGCAAAAAGAAACAAAATTCTTTACGTAAGACAGATTTTGATTACCTTTTTAGATTTTAAAAGGTTTGCTTCTCTCGCAATCATTTGCTTTGCCTTTGGTTGTAGCCCTTTATGATTGCTTTGTTTCCTTTATGGACTGAGTCACTTAATTGATCGACCTATATATTCCCGCGGGTTACCGTGTTATGCTGTTTTAGCATTATCTTTTAGTTGTTGTTTGGGTTGTTCACCTTTTTTGTATTTTATCTTGTTATAATTCTCCATTTCCCGCTCCCTAGCCCCCATATTTGAATAGGAGGAAGAAAAAAAAAAAAACACACAAGATGACATGGTGATATCTTGCATTTAGTTCTTGTAATAAAAAATAATGATTACTTGATCACAAACAGTAATTGTTAGACATTGTGCAGTCTTCATTTCATATTAATTATTGTTTGCCATGAATTTTATAACACAGATTTTAATTTATTGGTGTTAACGGATTAGAATTCCTTACATGCAATTCTTGGGGTGTTATATATACGTACGGAGTAGGTCTATTCAAATCTCGAACATTAATTTGGAATTCAATGGTTGAGATTTTTCCATGTCAACAATAATTACCACTTCCAAAATATAGATAAATATGATAACTGTTGAGACGCTGTTTAAAGTGATAACTATTGATAATCGCCAACACTGAGAAATATTAATCATTGAATTCCAAAACAATAATTGTGATTTAAAGAAAGAATTCTACCGGTAGAATACCTAAGAAATTATTAGAAATCTTGATCTGATATAAGCTATCCAACAGGTTCAATTTGAAATGGTTAATAAAATAATTGGGTCTTTTTGTTTTATTAATTAATGAAGCTATTAGTATTAAATTTTTAAGAGTTAAGTATTATTTTGTATTTTAATAATGACCTTAGCCCAAAGTTAGTGAAATTAGGGTTAGGTAATTAGTTAGTTAGTGAGAAAATTTTATCATTAATTTTATCTTAATTTCTTTCTTTTGATATTTTATCCTGCATCATCACGTGGCGTTAGTTCCTAACCTTCTTAACAAGTTTATAATGTTTGTTAACAATTAATAATTACCTCAAAAGCAATCAATAACACACTGGTAGTATCTAATTATTAACAAAAGAATATTGCTTAGGCATTATCTATCTTAATTATGATCACGAACTTTAATTCCTTGCAAACATCAGAAAAACAAGCAGAAAAGGATTCCATTCATTAAAAGGATATGAATTTTCCCTTTTCTAGCTACTTTAGATGGGAATCATCTCTTATAAATTAATTATCTTCTTTGGCGCAAAAAATTAATGGCGAGTCTTAATTTGTAATTTAGTGCGAACAAATTAAATTGTGAGATGACTTTTGGAGTTGAAATAATTAAACACGTACAATAGATGACCTATCACCCACATGGCCGGATTCAGGACAAATTAAGAGCATGGTGAAATCCCGCATTTAATTCTCGTAATTAATAAATAATGAAATGAAATGAGAGTTTATAATTGATGAAATAATTAATAGTGTATGGTTGATAAGTCTGCTATATACTAACTAATTAATTATATTGATAAGTAAGATTTTTTGCTTAATTATGAACTACCACGTCAAGTTTACAAGGAGTTTATATTTAGTGATAAATACTTGAATACAAACTGCTTCTTATAATATATATTGCGTATCGTGACTTCATCTATATCATATATGACGAATTTTATTACACATTCATGCTGTAACGATATAATTACGACAATGAGAACCCACTATAACTTCCTCGTATATAAATAAGACAAACTAATACAAAAGAAATAAACATACACGTATGGAAATTAGACGTTAAGCAATGTTGACATCTATATATAGTAGATTAGACGCAACTGCTTTACCTTTTCCCAGCATAGAACCCTCTCTTAAGCATTCCTTAATATTTAACCTGAAATTTGCATATTTTGCAGATTTTAATTATGCGCGCTCACGTTTCCTTATAAGTATCTCAATATCTCTATCAAGTTGATCAAGAGCATTGTCTACTTGCTTTTCAACATAAAGGCCAAAATGAGCATGTGTAACTCTCTTCAAACGACCAAAAGCAAAATCAACTTTAAATCCCACAAATTGCAAGATTTTCAAGCATCTCCACCAGCCTTGAAGTATATCATGAGTGATATCCACAACTATGGTGTTTCTCATGCGATCTATGCACTCACATAACGTGTAAAATAAAAGAGATTTCAACTTGGAACTTAATGTAGATTCGGCACCAATATCCTCGTTGTTAGAAAGCAAGTGTTTTAAGATGGGGGCCAATTTACGAGTAGTCATGTAATCTCCAACATTCACAACCTCTTGTTCTTTTGTAGGAGAAGAAAGATCCCAAACAAAAGGAAACTTGTCAATTGAGACCTTAGAATGATTAAGAAATTTCATGAAATGTGTATAAGTTTTGTAAGAAAACATTAAAATTTCCTCATGGTCATAAGCTTCTATCTTTTCAGCAGTAGTTGTTTTCTTTATTTTATCCCTTAATAGATTCTTTTCTTTCTTCTCATCTTCAGTCAAAGTTTGAAAAACATCATACCATGTTAAAGTCGACTTGAGTTGTTTTTCTTTCTTTTGCACTATCTCTTTTGCCGCGTCTTTGATAATCATCTTACCAAACTGATGCAAGTCAGTTTACTCATTTTGGTTAAATTCCCACCAAACAAGTTTTACTAAAAATGTTATATCTCGAGTTTCGGATATCGGATTTGAGCAAGGTTGGTGGTATTAAAAAGCTAATTCAAATATCTACAAACTCAGTGTCACAAGCTTTGGCTAATTCCAATTTTTACTAGGTCAAAACGGGTTATAAAGGGAAGATTGAAAAACTGGACGGAAATAAAAGCAATAATCCAATAAGGAAATACTTGATTGCCCTATTGAGGACTTTAATAAAGATTTTATTCCAACAAATCAAATAATCCAGCAATCAAATATATTTTATTTTATTATTTACATTATTTAAAGGGGAAAATACAGTTTACCTCCTGAAGTTTTAGGAGTTTTTTAATTTTAACCCCAAAGTTCAAAAATTGGCAATCTACCCCCCTGAAGTTTCAAAAATTGACAAATTAAACCTTCCGTTTAATTTTTCCGTCTAAATGTACGGAAATCTATGAAATTACATCATTACCCTCAAGCTTTTAAAAAAAAAAATTCCCGTCCAATTTAACGGAAATTAGTAACAGAATGTTTAAATTGCCAATTTTTTAAACTTCAGGGGGGTAGATTGCCAATTTTTGAACTTTGGGCTTCAAAATTGAAAAACTCCTGAAACTTTAGGAGGGGTAAACTGTATTTTCTCCTTATTTAAATTAGGATTTTATTTAATTATAATTTTCCCTTTATTATTCTAGAAATTTCCATAATAGGCTTACGTTTACTTTTGCTCCAAGTTTGCTTATTGTTATAAATAAGCAGACCTAATATGTAACAGGCAAATTTTATGTATTTTGATTAATCTATGAAACACTCTATGAGTGATTTTCTATCCCTTTTACCTCAATTTCTTGATAGAATCTTAGTTTAAGAAAAGTTATGATTCTATTATTGTTTGCTATTGCGAATCCACAACACCCACCCTGCATCACTCGTCAACTATCTTTCCAACAAAAGCCAGTTTATCAACAAGGGACTTGACTTCTTGTAAATACTCAAAACAAGTCTTAGTTCCTTGATGAAGGGTTTGTAATTGGTGCCGTAGTTGACTGATGCGTGTCCTAGAAGGGCATGCAAAACGGGTAGCCAATGCAGTCCACACCTCATGGGAGGTATTCAAGCCATAGACTGTTAGAACTACTTTCTCATAAAGACAAGTGATAAGCCAGCTGAGCACATACTGATCTTTTCTTTCCCATATAGCAAATTCAGGATTAATAACATCATCCTCTTCAACAATTTTGGGAAGGAATTTCGTTGGGCAAGGTTTTGAGCCATCAACGATGCTCATAAAACCATGTGTATGAAGGATGGGACGAATTTGAAGACACTAGGCCAGGTAATTATGTTCACCCAATTTGCTAGGTGCAAAGCTAGTAAGATTGGGTATGGAAATAGAGTTTGCGGAAGAAGCCATTAGGTTGAAGGTGTGCACCTACAATGGCTCTGATACCGAGTAAAATAAAATAAAGAGAAGGGATTTTGGGGAGAATAATATTATCAGCCTTCTCATTGAGCTTAAATAATGAAAGAGTTACAATTACAATCAAACACCAATCTTAACAAGATAAGAATGATAAGATAACTATCTAAGAAAATTAATTACAGTCGAAGAATTAATACACTAGAGCATTCTGTTTGTATTTAATGATAGAAGAGAAGTTAAGAAGAAGTAGATGTCTCATGATGATGGATCGTTCCTGGTACTGCGCTCGATTGATCTGAAGTATGCACTCGAGCGCTCTCATTATCTTGCATGGTAGTAGACTCCTTAACATTATAGACCTCTAATACTCTTGACTGATTACAGTACTTAATCCTGGCATCTCCCCCACAAAAATTCATCATAAAGCATTCTAGCTTCCAAACATATTACAAAAAAGTACTATTATCTTTGTCTCAAACTTAATTCACAAATCGAGTATAAATGGAGTTGGATGAGTAAAAAAAAAAAGGAGTCTAGTCTCATAAATTCATCTTTTATAACTTTCATAGACCTTTCGAGTTGAAGATTTCTTGTTGTTCTTGGACAAGGAATTTCTAGTGCACGTTTATTGGGTTTCTAGGGGATCTTGCAATCGGTATGAGCAAGTCATCAATAATAGAGACTGCAATTTTGGAAATCTCTGCTTACCACATGCACACAAACTAAGACATCGCTTATAGATTAAACAATATATGAAGCATACAAGGGACTTCAAATGAGAATGAAGCCCCTTTTAGATTGCCCGTGAGGCAAACAAATCCAGGAATAATCTGCCTAAAAGTTATTCATTAATCATCTACTTCCATTTACCCCTTGTTTTCTCGTTTCGAAAGTTAGGAGTAGGAAATCTCCAAGGTGCAAATATCTAGAAAGATAAACACAATCTTTATTTGTATCTTTTTGCATAATGTCTCTCTGATTAAATCAAACAAATAATATGTGGAACACCACAACCTTAAATGAATGCTATGCAGAAAAACACCCATTTCAATTGCACTGTAAAACAAAATTTGAAGCTAGCATTGGTGGTCAAGCAACCATATTCAACTCAGAATGAAATAAGGCAAAGAGGAACCTTCGAGTATAAGACACATGTACATGTACACTAGCACATACACAAACAGTAACACAAGTTTGATAAGATTCAGACATTCTGCCTCCATTCATCATCTATTTAACCAAAGAATAGCATACTCGTTGAACGAACTAAAGTCAACTGTAAAAATTCATTCTTGGAATTAAAGTAAAAAGAAATCAGACCTGGGCAGCTTCATTTGTTGCATGTTGTCCTGGTCTATAACGCAAGTTTGTCCTGCCTCAGCTGGCGCACGCTAGCAACCACACCACAAAAATTATGGCAATAACGTTCCTTTCTACAAAAATTCCATGGGATAATATGACTGATAGTTGACTGCCTTGCTCATGGAAAATCGTAGGTAAAATAGGGTAATGAATGGAAAAGGGCTTTCTTCTTCAAAAAGCTCTACTTACACATTCATGTTAACTGTGAACATATTATATTAGCACAATAAGTACCCACAAACTTCCTGAATCCTGATACATAAACAAGACAAGCTAATACAAAAAGAAATAAACATACATGCCTGCCAATGGACGTTTAACGCTCTGTGTTGACGCCTATAGTAGTCCAACACCTGCTTTCCCTTGCCTCATTACCGAAGCCTCTCTCAAGCATTCCTCGATTAAGCTGGATTTTACGGATGATATGCGCTCACGTTTTCCTTTCAGTGCCTCGATATCTTTATAAAGCTTCTTGATATCTCTATCGAGTTTATCTAGAGCATTGGTTTCTTGCTTTTCAACATAAAGACCAAAATGAGCATGTGCAACTCTCTTCAAATGATCAAAGGCAAATTGAATTCTAAATCCTGCGAATTGTGAGGTTTTCAAGCTTGTCCACCATTTGAGAAGATCATCTTTGGTGATATCCACAACTCTGGTATTTATCATGCTATATATGCTCTCACATAACATGTGGAAGAGGTGAAGTTTCACTCTTGGACTTAACTTGGACTCGGCACTAACATCCCCATGTTTGGAAAGCAACCCCTTTAGGATAGGTGCCAGCTTTCGAGTAACCATGTAATCCCCAATATTGACAACCTCTTCTTCAGGAGGTTGCCTATACCTAAACATGAAATTCGAAATCTTAAAAACTTCCACTCCATCTCGAAATTCTGTAGGAATCTCTGTTCCAATATCAAGAAATTTCATGAACTCTGTGTAAGCCTTGTCAGAAACCCAAAAAACTTCATCATGGTCATTACATAATATCTCTTCTGTAGTAATTGTTTCCCTCCCTCTAGCCCTTAGAGCACTACTCAATTCCTCATTCTCCTCTTCACTCAAAGATTTCAAAATATCATACAAGGTTAAAGCCGGCTTGATCAGTTGTTCTTCTTTCTCACGAATCAACTTTCCAAACTGTCCAGAAAGATTCCTCAGCTCCACATCTCCATGCTCTCCCTTTAGTAATGACACCACCTGAGAACCAACCAAATATATGAGTCACAAACATGAACCAGCTGTAAAAATGTTTGTTAGAGGAAATCATACTGGTGCAAAATTATTAAACCAACCTAAGGCACCAACCAAACCCAGATGATTTTATTTAAATGGCACTAACCTGTATTTAAATAAAATGAAAAACCAACATATAAATGAATCATTCATACAATTTTTTTTTTTTTTTCATATAACTAGTCCAACCTTTCCTTGTGATAAGTACTCCATCCATTACCTTTTGTCTTAATTATCAAAAAGACTAAAGCAATATGGATTAAGCATCAACTCATAGCGATTGCATTTCTAAAACAAAAAGATCCTATAATAGCTAGCTAGGTAGGTTATTGTTATAACTTTCAAATCTTCAAAAATTAGATTTATATGAGCTTACCTCAGAGATGACGCAAGAAATTTCAGCAACAAAAGGACATTCCTTGCAATAATAAATGGGTAATAATGTGTCTCTAATTTCTTCCTCACAAGCATCACAATAGAATTCGTCCGACTTGCAATCCTCTTCATCTTCAACGGGAGAACTTGTAAAGACAATGGGATCTATGTGGCATTTATGGTTAATACTATACGGTAATGGACCACACATTAGATGAAGATTGAAGTCACAATACAGACAACTAAAAGCATATGATTCACAAGATAAATTGCAAACTCTGCACTTTTCACCTATATAGGGTATATTCTCTATCTTGTCCCTGAATTGTAGAAGGTGATCGTGGCCTTCGAATTTTATGGCAGGCATTATCACACTGCATTCTATGTGCAAGAAAAATCTGCAATTGTTACACTGACAAACGTAGGCAGAGTTGTTGAAGCGGATATCCTTGCGACAGGCATTGCATCGCCCACCATACTGCAGTAGTTCTAGGGTGAGAGGGTGGTGTGGATGAAAGGGATGGCAGATGATCTCTTGTGGCAACTCAAGGCATGATTTGTGAAAGTAAACGTACTTACAGTAACGTCTGCCACAAGCATAGGTAGGATCCGTACAGCCTTTCCCACAAACATAGCAATGGACCTTGTGATCAGCCTTGATCTTAGAGAGTGACAGTGGATGCCCATGGAGGAAATGGAGAATCTCTTCTTGATCACTTTTAGATTGGGTAGTGGGCAATAGAGTACAATCAATATCCATCACAAAATGGCACCGACTACAGCCATAGTAAAAGGCTCCCCTGGGAAATAATTGGCGACAAGCTCTGCAAGGAGAAGATTTATCTGGGCCAGTAGTGTACAAAATGAGAGGGCAGGGATGATAGAAGTGTTGGGTCTCTTGCGGCAACTTCCGCTCAAAACACGACCGATGGAGAAAGAAACGACATGGGAAGCAACCATAGGTCGGGTCGGAGCAGTATGTTCCACATACGCGGCAGTTAATGCGGTAGGCAGGGATCTTCTCCAAGAGCAGCAATGGATGCTGGTGGTGGCTAAAATGTGTACCATTTGGCTCCTCCCTTTCTTCTATCGCTGGCCTTATAAAAGCACAAGTAAGATCAAGATTGACGTCGCACTTGTCGAAGCGGAAGGTGAAGCCCGAGCAATCCTGGGCACAAGCATTACACTTAAACTTGCCGTATTGTGGGTGTAGGGAAAGAGCGTGTGGGTGAAGGGGGTTGTGCAACTCCTGCGGTAGCTTTGCACATGATTCGTGCAGGCCGAACCCACATGATTCCCTGCAACTGAAGGTCGGACCAACGCAATATATATTGCATGCTTTGCATAAAACCTCATCTTCTCTCTTCTTTTCACTCAGCGATAACAGATGCTCGTGACTGAAATGCTCAATCTCCATCCCTGCAAATCACTAATAAGAGTTTTTTTTTATCTCACGAAAAAGAATATATATAATATGCGTTGGCGTAGAGATCTCTGGTGACTTAAAAGAAGTGCATCTTCAACACTTTTCATACAATATAATGACAGGCTGAAGAATGAGAGAATTAAAAATAAATTTATATTATAAAGCAAAAGAAAAAAGAAAGAGCAAAAGCTGTGGATAATATAATAAGTGCAGGGTTCCTCCCGCCATGGTCTGCTTTTGCTGCTTTTGTCCTTTTTCTTTTCTGCTTTTTAAGCCTACTCGCTGCCTCAATTATAGATGAGAGAGGGGGAGAAACAAACCAAGTGAGGGCATTCTTTATTCTTCTTAAATTTATTCTCTATTTTACGAAAAATACAATTTTTCTTTATTTTTTTGCTCTTTAAATTAAGAATTTACTTTCGCTCTTCCAATTAAATATATTTTAAAAAAAATTTCTATTTTAACATTATTTTTTTAAGTACCATTCCAGCAATGACCTCCTATTCGGCAATTTATCAAATTGCCATGTAGAATTAATCGAACAGCTTGCAAAGACAAAAATACTTTTAAAGGCGGTTTTGTTGCTTTTTTTTTTTTTTTTTTTTAGGGTTTGATTTTTATTACAGGAGGTTTTTGTGGTTTTGATAATAGACCAAATTAGTCCTTCTGTCAGTTGACTTAACGGAAGTCCACGTAGACCAATCAAATGTTGACACGTGACACCTACTTAAAATTTTTTTTAATTAAAAAAATGCTTTTTTTTTTTAGTAAAAAAAAATTAGAAGTGGCCGAAACCACCCCCAATGAGCCACCCCCAAATGGCCAAGAAATAAAAATAAAAATAAATAAATAAATAAATAAAAATTAAGTAGGTGCCACGTGTCAACATTTAATTAGTCTACGTGGACTTTCGTTAAATCAACAAACGGTCAACTGACAAAATGACTAATTTAGTCTATTATCAAAATCACAAAGACCTCCTGTAATAAAAATCAAACCCTAAAAAAATAATAATAATAAAGCAACTAAACCCATGGGTATGGAGTATTTAACCCTACTTTAAATTTCCTTCAACAATATCAAGAATTCAAAAGACTATGAAGCCAATACAAGGACTTTTAATTGAGACTTTTTATCAAACAAGTACCGTGCATTGTGAAACTGAAACATCTAGGCAGACATCGAGTGAGTTCTCTCATCCTAAATACAAGGACCATGAAGCCAATCAAAAACAACTCAGGAAGGCAAATCATGGAAAACAGGGGTTGTAAAAATGTGTTCTTTGGGCTTCCAAATGTGATGGGTTCGCATACCCTCTCTTTTCTTGCTCTTTGCAAGGTTTTCAAAATTGTTGACCAGTTGAGAAGCAAATCATGGGTGATATCTACAAGCTTGATATTTTTCATGCTGCACATAACATGTTAAAGAGAAACACTTTTACCCTTGGTCTTAACATGATACAAAAGAAATAAACATTCATACATGGAAATAGACATTTATCAATTAACACCGCTGACATCTATAGTAGCCTAGATGTAACTGCTTTACCATTCTTCAGTACTGAAGCCTCTCTCAAGCATTCCTGAATATTTAAGCTGGATTTTGTAGATTTTTCAAATATTACGCGCTCGCGTTTGCATTTCATTGCCTCAACTTCCAAAGAAAGCTTTTCAATATCTGTATCAAGTTGATCAAGAGCATTGTCCACTTGCTTTTCAACATAAAGACCAAAATGAGCATTTGTTACTCTCTTCAAACGATCATAGGCAAATTCAATTTTAAATCCTGCAAATTGCAATATTTTCAAGCATCTCCACCAACCGAGAAGTATATCATCAGTGATATCCACAACCTTGGTGTTTCTCATGCGATCTATACACTCACAAAACATGCAAAAGTAAAACGATTTCCACTTGGGACTTGATGTGCATTGGACACCAATATCCCCGTGGTTAGAAAGCAAGCGATATAAGATCGGGGCCAATTTCCGAGTAGTCATGTAATCTCCAACATTGACCACCTCTTCTTTTGTACGAGAACAAAAATCCCAATCATAGGGAAACTTGTTATGTGAAACTTCAGAATGATTAAGAAATTCCACGAATTGTGTATAAGCCTTGTCAGAATACATTATAATTTCATCATGATCATAAGGTACTATCTCTTTATCAGTAATTGTGTCCTTTAATATTCTACCCTCTAAAAGAACCACATCCTCATTCTCGACTTCACTCGAAGTTTCAAAAGCACTGCACCAAATTAAAGTCGGCTTGAGTTGTTTTTCTATATTTTGCATCATCTCTTTTACCGCATCTTTGGTAATCACCTTACCAAACTGCCCTAGAGGATTCGTCAACTCTACATCTCCATATTCTCCATTTAATGATGATATTACCTACAAATCAGCTTGAGACTTTGAGTTAAGAGCCTGAACCAATTGTAAAATGCGAATCTTGATATATATATATATAGAAATTGTGGGAAAAGTCTATGTGCCTCCAAACTTTCAATTGGGATAATTTTATCCCAAACTACAAAAAAATTGTCAATGTACCCCTAGGTTAAAAGAAAAAAAAGATCATAAATTTTTTTATATATATATGAAATTGTGGCGGATGTGGCTCACCTCCGCCACATCCGGTTAAGAGGATGGTGCCTTCATGATCAAGACTAGTTGTTTTTGGTTTATGAGTACATGCCCAATGGAGCCTTGACGGTCCGCCACAGGAAACTTCTAGTATGGTTAGGAGAAACTAAAATTAAAAATAAGAAATTTGAGAGTGGCTTTAAAAAATAAATATAGTTTTAGTTATTTTTTTAGAATTTTTATTTTTATTTTAAGGATATTTTCTTCTTTGGGGATCATTATTGACAATTTTTTAGTAATTTAATTAAGAGATATTGTCCCGATAAAAAGATTGAAGAAACATTGTCAATTCAGTGGTGGTAATTTAAAGATATATGTAGACTTTTTCCTGAAATTATTGAACCAAGCCCACATGACCTCAAATGACACAAATCTGTATTTTTATTAAAATTAAAATTAAAATTAAAAATTAAAATTAAAATTAAGGGGCTACTCATATATATATATATATATATATGAATCATACAATTCTTTCATATAATCTCTTAGTCATTGTTGAAATTGACTAAGAGATTAGTTTTTGAAAGAAAATTATCCAAAAGATCAAATGCACATCTAATAACCTTTGTTCATGTTTTCCCCCATGACACAAACCTTTTCCTCTTGCTTTAAGGAGTCCATGCTAGCCCTTGCACATTAATTTGTTCCTACTCTAATAATGAACCTGGCCTTATTTGTGTTTATTTAATTTCACTCCACCGTACAACTCTTATACCTTGTTAGGAAAGTTGGCACATTTGGACTCTTAATATAACATGTTGGAATAATCTTCAACAATATGTAAGATTTTATATATGTATGAGCTTAGGTACGTACCTCTGAGATGACGCAAGAAATTTCAGCAACAAAATGACATTCGGCGCAATAATAGATGGGTAAGAATGGGTCTCTTTCTTCCTCACAAGCATCACAATAGAATTCATCGTGTGTCTCATCTTCATGTACGGCAAAAGAATGCGTGATGATAAGGGGATGTATGTGGGATTTGTGTTTAATGGTATATGGCAATGGACCACACGCATGATGGAGATTGAAATCACAATCCAGATCTAGACATCTGAAAGCGTATGATTCACAAGTGGAATTGCAAGCGCTGCACTTGATCAACTCATCACCTATATTGTCGCTGAATTGCAGAAGGTGATCGTGGCCTTCGTCTGATATAACGGCAGTCATTATGACACTACATTCTATGTGCAAGCAAAAGCTGCAATTGTTATACTGACAAACGTAGAAGAAGCCATGGGTTTCCTCGCGACAGGCATTGCATCGTCGACGTACTTTAACCGGGAGCAGCGTGAGAGGGTGGTATGGATGAAAGGGATGGAAAATGATCTCTTGTGGCAAGTTAAAACACGACGGATGGAGAAAGAAGCGACATGGGAAGCAGCCATAGATGATTGTGTCGGAGCAGTATGTTCCACATGCGAAGCAGTTAAAGCGATCGGCAGGAATCTTGTCGAAGCGTACCAATGGCTGATGCTTGTGGCTAAATGGTGTACGAACTGGGTCATCCCTTTCTGCTCTCGCTGGCCTTATAAAAGCGCACTTAATATCAAGGTTGAAGTCGCACTTGTCGCAGCAGAAGGTGAAGCCCCAGCTAAAGTACCGGGCACAAGCAAAACAGTTAAAGTGGCATCGTGGGTGTAGGATAAGAGGGTGTGGGTGAAGGGGGGTGTGCAACTCCTGCGGTAGCCTTGCACATGATTCGTGGAGGTCGAAGTAACAATAAGATTCCCTGCAACTGTAGGTCGGACCAACGCAATATGTCCAGCATGCGTCGCATAGAGCCTTATCATCTCTCTTCTTTTCACTCAGCGATAACAGATGCTGGTGACTGAAATGCTCAATCTCCATCTCTTCCTTTCTCAAGGTTTTTAACCCAAATCACTAAGGGATTTTTTTTTTTTTTTTAATTGCACGAAAAATAAACAGAGAGTGACCAAAGAAGTGCCTCTTCAACATTTTTCTTACAATTATAATGACAGACGGAAGAATGAAAGAATTAAAAATAAATTTATATTATAAGTCAAAAAAGAAAAAGAAAGAGCAAAAGGGGGAGAATGAGTGCAGGTTCCCACCATTGTCACCTTTTGGCTACCTTTATCCTTTTTCTTTTCCGATAAGAGCAGTTGATTTCATAATTGGTACAACTTTCGGTGATACCCGTCCTCCTCTAATTTTTTTTTCCAGTGCTCCGCTTTCCAAAGTCACAGTTAAATTTGTGGAGTTTATGCGAGCCCACATTATCACACACATTCAATAATAATTTTAAAAAGTAAAAGAATGAACTAGAACCTCTATGCCTTTGCAATCCATACTATAGAAGATACTAATGAATACTGAGCAAAGGTGATTTTATGTAAGGAATAGATGGGGACAGATAAACACGTTGCAAACAAAGACAAACACGACGAAATATCAGACTATGTGCCTAGATCCAAGGCCGTGCACTATCATAAGTGAATAAAGTAACAGGTCCATGAAATTCTCACTACAACGGGTTGGGCACGTTGGAAACAATGACCATGCATGTTGATGAAAATGATGATAAACCCTTGAAATTGCACGATGGGATGATGTTGATTTGACTTGGGAGATCTGGCACTTCATATATATATATATATATATATATATATATAGGCTGATCTTTGGATTTATTATTTTGGCTGAATCGGGGATGATGTATTTTATGGTTTAGATTTGGTTTTTTTAGATTATATATATATAAAGACAAGGATTTTCTTTAATTTAGCCTATAAAATTGATGTGTCACTTGAACATGTGAAAAATATATATTTTTTTACAACATTAATAAAGTTAGAGAAAATTCTATTAAAAAACTGTGTTTCTCAATTGTCATTAAAAAGAAATGTAACTTTCACATGTTAAAAATGCATGATAATTTTATATATCAATTGAGCGCATTTTCCTAATAATTTACACATATGGCTGCGTACAGCTTTACAAGGAATTTTTCATGAATCTCAGGGTTGCACGGATTACATCATTATAGGTATTTGCTGTAGTTTTTTGTTTTTGTTTTTTTTTTTGTTTTTGTTTTTTGTTTTTTTTTTTTAAATGTAAAATCAGTTAATGTAGACTATGTAGTTTGTCAAAATTACAAATTGTTATGAAAATGAATTCAAAGATCCCTAAAGTATGCCAAAGCCATGCCCACCGGTGGTGTCAAGAAGCCCCATCGCTACCGGCTTGATATTGTTGCTCTTCGGTGAGTTAGTTTTCCCTTTCTTTGCTCTTAAATTTGCCTCATTTAGAGCATTTATAATAGGCTTTTTATATTTAGCTTTTCTCTAAAAATATAATAAAACTCATGAAAACACTCATTTAACAAGCTCAATTTTCTACTTTTTATTTAACTCTTCTCATAGATGCTCCCTATATTTCAAGAGCCAAAAGTTAAAGTTACATAATTTTTTAAGGTTATTTTGTATCCTCTCCCTTGATTGATTTAAAATTAATAAAATAATAATATTTAACTAAAATAGATAAAAGTATAGAGAGTTTGATGTTTGACTCATTTTAAAAGTATCTCTCTAAATTTGATAAAGTATTTTTTTCTCAACAAATCTAACTTTTTTTGTTTATAAGGAGTACATTGTCAATATTGCTTTTAGTGAATTTGCGTTATGGGTATGAGATTGGTTTTGTCTAATCTAACACGTGATTTTTGTTCAATGTTATGCAGTGAAATCCGTAAGTATCAGAAGAGTACCGAGCTCGATCCTGATCAGAAAGCTTCCTTTCTAGAGGCTTGTTCCTCTCTTTTTTGCGTTGTTATGCAGATGGGTTTGGTTAAATCTTTTTTGGGTAATGATTTATTGTGTGGGATGTTTTGATATTGGCTGGAAGTAGAGTTCTGATTGCATTTGACTTCATAGAAAACGTATGCAGGAAATGCTTTCGTGTTTGGTGATGCGCAGTCGAGCAAGAAGACAGACGACTAAAGTTTCCTTTTGTAATGTCATTAGGAAAGTGGGTAGCAATTGCTTTGCTGTCAACTGTCAAGCAAGAGCAGCTTCCTTTTGTAGCTCCATGCAAATTCGAGATTCCTTTTCTACTTTAGAAAATGTGAGCTGCAAGTGCTTTGTTGTCGAGCAGAAGGATCTTCCTTTTGTAGCATCTGAATATTCTCTACACCCGCCTTCTCGAGCAGAAGCATGATCAACGGTGGCAATATTGTAGCGAGCAGAAATGTCTTTGTTCAGTGTAAGCGCATAATTAATTTTAATATGCTTTAGAGTATTTGTATTGATTTATGTATATTTTTATGTAAAATAGCTCGTTAAAATTTACTTTATTTAATTTAGTTAATGAGTTTTAAAAGACATTATACATCCGATTATCTATTTTTTTTATCTATATAATTTTGAATATTATTATTATTATTATTAGTTATAAGGATTGTATTTTTCATAAGATCCTGTTTTTCAACTTTTGCTAAAAGAGACATGTGATAAGAAAAATAGTAGGAAAAAATTTTGAGAAAAAGAGAGATGTGGAAAGAAATAGTAGGAGAAATTGTGGGAAAAGAGAGATATGAAGAGAGAAATAGTATATTAATGAGATGGATGTGTGAACCGTGTCCGCTACATGTAGCGGTACACTGTTTACAAATGCAACAAACATATATTTTGCATTTGAGATGCATAAGATATTTTAGTATTTGACTTATATATTTTAAATAAAAGTAAGAAATGATTAAGCCAATGTAAGTACTCTTTTACAAGCATAAAAATACAAGATTAGAAGTAAAGGTTAGAGCTTCCATAATGTCACACCAAAACGTAGGTGGCAAGGGATGAACATGCAACTTGCGATCGTAAAATCTTTTAGCAACAGGCAAAGCCAATAGACATCATTGGTAAGTAGGGGTGTAAAAAAATTAAAAATGTAGGGGTGTTAAAAAAAACCATGTACTAATCGAAAAATTGGGAAACTGGGTACCAACCGGTAACTGGAAAACCAAGAAACCGGTTGGAAAAAACTGGTAACCGGATACCCGGTTCCAATTTTTTGCACCCGATTATAACCAGGTAACCAGGTATATATATAAAATAATAATTTTTTATATATATATATTTTGTTTAGGGCATTTTTAAACATTGAATTTTTATGGCATTTGTAAACATTGGATTTTAATGGCATTTTTAAACAATGAAGTTTTATGACATTTTTAAACATTGGATTTTTATTTTTTTTAGGCCCAAAAAGCCAAATAAAGTATTTTTTGGGATTTTTTAGGTTTTTTTTTTTAACAATCACTACAAACCCCAACTTATTGGGACAAAAATGCTAATTTTTTTTTAAAAAAAAAAAGGGTAAAAATTGTTAAATTAAGCACAAAAATTAGACTCAATACCTTAAATAAGCCCAAAAATTAGGCTCAATACCTAAAATAAGCCCAATATATATATATATATATATATATATATATATTATAAAAAAAAAACCAATTACCCGGTCCAGCCAGATAACTGGGTACCAACCGGAATCTGCTAGTTATTGTATAACTGGATAACCGGTTCTGGTTTTTCAAAATAAAATAACCAGGAATCGAGACCGGGTTGACACTCCTAACAATAGCCATTGCGTGGTATTCGGCTTCTATACTTGAGTGAGAATCTTTGCACTCCAAGACACATACAACGTATAATGCCCCCATGAAATTAATACTCATATTTTTAATAAAAATAAAATGGGATAATAAAGGTAACCTATTAGTCAACCTCTTGCACGTATTAATTCACTAGTAAATAAAACGTCTTTCAAATAATTTGAAAAGAATATCTCTTTCTTATCCATTTTAAAACCTACAACATTCGAACGTTCCAGGTGGGATTCGAATGATCGTTGCCTTGGAACGTTTGAAATTGGATTCAAACAATCCTTGCATTGGAACGATTGAAGTTGGATTCGAATGATCATCCTTGAACAATCAAAGTTTCCAAAGAACGTTTGAATTTCCCAAACGGTTTTTTTTTAAAAAAAAATGAAACCTTTTAAGACCCTAGTTGTTTGGGTTGCCTCTATTTAAAGGCAAGAATGCGGTCTTAAACCCATTTTGTACCTATTTCAAAAACCTTAGACCTAGAGAGAGGGGAGGAGAGAGAAATGAGGCTACTCTTAAAGGTTGGTCTCTCTAAGCTTGAAGAACTCGCACCCTCTTGATTTTTATGCATGTTTTACGATTTAAATGGTACATAAAGTATGCTTGGTTCAGTTGGTTGTTTGTTTAAAAGAAAACATGTGATTTATTAAATGAGTTGCTTTTATGGAAAATAAATCTTGCATGGGAACATGAGAATTGTTGGTGTTCCAGCTTAAACAGTAGTGAAGTGCTTAAACTATAATGTTCTTCATCACTCACGCATAATGCGTTAACCATGGATTTAATAACTAATTAACTTCATGATACATAAACAAGACAAACTAAAACATAAGAAATAAACATGTGTGCATGGAAATAGAGGTTTAACATGGTTGACATCTATAGTAGCCTAGACGTAACTGCTTTACCTTTTCGCAATACTGTAGCCTCTCTTAAGCATTCCTCAATAATGCTGGATTTTGCAGATTTTGCAGACTTTATGCGCTCGAGTTTCCTTGTAAGTCCCTTAATATCTCTATCAAGTTGATCAACAACATTGTCTACTTGCTTTTCAACATAAAGACCAAAATGAGCATGTGTAATTCTCTTCAAATGATCAAAGGCAAACTCAATTTTAAATCCTGCAAATTGCAAGGTTTCCAAGCATCTCCACCAACCGAGAAGCATATCATCAGTGATATCCACAACCTTGATGTTTCTCATGCGATCTATGCACTCACATAACATGAAAAAGTAAATCGATTTCAATTTAGGACTAAACGTGGATTGGGCACCAATATCCCCGTGGTTGGAAAGCAAGTGGTTTAAGATAGGGGTCAACTTACGAGTAGTCATGTACTCTCCAACATTGATAACCTCTTCTTTTGTATGAGAACCAACATCCCAATCATAAGGAAACCTGTTATGCGAAACCTTAGAATGATTAAGAAACTCCATAAATTGTGTATAAGCCTTGTCAGAAAACATTATAATTTCCTCATGGTCATAAGCTTCTATCTTCTCAGCAATAGTTTTTTCTCTAATTGTTTTCCTTAAGGATATATCCTCGACTACACTCAAAGTGCTTAAAAATTCTTTCCAAGTTAAAGTCGGCTTGAGTTGTTCTTTATCTTTCTTTTGCATCATCTTTTTTAACGTGTCTTTGGTAATAACCTTACCAAACTGTCCAAGAGGATTCCTCAACTCTACCTTCCCATATTCTTCGTTTAGAGATGATATTACCTACAAACCAACCAGAGACTTTGAGTTAAGAGCATGAACTAATTGTAAAATGAAACTCTTGATATATAAAATTATTGAACCAACTGTGGGCACCAACCAAGCCCACATGACGTCAAATGACACTAGATATATATAATTGTTAGGGAAATTGACACATTTTAGAGTCTTTTAATTAGTGAAACCATAATATATATGACATGTTGGGACATCACTCAATGCTTAAATTTATGAGTTTGGGCATAGCTATTCATGTTATATTAACCATTTACACTTGTGACGTCTTTCTAATATAGGATTCAATCTATTTACACTTACATATGTATACCCAACAAAAACATATTTAACTTTGAGCAAATTTTGAGAATTCATGTAGTTAATGGAGTTCTACCTTCATGGCAAATTTCCACCATCTACATGTACACATCGATTCTAGTGTTGAAAATGGTTAAAAGCTAGATTTGTTTTTTAAAGCAATTTTTCCAAAGAGAAATGCTATAGGTACTAAACTTTTTACCAAGAGATGGAAAGATTTGCTCATTCATTGGAAATGATCAAAACAATTGATCAAGAAAAATGATACAGGTATACCAATGAATTATGAGTTCTACATCAATCTAGTACTCATGATCTTGATAAAATATTTAATAGTATTCATAGCATTTCTCTTTTACAAAAGATCATCTGCACATGACAATAAGCGGTGTTTATCTAATGATGTGCATGCATCTAATTATAATCATTATTGATAAGGGCTACAAAAAACTAAAGTTATTTGTGTTACGAAGTAATGTGCTTTGACTAGTCAAACTTTTATCTTTGGTTGTGTTTATTAAACTCTAGTTTGTAATAGGTGAAAATGTGTGCTGTGAAGCCACGTGTGGTTCTAGCACTTACTTTTGTAAAGGCTTCTCTTCTTTTGTATTGTGTAGCTGCAGAAAAATTGTAATGTAAGAAGAAGAAAAAAAAAAAAAAGAACCGAAAAAAGAGCTAGAAGCTTTCTTCAGAAAAAAAAAAAAACTCATCCGCTCTGCTGTTTTTCCTCTATTTCTTTACTCATTTTATGCAGAATTTCTGTAGCAAGTTGTTCTTCTTATTCTCTTGTGTTTCCCTTGTTTAATCTACTGCCCTTGGAGTGTGTCTTGCTGGAAAATCCAGCCAACAATTTGATTCAACAAATTTTATTTCCTTGTGATAACTCCATTCATTAGCTTTTGTCTTGATCAAAAAGAGTAAAGCTATATGGATTAAACATCAATTCATACATGATTGCATTTCCAAACCAAAAAGATCATAGTAGCTAGCTATAGGTTGTTTTCATATATTCATCAGTAAGATTTTATATATGAGCTTATGTACGTACCTCAGAGATGACGCAAGAAATTTCAGCAACAAAATGGCATTCCGCGCAGTAATAAATGGGTAATAATGGGTCTTCAATTTCTTCCTCACAAGCATCGCAATAGAATTCATCGTTTCTCTGATTTTCATGTTCAGCAAGAGAATGCGTGAGGGTAAGGGGATCGATGTGGCATTTGTGCTGAATGGTATATGGTAATGGACCACACGTATGATGGAGATTGAAGTCACAATCCAGATCTAGACATCTGAAAGAGTATGATTCATGACAAGTGGATTTGCAAGCGCTGCACTTGATCGTTTCATCATCAACTATATTGTCCCTAAATTGCAGAAGGTGGTCGTGCCCTTCGTCTGATATAACGGCAGGCATTATGACACTGCATTCTATGTGCAAGCAAAAGCTGCAATTGTTACTCTCACAAACGTAGGCGAAGTTGTTCCCTTTGCGGTTCCAGTTAATATCCTTGCGACAGGCATTGCATTGAGCACTATCCTCCATGGGTTTTAGGATGAGAGGGTGGTATGGATGAGAGTGATCTAAAATGTCTTGCGTCAATTCAAGGCATGATTGGTGAATGTAAACGCGGTTACAGTGACCTCCGCGGCCACAACCACAAGCATAGGTCGGATCCGTACAGCCTTTCCCACATACATAGCAATTGATCACTTTGTCATCAGCCTTGATCTTCGAGATTAGTGACAGTGGATGCCCGTGGAGGAAATGGAGAATCTCTTCTTGATAATCACTTTTAGATTGGGTAGTACTGGGCAATAGAGTGCAATCAATATCCATCACAAAATCGCACCGACTACAGCCATAGTAAAAGCCTCCCCTGGGCCAGAATTGTCGACAAGCTCTGCAAGGAGAAGATTTATCTGGGCCAGTAGTGTACAAGGTGAGAGGGCAGGGATGATAGAAGTGTTGGATCTCTTGGGGCAAGCTTCGATCAAAACACGATGGATGGAGAAAGAAGCGACATGGGAAGCAGGCATAAGCCGGGTCCGAGCAGTATTTTCCACATACGCGGCATTTAATGCGATGGGCAGGAATCTTCTCGAAGAGAACCAATGGGTGCTGGTGGTGGCTAAAAGTACCAACAGCAACTGCCTCCTCCCTTTCTTCTAGCACTGGCCCTACAAAAGCGCACTTAAGATCAAAGTTGATGTCGCACTTTTCGCAGCGGAAGGTGAAGCCCCTGCAAATTTTGCTACAAGCATTACACTCAAACTTGCCGTATTTTGATTTTGGGTGTACTCGGGCAAGAGGGTGTGGGTGAAGAAGTGGTTTGCGCAACTCCTGCGGTAGCTTTGCACATGATTCGTGCAAGGCGAAGTCACAATAATATTCACTGCTGCAAGTGTAGGTCGGACCAACGCAATATTCATCGCATGCGTCGCATAAAACATAATCATCTCTCTCCTTGTCACTCAGCGATAACAGATGCTGGTGATCACTGAAATGATCAATCTCCATCTCGATCTGTCTTTCTCTCTATCGGTTTTAACCCAAAATCACTAAGAGGTTTTTTTTTTTTTTTTTTCTCACGAAAAAAGAAATAAAGAGTGACCTAAAGAGTGACTCTTCAACATTTTTCTTACAATTATATAATATAATGAGTGATCACTGAAGAATGAGAGAATTAAAAATACACCTTTCTTATAAGTCAAAAAGAAAAAAGCAAAAAAGCAAAAAGCAACTTTGAATTTTTTTGTCCTTTTCTGCATTTTCAAAGACGTACACGTCTATTGATGAGAGAAGGAGAAACGGACAAGTGATGATGACTCCACAAGGACGGGACCATTGCCTCTGCGGAAAATGACAATTCGAGGGAAACTATATGTTTACTCCCCTGTTGCATCTCATTTGCATTTATCTCCTAAATTATTATTTCCCATACTTATCCTCCTTTCATTAACTATACTTTTCTTTTTAATTGACACCCATATGATGATGATCCATATATAAATGTACTCAACCAACCATTAATAATAGGCAGCCGGCCAGGGATACTTTCAAGGATCCGGCTTATCTGCTTTTATTATAAGCCAAACACTCTCACTGGAAGAACTCAAAGATTACGAGATACCATCTGGTTTTAGATTTGGGCATAGACTGAAGAACAATATTGGGCATAGACTCAGATTTGGACGTCGCTGTTTTAGCACGAGTTTTGGGCCTTTCATAGTCATGGAGATTTTACAAATTCAATGAAGCCCGGGGTTGTGAGTGAATCATGCGGAAGAATCGAAAATCAAACAATAAGATGAAGCCTTAAAGTGCTAAATTTTGTTTTTATTCCCTTAAAGATATATATTACAATACAAATTACTCTTATTTATCGTAAGAGATTTAAGGTATATAATAATTTGATTACCATCAAATTTGATCATTACCATTTCAATACAATCTTGTTGAGTTTTCCATTTCTTTCTTTATTTGGAGATTGACTATCTCGAATCAGTCACCCATTTTCGTTCGTACATTTACACAAACACATTTTATCATCGCTCCCCACGCTTGGTTGAACAAAAAGGCTAAGTTGTCTTTATTTGGCCCATTGTTGACCTAATTATTTGATCTATTGTTAGTCCTAATAATATTGTTGATCTAAGCCCTTTTTTTTTTTTTTTTTTTTTTCTATTCAACTTCTGGAAAAGGAAAGGGGGACAAACAAAAAGCACAAAAACAAATTGCAATGGAGGATCTTTGCCACTCCTAATTCTTAAAGCTGAAAGGAAATGAGAGTTATCGAGAATGCTTTCAAACATAACGTAGGAAGCGGCCCATTTTGTAACCGAGTGTGCCAAAAAATTGACACATCTAGAGACCTTTGAAGCTGTCCAAGAACTGAAAAAGGAGAGCTGCTGGTGACAGTCGGCAATCACAGGAGCACAAGGCCAATCCGAGAAGATGTGACCTTGGTTAATGGCCAAGATAGTGAGGAGGGAGTCGCCTTCCACGATAATAGAGGGATAGCTATAAGAAGCTGCTAAGCGGACAGCAAGCAAGGTGGCAGAGGCCTCACCAAAAGAAGCTTCAGAGGGGGGAAATTGCTGGGTACGGGCAGCCAAAATCCAACCATTATCGCTACTTAGAACTGCAGAAACTACATTGAAGTTAGGACGAACAATAACGTCAAAATTCACTTTAAAAGACCCATGAGGAAGAGAGGACCACTGGAGAGGAGTGCTCTAAGAATCAACCCATGCCTTTAAATGTTTTTGAATAAAGACAAGAATGGCTTTATGACAAACGTGTGGGTTTGGATAAACACCACCATGAATAAGACAATTTCTAGCCATCCAAATGTGGTCCTTGGTGATAAGCCCATTTACAACCCTACTTGAAAGGCTCTCACAACGAGCTTTAAATGAAACAATTTTCTTTTACCATTTGTTTTTGCAAACTTGTTGGGCGATCATTAAAATGATAGGAAAAACTTCTCTTACTTCCCTCATGCATATTTCATCACTTTTATAATAGTACTCTTAAACTTTAAAAAGTTATAATATTGGGTTATTATTATGTTTTAAAATTTTCAATGTCACACCTCTACTTATAGGATTTAAAGTTAAATAAGATGGTTAATTAATAGGTGAAATATCTCTTATACTCTTGTAAAAGTTATAAAATTACCTTAATTAAATAATTTTTTTGAAGATTAATATAGACTGCAGTTTTATTTGGAAATTTATGCTTTCTGTTCTGTTTTACCACATACATACAAACTAAGAAATCGCTTATAGATTAAACAATAAATGAAGCATACAAGGGACTTCAAATGAGAATAAAGCCCCTTTTAGATTGCCCGCGAAGCAAACTAATCCAGGAATAATCTGCCTAAAAGTTATTCACCTACTTCCATTTACTCTTGTTTTCTCCTTTCCAGAGTTTGGATTAAAGCCCCTTTAATGCCATTTTTGGATCTAGGTGTTACAAATAATATTATATATTTTATTTCAAATTTGTGTTGTAAACATTTAGTACCCACTAATTAGCTTCATGATACATAAATAAGACAAACTAAAACAGAAAAAACAAACATACATGCATGGAAATATATAGCTTTTAATACGGTTGACATCTATAGTAGCCTAGACGTAACTGCTTTACATTTCCTCAGTACTGAAGCCTCTCTTAAGCATTCCTCAATAAAGCTGAATTTTGAAGATTTTGCAGATTTTATGCGCTCAAGTTTCCTTGTAAGTTCCATAATATCTCTATCAAGTTGATCAACAACATTGTCTACTTGCTTTTCAACATAAAGACCAAAATGAGCATGTGTAACTCTCTTCAAATGATCAAAGGCAAACTCAATTTTAAATCCTGCAAATTGCAAGGTTTCCAAGCATCTCCACCAACCGAGAAGCATATCATCAGTGATATCCACAACCATGATGTTTCTCATGCGATCTATGCACTCACATAACATGAAAAAGTAAATCGATTTCAATTTAGGACTAAAAATGGATTCGGCACCAATATCCCCATGGTTGGAAAGCAAGTGGTTTAAGATTGAGGCCAACTTACGAGTAGTCATGTAATTCCCAACATTGATAACCTCTTCTTTTGTATGAGAACCAACATGCCAATCATAAGGAAACATGTTATGCGAAACCTCAGAATAATTAAGATAATCCATAAATTGTGTATAGGCCTTGTCAGAAAACATTATAATTTCATCATGGTCATAAGCTTCTATCTTTTCAGCAGTAGTTTTTTCTCTAATCGTTTTCCTTAAGGATATTTCCTCGATTATAGTCAAAGTGCTTAAAAAATCTTTCCAACTTAAAGTCGGCTTGAGTTGTTTTTTATATTTTTTCTGCATCCTTTCTTTTAACGCATCTTTGGTAATAACCTTACCAAACTGTCCAAGCGGATTCCTCAACTCTACATCTCCATATTCTCCATTTAGCGATGATATTACCTACAAACCAACCAGAGACATTGAGTTAAGAGCATGAACCAATTGTAAAATTAAAAATCTTGATATAAAAAATTAATGAAGTACCAACTGTTGGCACCAACCAATCCCACATGACGTCAAATGACACTAACCTATATAATATATTGTTAGGGAGATTGACACATATTAGTCTTTCATTGAAACTATAATATAGCATGCATGTTGGGACATCACTCGACTAAAAAGCTTAAATCTACAAGTTTTGGCCTAGCTATATATATATGCTTTATTAACCATTTATACTTGTGACATATTTCTAATACGGTGATTCAATTTTTTTACATTTACACATGTATACCTAACAAAAACGTATTTAACTTTGAGCAAATTTTGAGAATTCAAGTAGTTTATGGAGTTCTACCTTAATAGAAAATTTCCACCATCTAGGCACATCGATTCTAGTGTTGAAAATGGTTAAAAGCTACATTAGTTTTTTAAAGCAATTTTTTCAAAGAAAAATGCTATAGGTGCTAAATCTTTAACCAATAGATAGAAAGAATTGATACCAAATTAATGTGGAGCTGATTTATTGGAGAAAATCAAAACAATTAATCAAGAGAAATGATACAGGTACCAATGAATGAGCTCCACATTAACTTGATACTCATCTCTTAGTAAAAAATTTAATACCCATAGCATTTCCCTTTATCTAAAAGATCATCTGCACATGACATTGTTAATTTATCTGATGATGCACAGAGCTCCAAAATACTAAAGTTAAGAGTATTTGATTCAATATGCTATCAAAAAGAGTAGCCAGGTTATTGTTTGAACTTTCAAATCTTCAACTGTAAGATTTTATATATGAGCTTACGTACCTCAAGATGACGCATTTAATATCAGCAGCAAAGTGACATTCTATGCACTAATAAATGGGTAATAGTGGATCCAGCCTTTCTTCCTCACAAGCATCGCAATAGAATTCATCGTCTGTCTCATCTTCATGCTGAGCAGGAGAATTGATAAGAATGAGGGGATGTATGTGGGATTTGTGTTTAATGGAATATGGTAATGGACCACACGTATGATGGAGATTGAAGTCACAGTACAGACAACTGAAGCCATATGATTCACAAGTGGATTTGCAAGCGCTGCAGTACTTGATCAGTTCATCCTCACCTCTATTATTCTTTCTAATATTGACGTTGAATTGAAGAAGGTGATCGTGGCCTTCGAATGTGATGCAGATATAGTTTAGAATGGCTTATCTTATCTTATCTTATCTTATCTTATCTTATCTTATCTTATTTTTTAGTCTTTTATTAGATTTCTTTGTTAGTCGTTTATTCTATCTTATCTTTCAGTCTTTATTTGAATTAGGTTTCTTTGTTAGTCTTTTATTTGGTTTAGTTGTCTTTCGTAGACTTCTAAATTAACTCTATTTCATTGTTATCTTAGGACTAGGAGTCTTGGGCTATAAATATATGCTTATAGCCTTTAACAATTCAGTTTATGATTATTATTGAGTTTGTTTAATAAGAATTACTCAGAGTTGAGTTTCTTTGTGTTTTTCCTTAAACCATAGATAGAATCTATAGTTTTTAAGAAGATTTCTTTGATTCTTGTGATAGTCTCACAATCTTAGAAATATTTATCCCTTCTACTTGCTGTTTTTCTTGTTCACCACAATCCTACGCTGCATCAGTTGGTATCAGAGCTCCAGTTTTCTTTCCATGGCACCGCCAAACACAAGAAGAAGGGGCAACCGCTTTGCAAATTTGGAGGACGTGTATGAACGTGAAAAAGTAGTAGGTGAAACACGCACGGAGGAGCAGTGGCAACTCATGGTGGAAACGGTCGCTGATTTGAAGGCCCAACTTGCAGCCTCCAATGCTCGAGCGGCCAATCCGGAGGGGCGCCATGAGCACCGTCGACAACCCTCACCGACCAGCTCGGAGGAGGAAGACGAACAACGTACGGAGAATGAAGCCCGGAATCCTTTTGCAAGGCGCGGAGTACAAGGGCATCAACCCCACGTCCAAGCCCAAGCCAATCGATGGGAAAGCGGTTTCAAACTCGATATTCCAGAATTTCAAGGGGGTCTCCAACCCGAAGAATTCTTGGATTGGGTAGCGGCCGTTGAAGAAATTCTTGATTTCAAAGGGGTGCCTGACGATCGACGAGTTTCTTTAGTCGCAACCAAATTCCGGGGAAGGGCAGCTGCATGGTGGCAGCAATTGAAGCAATCCCGAGGGCGGCAAGGCAAGACGAAGATCAACAAGTGGGAGAAACTGTTGAAGCATATGAGGCCAGCCTTTTTACCCTATAATTACACTCGAACTATGTATCAAAAGCTGCAAAACTTGAGCCAAGGGTCAAAGTCCGTGGACGAATACACGGAAGAATTTTACAAGTATCTAACACGTGTTGATCTAGTCGAAACCGACGATCAATTAGTGTCACGATACATTGGGGGTTTACGTCACCAAATTCAGGACTCGTTAAACCTCTTTGACCCAAAGAATGTGTCGGAAGCCCATCAAAGAGCACTCTTGCTTGAGAAAACGGCCTCACGAGGGTCCTATGGAATTTTTGGCCGTGGAACCGGGGGAAGCACAAACCGATCAAGCGGGCCATTCACGGCTCGAAGCCCCACGCAAACCCCAACTCAAAACCGGATCCCAACCACAACGGGTCCATCCAACCGAGGGGCAACTACGAGTGGCCCTAAATGCTTTCGATGTGGAGAATCAGGCCATCGAATGGCGGATTGCCGAAAAGGGGACAAATACGGTAAAGGTTTGCTTATTGAGTCGGGAGACACCTTCGATGAACAAGGTGAGGATGAGGAGTATGACACCACCATTGAGGACCATGGGAACGATGATGGAGAATTTGTATCCGGAGATGACGGTCCTCTTTTGATGATACGACGAATATGCTTAACACCTCGTAAGGAGGAAGGTGATGATGGGCAGCGCCACAATCTTTTTCACTCCACATGCACCATAGGGGGAAAAGTATGCAAACTTATCATCGACGGAGGCAGTTGTGAAAACGTGGTGGCGGAAGAAGCGGTCCGAAAATTAGCCCTTGAAACAGAAAAACATCCTACACCATACCGCTTGGAGTGGCTCAAGAAGGGAAACGAGGTAATAGTATCCAAACGTTGCCTTGTAACTTTTTCAATTGGATCAAGATATAAAGACAAAACTTGGTGTGACGTGGTGGCCATGGATGCATGCCACTTATTGCTAGGAAGGCCTTGGCAATATGATAGGAATGCTCATCATGACGGAAGGAAGAACACCTATAGTTTTTTGGTTGATAATGTAAAACTCACTCTTTTGCCTAACCCGGGAGACAAACCTAAACCTTCTAAAGGGGCGGGCCAAAATCTCTTAGCTAAGAGGGAATTCATTAAGGAGATGCGTGATTCCAATCAAGTATATGTCCTAGTTGGAAAGGAATGCACTCCCACGGAGGAGGAGGTCCCGGTTGCAATCAAGGGATTAGTGGAGGAGTTTGCCGATGTGTTCCCAAAAGAATTACCGGAAGAGCTGCCGCCTCTTCGCGACATTCAACACCAAATTGACTTGGTGCCCGGTTCTAATCTCCCCAACCGACCACACTACCGCATGAGTCCCAAGGAGCATGAAGAGCTGCGCCGACAAGTGGAAGAGTTACTAACCAAGGGACATATCCGGGAAAGCTTGAGCCCATGTGCAGTTCCAGCTTTGCTTACACCTAAGAAAGATGGATCATGGAGAATGTGTGTCGATAGCCGCGCTATCAATAAGATCACAGTAAGGTACAGATTTCCTATTCCTAGATTAGATGACTTATTAGATCAATTAAGTGGGGCAACAATATTTACGAAGTTAGACTTGAAGAGTGGGTACCATCAAATTCGGGTACGGGTTGGTGACGAATGGAAGACCGCGTTCAAGACACGTGAAGGACTCTACGAATGGTTAGTAATGCCGTTTGGCTTATCTAACGCTCCTAGTACCTTTATGAGAGTTATGAATCAGGCATTCCGCCCATTCATTGGAAAGTTTGTAGTCGTCTACTTCGACGATATCCTCATATATAGCTCTACCATTGAGGAGCACCTTCAACATGTAAGGGAGGTACTAAGTGTCTTGCGCAAGGAGAAATTTTACGCAGCCCCGGCAAAATGCAATTTCATGACGGAATCCGTTCTTTTTCTTGGGTATGTGGTGTCCAAGGACGGGTTAGCGGTGGATGAGTCAAAGATAGCAGCAGTTCGGGATTGGCCTCTCCCCACTACACTACATGAGGTCCGCAGTTTTCATGGGTTAGTATCTTTTTATCGGCGCTTTATTTACAACTTTAGTACCATCTTAGCACCGATTACGGAATGCATGAAGGCGGGTAAATTCTCGTGGAGTGAAGCAGCCACCACCGCCTTCAAGTTGATCAAGGTCAAATTGACCACCGCTCCCTTACTAGTTCTTCCAGATTTTGACCTACCTTTTGAGTTGCATTGTGATGCATCAAAAGTAGGAATTGGAGCAGTACTCAGCCAAAAAGGCAAACCGGTAGCCTATTTTAGTGAGAAGTTAAAGTGCGCCCAACTCAATTATAGCACTTATGATATTGAGTTCTACGCATTAGTACAAGCACTGAAACATTGGAGCTCATACCTCGCCTACAACAACTTCATTTTGTACTCGGACCATGAAGCACTTAAACACCTCAGCAGTCAAGATAAATTGTCATCTCGGCATGCTAAATGGGCCGCTTTTGTCCAACAATTCAACTTCACAATCAAGCACAAGTCCGGAGCATTGAACAAAGTGGCAGATGCCCTCAGCCGGAAATCATCACTATTAGTCACCATGAAAACAGAGGTACTCGGTTTTGAATTATTAAAAGATTCTTTGTCTAGTGATCCGTTTTTTGGTCCTATTATTGAGGAGGTGTCATCGGGCGAGCGAAGAGACTTCAATTTGTGTAATGGGTTCCTATTCAAAGGTACTCAATTATGCATTCCTGAAGGTAGTCTAAGGTTGAAAATCATCCATGAGCGCCATTATGAAGGTCACATGGGAAGGGATAAAACATTACAACTGGTGGCGGACCAGTTCTATTGGCCGAGTATGCGGAAAGAAGTGGACAAATTTGTGAAGAGCTGCAGAATATGTCAAGTGTCCAAGGGGTCGGCTACTAATGCCGGGTTATATATGCCCCTTCCTATTCCGGAAGGGCCATGGACCAACGTGAGCATGGACTTCGTGCTAGGCTTACCTAAAACCCAAAAAGGTAATGATTCAATCTTTGTCATTGTTGATAGATTTTCAAAAATGGTGCATTTCATTGCGTGCAAGAAGACCGCCAATGCGGTGAATGTCGCCCAATTGTATTTCAGAGAGGTCTACCGCCTCCATGATTTGCCATTGTCTATCGTATCCGATCGCGACACAAGGTTTCTTAGCCACTTCTGGCGCTATTTGTGGAGGTTATCCCATACTAGGCTTGATTTCAGCAGTGCATATCATCCACAGACGGACGGACAAACAGAGGTCGTTAACCGATCATTGGGAGCCTTACTTCGAAGCTTGGTGGGGGAGAATATCAAATCATGGGATCAAAAATTGTTCCAAGCCGAGTTCGCCTACAACCGTTCCACTAACCGGAGCACTGGCCTTAGCCCATTTACCATCATTTATGGGAGTAATCCTCGTGCCCCATTGGATTTGGTTCCTCTTCCCAATTTGAAGCGGCCGCATGCTACAGCTGAGGACTTAATAGCTCAGATACACGCAGGTCACAAGTTCACCATCCACAATTTACAACAATCTACCGTAAAGTATAAGGAGGATGCGGATAAAAAGCGCTGTGCTGTTGAGTTCGAGGAAGGGGATTTTGTGTGGGCTGTGTTAACTAAAGATAGGTTTTCTGTTGGCGAGTATAACAAGTTGGCTGCCCGCAAGATTGGTCCGGTAGAGATTATAGAGAAGATCAATTCAAATGCGTACCGGTTGAACCTACCTAGTCATATCAAGACATCTGACGTTTTCAATGTCAAACACCTTGTACCATTCACCGGTGATTCGCCGAATGAGGATTCGAATTCGAGGTCGAATTCTGTTCAACCTGGGGAGAATGATGCAGATATAGTTTAGAATGGCTTATCTTATCTTATCTTATCTTATCTTTTAGTCTTTTATTAGGTTTCTTTGTTAGTCGTTTATTCTATCTTATCTTTCAGTCTTTATTTGAATTAGGTTTCTTTGTTAGTCTTTTATTTGATTTAGTTGTCTTTCGTAGACTTCTAAATTAACTCTATTTCATTGTTATCTTAGGACTAGGAGTCTTGAGCTATAAATATATGCTTATAGCCTTTAACAATTCAGTTTATGATTATTATTGAGTTTGTTTAATAAGAATTACTCAGAGTTGAGTTTCTTTGTGTTTTTCCTTAAACCATAGATAGAATCTATAGTTTTTAAGAAGATTTCTTTGATTCTTGTGATAGTCTCACAATCTTAGAAATATTTATCCCTTTTACTTGCTGTTTTTCTTGTTCACCACAATCCTACGCTGCATCAGAATGTTATGGCAGGCATTATCACACTGGTGCATTCTCTGTGCAAGCCAAAGTTACAATTAATCTTACACTCACAAACGTAGGCGAATCTGTGCCAGTACTGGATATAATGGCGACAGGCATTGCATCGTCGACTACCTTCATCCTTGATTGGTTTTAGGGTGAGAGGGTGGTATGGATGCAAGGGATGGAAAATCACTTCCGGCAAGTTAAAACACGACAGATGGAGAAAGAAGCCACATTGGAGGCAACCATAGGTCTTCGGGTCCCGGCAGGATCTTCCACACATGCGGCACTTAATGTGATGGACAGGTATGTTCTCGAAGAGTAGCAATGGATGCTCATGGTGGCTAAAATGTAGTGTAGGAACAGGGTGGTCCCTTTCTTCTTTCGCTAGCCTTATAAAAGCGCACATAACATCAAGGCTGAAGTTGCACTTGTCGCAGCCGAAGGTGAAGCCCCCGCAACTCCTGCGACAAGCATAACATGAACGGTCCTAGGAATTTCGGTGAAATTTTTGTTTGAAGTAGGAATTTGGGAGTACTATGGGAAGGCACTCGTGGCAATGGACGAAGAAGCCCCCGGGAGGGTTGGCAGAAGCACAACAGGAAAATCCATCGGAATTTGGGTATAGGGCAAGAGGGTGTGGGTGAAGGGGGAGTTTGTTAGTTCTTGTGTTGGCTTAATTCAGTTCCAAAATGCAGATGTTACTGTTCACAGGCTCAAACACTGATATAGAATGCTCATAATCCAATCTCCACCGTTCATAATGTAGATTCATGTGTTATGAACGTCCCTGCAAAATTTCAGCTCAATCGGACCACAAACGTCCATCGATCGGAGCTGTTGATCAAGACTGGACAGGCCGGGTCCGGACCGCAATTCCCCGGGTCCGGACCTCATTTCCAGAAACTCAAATTTTGCTTCGCAAAGCCGTGTCCGGATAGCCCATTAACATGTCCGGACACCCCATACGTTTTAGGCCCAAAAACGTGATTTTAAGTGGGTTAAGTCTAGGGTTTTGTCGGGGGTATATATACATCAATATAGAAGAGAGAGGCACGAATTTTTACCCCCAGAGAGTTCGTCGGAGGCTGTGCTAAGAGAGATCATATGTGGTGAGCGTTAAATTAAATCTCTTAGAGTTTTAGTTATTCCTTTGATAAATCTATAGTTGGGAAGTCTATCGGAAGGGTCCGGTAAAGGAGAATCACGTTGAAGAAGATTGTGAGCAAGGAGACGAGTTGTATGCTTATCGATCTTACAGAGCCAAGGTCTTGCAAAGGGTTGTAAGTGTTCCTAGTGTCTGTAATCTCTGGATAATCTTTTGATAGTGATTTCCTGGGTTTGGCTGCCCCGGAGAGATTTTACTTTTAGATCAGTTTCTAAAAGGTTTCCTCTTCGTAACCAAAATATCTATGTCTGCCTCTTTATTGCTTTATATATTTTGGGTGATTGAATTGTTTATTGCTTCATAATATTAATTCCGCATAAATTGTGATAAACAAGTTTTTGGAGTCGGCATAGCGTTTTGCAGGGTTTGTCCAACTCCTGCTGTAGATTTGCACATGATTCGTGCAGGGAGAACCCACATAAGTCCCTGCAACTGTAGATCAGACCTTCAGCGCAATATTCATCGCATGCTTGGCAAAACACCCTATCTTCTCTCTTCTTTTCTCTCAGCGATAGCACATGCCGGTGATTGAAATGCTCAATCTCCATCTCTGTCTTTCTCTAGGTTTTTTTTTTTTTTTTTGGGTCTCACGAAAAAAGAAAGAAAGAGAGAGTGACCTAATTAAGAAGTGCATCTAGCTTCGATCAGCATTTTTCTTACAAATATATATAATCACAGACTGAAGAATTAGAGAATTACAAATAAATTTATATATAACTTTGGCTACTTTTGTCATTTTCTGCATTTTCAACAAACATCATTTCAAGCTCTCTCGATTATAGATGAGAGAGGGAGAAACGGACAAGTGATGATGACTCTACAAGGACGGGGACCATTAACTGCCCCCTGCGGAAAATATATGTTTAGTCTCCTGTTTGCATTTATCTAGCTCCTAAATTATTATTTCTGATACTTATCCAGCTCCTTTCAACTATATATACTTTTCTTTTTATTTGACACCCTATGATGATCCATAAATCTACTCAACCAACCATTAATCATAGGCAGCCGGCCAGGGATACTTCCAAGGATCCGGCTTACCTGCTTTTATTATAATAACAGCAAACTATTTTAAAAGAGATCAAACAGTCGTTTGTTTTGAAGGATGCCGTTTACATCGTTTTCTGTCTGACCATCACCAATACCTAGCCTGTCAGCTGTCTGCTGATGTCAAACACTCTCACTGGAGGAACTCAAAGGGAACGAGATATCATCTGATTTCAGATCTGGGCATAGACTGAAGAACAATATTGAGAACCACCTAATTAAACTCAGTTTTGAAAAATGACGAAGAGAGGATATGATGGGAGTTCAAGAGGTCAGAGTACTTGCGTTTGGTAGGAATTTTGGCTTCCCCATGTGGCTGCATGTACTCATTTTGGCCGACGAGTTGGCCATGCATGTTGTTAATGGATATTGTATGTTCGGTGCTGATGATTCCTCTGGTAATCCAGAGTTTGCTATTCAAAAAAAATTTTGATTTTTTTTTTTTTTTTGGTTAAAAAAAAAAAAAAAAAAAAAAGGTTTAGAGAGACGGATCGAGAGATGTTGGCGCCTATTTGACACAGCTCAGCCGTGGAGACAGAGAAAGCTAGGGCTGAACTCCAACATTGGACGTCGCTGTTTTAGCACGAGTATTGGGCCTTCCATAGTCATGGAGATTTTACAAATTCAAAGAAGCCCGGGGTTGTGAGTGAATCGTGCGGAAGAATCGAAAATCGAACAATAAGATGAAGCCTTAAAGGGCAAAATTTTGTTTTTAATCCCTTAAAGATAATACAATACAAATTACTTTTATTTATCGTAAGAGATTTGAGGTATATAATAATTTGATTACGATCAAATCTAATTAATTACCATTTCAATACAATCTTGTTTTCCATTTTTTTTTTTTATTTGGAGATTGACTATCTCGAATCAATCATCCATTTTCATTCGTACATTTACACAAACACATTTTATCATCACTCCCCGCTGCCGGTTGAACAAAAAGGCTGAGTTTGTCTTTATTTAGCCCATTGTTGACCTAATTATTTGGTCTATTATTAGTCCTAATATTGTTGATCTAAGCCCATTTACAACCCTACTTGAAAGGCTCTCACAACGAGCTTTAAATGAAACAATTTTCTTTTACCATTTGTTTTTGCAAACTTGTTGGGCGGTCATTAAAATGATAGGAGAAACTTCTCTTACTTCCCTCATGCATGTTTCATCACTTTTATAATAGTACTCTTAAACTTTAAAAAGTTATAATATTGGGTTATCATGTTTTAAAATTTTCAATGTCACCCCTACTAATAAGATTTAACGTTAAATAAGATGGTTAATAGATGAAATATCTCTTATACTCTTGTTAAAGTTATAAAATTACATTAATTAAATAATTAAAAAAAAAAAAAAAAAAAAAAACCTACTGCTAGCTTGGTCGTGGGTCCCCGGGGGCAAATTTTCAAATAGAGGTATTTTTGATATTTTGGTGGCCTCTATTAGGATTTAACAAAAAAATCTTAACGGAATGGTAACATTACAAACTTTTAAAATATAGCGATCCGACATTACACTCTTTTAAAGTTTGAGTATACGATTTATAAAAGTGATAAAATATCAAGGAGTAAGTGAAGTTTTTCCAAAAATATATTATGAAAGCCTTTAATGAGTGATTTAATGCCACTTTTGTTTCCCTTCTCCGTAAAAAAAAGTTGGTGCTGCGGAGATTAAGAACTTATCAAACGACTGTAAGTTTGATGAAAAAAAAAAAAAAAACTGCGTCTTATGCATGCGTTCATAAATGTGTTGTGAAAAAGTAAAGTTTTGTTAAAGTAGTAAATCACATTAATCAAATTTTGTATTTGAATATAGGGCCTCCTAAACTGAAATTAAGGTCCATTACAATCCCTTCTTATCGTAAACGAACGACCAAAATTATACCACGTAATCATTGAATAATAATAATAATTAATAAATAAATAAAAGGGGGGGATTGACTATAATTCTCTATCAAGTAGTCAAAAAAATGAAAGGGACGGAAAAATTGTAGTAATGTGAGAGAAGAGTTTTCTGACCGAAAACGAGCCCACACACCTGAGCATGTTGCTTGGGTAGTGGACAGGAAGCCACATGCCACCCTGCTTCTTCAGCAAAGAAGGGCCCATCGGGCCTCCTCAGTCCACACATCCCTGCCCAATTACAACTGGAAGGGCGCAATTTCATGGATCCCCGTCGGATCTGGATCCCCTGGAATTCCAGAATCTGGAATTAAATGATCTTGGCCTTCCATTTTATTTGAAGGTCCAAAATATGCCATGTGGCTAAAACCCACTTCCCTCCCAAAACCCGGATACGAAGAAATTCCCACCCAAAACCCATTTCTTCCTCACGTTTGAAGAAAATCCCAACTTTACCCTTCTTCATCCTCTACCTCTTCTTCCTCACATCTAGCTTCTTCATCTGCATCTAAGGCTTCTTTTCTGCATCTAAAACCCACTTCCCTCAAAACCCACTTGTTTTTAGGATACCAAGAAATTCTCTCTCAAAACCCACTTCTTCCTCACGTCTGAAAAAAAAAATCCCAGCTTTACCCTTCTTCGTCTTCCACAGAAAACCGAAAGAAAAAATTGAGGCTAAGCCGCTACTTGAATCGCACGGCCTTTCTGCCGCTTTTAGTGGACTCTCGCTTGTTGGTTCTTCGTCACCGGAAGGCGGAGTCAAATCCACACACAAAACCCAAGGGCAAACGCCAATACCAAATATTCGGTCAGGTTAGGTTCTCTGATTTGGGTTATTGTGTGCCTTTTTGGATTATAAGTTTTGTGAGTATTTTTGTATTGAGGCAATTTTTTTTGCTGGGAGAATTGAGGAAAAAAAAAAATTAATCGTGAGAAAATTCTGTTGGACTTTGTTTGTTGCGGACGTGTTTTTACATATCACAACTGCAGAGTAATAGTAAATGGTACATTCCTGAACGAATACACTCACGAAAAGACCATAGACCAAGTACCTTCTTTTTAAGAAACCTTAACGCCCTCAAAGAAGCTAGATTTTTCTCAAAAATTCTTCTGCAGATACTTTGGCATTCTCCAAAAGAGGAAGAAGTTGATTTTCTCCAGATGTTCTACTTTTTTCTAGAACAGGTACATAATCGATGTCAATCCTCCTCAAAAGAAAATAAGCCTTAGATGCAGAGGAGTAAATGTCTAGATGTGAGGAAGAAGCCTAAAGAAGAGGCAGAGGAAGAAGAAGCGTAAAACTGGGATTTTCTTTGACGTGAGAAAGAAGTGGGTTTTGGGATGGAGAGCTGCTGCTATACGGTTTCGGCAGAAAACATGAGTTTTCTGCCCACCAATCACCACATGACACATCAGCACTTTAAAAAAAATGCAAAAACTTAAAATGAGAATAAAACACCAAAACAAAAAAAGCAAAATAAGGGTAGTCATGAGAGAACCACCAGCCTCATTTGGGTGGCCGGCGCGGCCAACCACAGGCCACGGGGTGGCCGACGAGCCACCCCCATGGCCTGGGGGGCCCGCCGGCCACCCCAGATAGATCTGGGGGTGGCGTGCGGTCACCCCTAAGCCTCGGGGGTGGCCCACGAGCCACCCCCAGCAAGATTTAGGGTGGCTGCGAGCCAACCCATAGGCCCTGGAGTGGCCCGCGAGCCGCCCCCCATGGTGGCAAGGG
>NC_081541.1:4742205-4747846 GCF_901000735.1 Corylus avellana
GTGTCCACTAGCGACCCTCATAGGCTTGTGCACACTCCCACCATCTTAGGCTGGGTAATGCTTTGATACCATTTTTGTAACAATCTGATATTTCTAGCCCAGTTTCACCTAGTAACTAGGCAATGTGGGACTTAGCACCCATGACTATCTCTATAAACTACCCACTCAATGTGTGCTCCAATACCACATGACCTGGCGTTACTAGGTGGCTCTGATACCATTTTTGTAACGATCTGATCTCATATAGCGGAAAAACTGTAATTATCAATACAAAAGTATACTGTTAAAATACTTTTCTTTATACAAAAAATACCCAAAGCTATGTCGTACAAGGCATTTATACACATCTATCCGACAGTCTAAACTCTAGACAAAACTTAACCAACTTGGAATCTCTGTACATCTCAATATGAATCTCTAATCACAACTGCATAATTACCTTGATTTTCCATTCCTGCAAGCACTACAAAAACTGTGAAGTAGTGAGTCAATTGATTTCCGACAATATAAATCATTGTTGAATAATATATATATAGCAAAATGCTAGACAAGTTATAAAACCACAAAAATCCGTATTATTGGATATCAATATCATACTCAGTAAGTAAGAATACTTACAGTGGATTACATGAAGGGATCATCAAAGGTAATTACTTGAAACCCGTTCTGCTGCAGTTGGTCCATACCCATAACAATCCCTTCACTGACTTTCTCTCTCTCTCTCTCTCTCTCTCTCTCCTAAACTCTCTTTCTTCCTCTTCAGCTCTCTGTCTTAAATTTCCCATCTCACTCTCGGTTTCTCTTGTGTTCTTTCTTTCTTGTAGCGCTTGGTCTCGCCCTTTCTCTCTCTGTTCTGAGTAAACACTCTTAGAAAGAAGAAAGACCGAGTAAAAAGCGGAAGAAGGAAGAATATATGCAAGAGATGGGAGAGGAGATGAGTTGTGAAAATTCTGAAGGAGAAGAGCTCTATTTATAGGAGAAAATCAAACACTATTCTATCGTCAATTTACAATTATACCCTCATTTTATTATTTCACCAACCCTATACTATTTCACCAACCCTATACTATTCTACCAACCCTATACCATTCTACCTATACTATTCTACCTTCTTATTCTACCATCCTTATACCTACCATTTACTATCCTATTATTTCACCAATTATTACAATCATACTCCAAATTATACCAATCAATCATCAATTATCATATCTCTTAAATCTCCCAATAAAATAATAAATATAAAATCATCATCATGATATAATAACCTCAAATCAACATTCATTCCAATAATATTCATAAGATCTAATAAATTCCTCAAGAATAAATATTATTACCTAATATCATCAATAAATATCTCAACCTCAAAGTAAATGTCATTACCTAATATGAATATTGATATAATCATAGCATCAATTTAATATCTCTAAAATAATACTTTAAAAATCTGGGGTGCTACACATGGGATGAATGGAACATTTGTCTTTGCTTGGGTTAAGCAATATGAGTTTCTTGCCATTTTTTGTCTCATGTATATTTTGCATATTTGGAGCATGTTTGGATATTCATTGTGCAATACATGAGTCATTGATGTGTTATCATGTGTGTTCATTTAACTTTTGAGGGGGAGAAACATGCTTTGCATTTCCAGTTTCTTGTTGTTAATTGAGTCATACATTGAGGGGGAGTTTTGCTGATGTTTCTTTATGATCACGCATTCTACGTCATTTTTTTATCATGAGTTTTATTAATGTCTTCTTGTTCCTTGATGTATTTTGTAAAGTGTTTCAGGAAACATGAAGACCTTTTGTCATTCTGTGACAAAAAGGGGAAGTAAATATGGGGAGATTATGGGATTGGCTTGACATTTTGGTTTTGTCACTGAATTGCCAAATGGGGAGTTTGTTAGTTCTTGTGTTGGCTTAATTCAGTTCCAAAATGCAGATGCTACTGTTCACAGGCTCAAACACTAATATAGAATGCTCAGAGTCCAATCTCCACCGTTCATAATGTAGATTCATGTGTTATGAACGTCCCTGCAAAATTTCAGCTCAATCGAACCACAAATGCCCATCGATCGGAGCTGTTGATCAAGACTGGACATGCCGGGTCCGGACCGCAATTCCCCGGGTCCGGACCTCATTTCCAGAAACTCAAATTTTGCTCCGCAAAGCCGTGTCCGGACAGCCCATTAACATGTCCGAACACCCCGTAAGTTTTAGGCCCAAAAACGTGATTTTACGTGGGTTAGGTCTAGGGTTTTGTCGGGGGTATATATACATCAATATAGAAGAGAGAGGCACGAATTTTTACTCCCAAAGAGTTCGTCGGAGGCTGTGCTAAGAGAGATCATATGTGGTGAGCGTTAAATTAAATCTCTTAGAGTTTTAGTTATTCCTTTGATAAATCTACGGTTGGGAAGTCTATCGGAAGGGTCTGGTAAAGGAGAATCACATTGGAGAAGATTGTGAGCAAGGAGACGAGTTGTATGCTTGTCGATCTTACAGAGCCAAGGTCTTGCAAAGGGTTGTAAGTGTTCCTAGTGTCTGTAATCTCTGGATAATCTTTTGATAGTGATTTCCTGGGTTTGGCTGCCCCGGAGAGGTTTTACTTTTAGATCAGTTTCTAAAAGGTTTCCTCTTCGTAACCAAAATATCTGTGTCTGCCTCTTTATTACTTTATATATTTTGGGTGATTGAATTATTTATTGCTTCATAATATTAATTCCGCATAAATTGTGATAAACAAATTTTTAGAGTCGGCATAGCGTTTTTCAGGGTTTGTCCATCTCCTGTGGTAGATTTGCACATGATTCGTGCAGGGAGAACCCACATAAGTCCCTGCAACTGTAGATCAGACCTTCAGCGCAATATTCATCGCATGCTTGGCAAAAAACCCTATCTTCTCTCTTCTTTTCTCTCAGCGATAGCACATGCCGGTGATTGAAATGCTCAATCTCCATCTCTGTCTTTCTCTAGGTTTTTTTTTTTTTTTTTGGGTCTCACGAAAAAAGAAAGAAAGAGAGAGTGACCTAATTAAGAAGTGCATCTAGCTTCGATCAGCATTTTTCTTACAAATATATATAATCACAGACTGAAGAATTAGAGAATTACAAATAAATTTATATATAACTTTGGCTACTTTTGTCATTTTCTGCATTTTCAACAAACATCATTTCAAGCTCTCTCGATTATAGATGAGAGAGGGAGAAACGGACAAGTGATGATGACTCTACAAGGACGGGGACCATTAACTGCCCCCTGCGGAAAATATATGTTTAGTCTCCTGTTTGCATTTATCTAGCTCCTAAATTATTATTTCTGATACTTATCCAGCTCCTTTCAACTATATATACTTTTCTTTTTATTTGACACCCTATGATGATCCATAAATCTACTCAACCAACCATTAATCATAGGCAGCCGGCCAGGGATAGTTCCAAGGATCCGGCTTACCTGCTTTTATTATAATAACAGCAAACTATTTTAAAAGAGATCAAACAGTCGTTTGTTTTGAAGGATGCCGTTTACATCGTTTTCTGTCTGACCATCACCAATACCTAGCCTGTCAGCTGTCTGCTGATGTCAAACACTCTCACTGGAGGAACTCAAAGGGAACGAGATATCATCTGATTTCAGATCTGGGCATAGACTGAAGAACAATATTGAGAACCACCTAATTAAACTCAGTTTTGAAAAATGACGAAGAGAGGATATGATGGGAGTTCAAGAGGTCAGAGTACTTGCGTTTGGTAGGAATTTTGGCTTCCCCATGTGGCTGCATGTACTCATTTTGGCCGACGAGTTGGCCATGCATGTTGTTAATGGATATTGTATGTTCGGTGCTGATGATTCCTCTGGTAATCCAGAGTTTGCTATTCAAAAAAAATTTTGATTTTTTTTTTTTTTTTGGTTAAAAAAAAAAAAAAAAAAAAAAGGTTTAGAGAGACGGATCGAGAGATGTTGGCGCCTATTTGACACAGCTCAGCCGTGGAGACAGAGAAAGCTAGGGCTGAACTCCAACATTGGACGTCGCTGTTTTAGCACGAGTATTGGGCCTTCCATAGTCATGGAGATTTTACAAATTCAAAGAAGCCCGGGGTTGTGAGTGAATCGTGCGGAAGAATCGAAAATCGAACAATAAGATGAAGCCTTAAAGGGCAAAATTTTGTTTTTAATCCCTTAAAGATAATACAATACAAATTACTTTTATTTATCGTAAGAGATTTGAGGTATATAATAATTTGATTACGATCAAATCTAATTAATTACCATTTCAATACAATCTTGTTTTCCATTTTTTTTTTTTATTTGGAGATTGACTATCTCGAATCAATCATCCATTTTCATTCGTACATTTACACAAACACATTTTATCATCACTCCCCGCTGCCGGTTGAACAAAAAGGCTGAGTTTGTCTTTATTTAGCCCATTGTTGACCTAATTATTTGGTCTATTATTAGTCCTAATATTGTTGATCTAAGCCCATTTACAACCCTACTTGAAAGGCTCTCACAACGAGCTTTAAATGAAACAATTTTCTTTTACCATTTGTTTTTGCAAACTTGTTGGGCGGTCATTAAAATGATAGGAGAAACTTCTCTTACTTCCCTCATGCATGTTTCATCACTTTTATAATAGTACTCTTAAACTTTAAAAAGTTATAATATTGGGTTATCATGTTTTAAAATTTTCAATGTCACCCCTACTAATAAGATTTAACGTTAAATAAGATGGTTAATAGATGAAATATCTCTTATACTCTTTTTAAAGTTATAAAATTACCTTAATTAAATAATTAAAATAAAATAAAAAAAACCTACTGCTAGCTTGGTCGTGGGTCCCCGGGGGCAAATTTTCAAATAGAGGTATTTTTGATATTTTGGTGGCCTCTATTAGGATTTAACAAAAAAATCTTAACGGAATGGTAACATTACAAACTTTTAAAATATAGCGATCCGACATTACACTCTTTTAAAGTTTGAGTATACGATTTATAAAAGTGATAAAATATCAAGGAGTAAGTGAAGTTTTTCCAAAAATATATTATGAAAGCCTTTAATGAGTGTTTTAATGCCACTTTTGTTTCCCTTCTCCGTAAAAAAAAGTTGGTGCTGCGGAGATTAAGAACTTATCAAACGACTGTAAGTTTGATGAAAAAAAAAAAAAAAAAACTGCGTCTTATGCATGCGTTCATAAATGTGTTGTGAAAAAGTAAAGTTTTGTTAAAGTAGTAAATCACATTAATCAAATTTTGTATTTGAATATAGGGCCTCCTAAACTGAAATTAAGGTCCATTACAATCCCTTCTTATCGTAAACGAACGACCAAAATTATACCACGTAATCATTGAATAATAATAATAATTAATAAATAAATAAAAGGGGGGGATTGACTATAATTCTCTATCAAGTAGTCAAAAAAATGAAAGGGACGGAAAAATTGTAGTAATGTGAGAGAAGAGTTTTCTGACCGAAAACAGGCCCACACACCTGTGCATGTTGCTTGGGTAGTGGACAGGAAGCCACATGCCACCCTGCTTTTTGAGCAAAGAAGGGCCCATCGGGCCTCCTCAGTCCACACATCCCTGCCCAATTACATCTGGAAGGGCACAATTTCATGGATCCCCCGGAATTCCAGA
>NC_081541.1:4747946-4749221 GCF_901000735.1 Corylus avellana
AAACCCACTTCCCTCCCAAAACCCGGATACGAAGAAATTCCCACCCAAAACCCACTTCTTCCTCACGTTTGAAGAAAATCCCAACTTTACCCTTCTTCATCCTCAACCTCTTCTTCCTCACATCTAGCTTCTTCATCTGCATCTAAGGCTTCTTTTCTGCATCTAAAACCCACTTATTTTTAGGATACCAAGAAATTCTCTCCCAAAACCCACTTCTTCCTCGCGTCTGAAAAAAAAAATCCCAGCTTTACCCTTCTTCGCCTTCCACAGAAAACCGAAAGAAAAAATTGAGGCTAAGCCGTTGCTTGAATCGCACGGCCTTTCTGCCGCTTTTAGTGGACTCTCGCTTGTTGGTTCTTCGTCGCCGGGAGGCGGAGTCAAATCCACACACAAAAGCCAAGGGCAAACGCCAATACCAAATATTCGGTCATGTTAGGTTCTTTGATTTGGGTTATTGTGTGCCTTTTTGGATTATAAGTTTTGTGAGTATTTTTGTATTGAGGCAATTTTTTTTGATGAGAGAATTGAGGAAAAAAAAAATTAATCGTGAGAAAATTCTATTGGACTTTGTTTGTTCCGAACGTGTTTTTACATATCACAACTGCAGAGTAATAGTAAATGGTACATTCCTGAACAAATACACTCACGAAAAGACCATAGACCAAGTACCTTCTTTTTAAGAAACCTTAACGCCCTCAAAGAAGCTAGATTTTTCTCAAAAATTCTTCTGCAGATACTTTGGCATTCTCCAAAAGAGGAAGAAGTTGATTTTCTCCGGATGTTCTAATTTTTTCTAGAACAGGTACATAATCAATGTCAATCCTCCTCGAAAGAAAAGAAGCCTTAGATGCAGAGGAAGAAATGTCTAGATGTGAGGAAGAAGCCTAAAGAAGAGGCAGAAGAAGAAGAAGGGTAAAATTGGGATTTTCTTTGACGTGAGAAAGAAGTGGGTTTTGGGAAGGAGAGCTGTTGCTATACGGTTGTGGCAAAAAACATGGGTTTTCTGCCCACCAATCACCACATGACACATCAGCATTTGAAGAAAAATGCAAAAACTTAAAATGAGAACAAAACACCAAAACAAAAAACAAAATAAGGGTAGTCATGAGAGAACCACCAACCCCATTTGAGTGGCCAGCGCGGCCAACCACAGGCCACGGGGTGGCCGCGCCGTCCATCCCTAGGCCACGGGGTGGCCGACGAGCCACCCCAGATAGATCTGGGGGTGGCATGCGGCCACCCCTAAGCCTCGAGGGTGGCCCACGAGCCACCCCC
>NC_081541.1:4749496-4814442 GCF_901000735.1 Corylus avellana
CACCCCACGTGGCTAATGAAGAGGTAGAGGGAGAGAGAGAAAGCAGTGGTTCTAGCGGCGGCAACTCTAGCTGAGGCAAGGTGGCAAGGTGGCTGGGGCTGTGAGGGGATAAAAATCAAGTGCAAGTGTTCTCATTTTATTTTCTTGCTCAAAGCTGATTTGACATTCAGCTATTGGAGGACAAAACTCACATTGTTTGCCACGACCGAAGTGAAGTTATTTTCTTTGGGAAGGAATGTCTTTTGGTATCCTAAAAAGGGTTTTGGGAGGGAAGTGGGTTTTAGCCACGTGGCTTATTTTGGACCTTCAAATAAAATGAAAGGGCAAGATCATTTAATTCCATATTCCCCAGATAGATCCCTCCCACATGGTGTTCATGGCATGGTTCTCTGAGAGGTGAATTAGCAAAAGTTGGGATCCTGCCTTTGGACCTCGATCAGACCATTCAAACCACTGAAAAAGTTCCATCTCCCTGAGTGCAAGTTCCGGGTAAGTAATGAATCCTCTCCCACTGAACTCTGTTTTTTCTTCAGTATCAGAGCGATAAAAGAACCCGGCTAGAATTGTTTGCCGGATTCTTTCATCGCCGGAAAGCTTGTGGGTTTTCTCCCTAACCCTACATGCACGTGTACAAACTGTCTAATTTCTAAACGAGATTTCCCTCTCTGATTCACAGATCACACTCACTTCCTCGCGCAAAGTCAAAAAATGAGTAGCTCTGAACAAACCAACCCGAACCCGATAACCCAACAGCAAGAACTAGACCAAGAAGAAGAAGAGGTGGGCAAATTGGCCGTCCGGTTGGCAAACGGGGTGGTCCTTCCTATGGTTCTGAAGTCAGCGCTTGAGCTCAACCTCATCGAGATAATCTCAGACGCGGGCACCGGCACTTTCCTCTCATCTTCCGAGATTGCGGGCCGGCTGCCCACCAAGAACCCGGACGTGCCGGTTCTTCTGGACCGGATGCTAAGCCTCTTGGCGAGCTATTCCATACTCAAGTGCTCGCTCGTGACCAGAGAGGACGGGGAGGTTGAGAGACTCTATGGCGTCGGACCCATTTGCAAGTTCCTGGTTAAGAACCCACACGGGGGCTCTGTCGCTCCTCTGTTCCTGTTGCACCACGATAAGGTCTTCATGGAGAGCTGGTAATCTCTGAAACTAAAATTGGTGTCTTTTTTTTTTTCTTTTTTTTTTTTTCTGTTCCTGTTCTTGAATAAGTTTTTTAGTTGAAAATGTTACATTTCACTTGTTTTTGAAGTGATTTGAGCCACGAGGTATATATGGCCGATACATGTGAGAAGGGCCCCTATATGTCCCTTCCCTTTGTTTGTATATGGTCAGAATATATTTTATATATATATAGTTGATACATTACTTTGACAAGTACTTAATTGAATAACTCCAAATTTATAAGAATTTGAATTGTCTAATGTGATAGATTTATTACATGGTGTAGTAGGCTTATTCAAGGGTGATTGTACTCAGGTACCACTTGAATGACGTTATACTAGAAGGCGGGATTCCTTTCAACAGGGCCTATGGGATGACAGCGTTTGAATACCCAGGAACAGATCAAAGGTTCAATCGGGTATTCAACCAGGCAATGTCAAACCATACCACCTTGATCATGAAGAAATTACTCGATGTGTACAAAGGGTTCGAAGGCCTTAAAGTGTTGGTTGATGTGGGTGGTGGGATTGGAGTTACCCTTAGCATTATCACTTCCAAGTATCCTCAAATTAAGGGCATCAATTTTGATCTGCCTCATGTTTTAGCTGATGCGCCTTCTTATCCAGGTTCTGGATCAGTTCTTTCTTTGGCTTAAGAGTTCATTATACCTTTAAGATGTAAAAATATTGATATCTGTCCCAGGATTCAAATGTCTGTTGTCAAAGAACTCATGCTTATGAGGCAAATATGCCATTACTGTCAAATGCGTGTTCCATGACTGAATATGTCGCCAAACAACCCTGATACCCTCCTTATTTTTCACTTTGGTTTGATCAAATTGTTGCTGCTCACAACTGGCATAGTTTTTAGATAAGATGAACTGTATAACTTATTCAAAAGCATGTCATGGTGTAGGTGTGGAGCACATTGGGGGAGATATGTTTGATAGCGTTGCAGAAGGAGATGCCATTTTCATGAAGGTAACTGGCTGTGATTCTGCTAGCTCTTTTGCTTGGCTTACTTTCACTAAGCTAATAGCCTGCCGCGGGGCCTCCTTCTGGGGCCTGCAATGCCGAAAGCAAGAGAAACCCCATTCCTCTTTTCCTTTTTACGTTTCCATGTCCCCTGTGTGATGACATGGGGCAAAAACAGGAGATCCTATTAACTTGTTCCAACCTAGGAGAATAAGCCCATGAGCTTAGTGTTGTTCAAACCAAATAACCTCTCACTACATTGTCAGATTTAAAATAACTCTTAAAGATTATCATTACTTTGAGATTAAGGATAAATAACATGGTAGTTTTGTTTGCGAATCATAAAAAATATTTACTGTACCAAACCACTCAACCGATACCATGCCCAGGGTTGGCCCAACCACTAGGCGAGTTAGGCCGACGCCTAGGGCCCCAGGTTTCTAAGGTCAAAAAAAAAAATTTTTTAGGCCCAAAAAATTTTTTAATAAGGCCAAAAAAAATTTGAATAAAGGCCCTCAACATGCTTTCTTGAGACCCTCAACATGCTTTAAGAAAAATATTATTATTTGTTTATAATATCAAGGCCCCAACATGCTTTCTTTAGGCCTTCAACATGCTTTAAAAAAAAAACAATATTATTTTTTTTATAATATGGAGGCCTTCTGCACAACGGCCACGAGGCCCTCAACAGTCAACATGTTTTTAAAAAAATAATATTATTTGTTTATAATATCGAGACCCTCTATAAAATAAGAACGAAAAAAAATATATATGAGAATCCCACAGACTTGTCTGTTGTGATTATTTTGTTGAAATCCAGTCCCTCACAAAAAGGTTAAAATGTTCAACTTTTCATATTTCAAAAAAGTTAAAATGGTTATTTTGCAATTTACGAAAATGCTGAATAACAAAAGTAAGTCTACTTAATTTAAGTATAAAGAACAAGGAGTAAGGGCAAAATGGTAATTTCAAACAAAAAATCACTAAGTGCGGAATCGGTGCTTATTAGGTAAAGATCTCCTGTCATATGAAAATAAATATTATTTAATTAATATTTAAATATTAAAAAAATAATGCCCAATTTTAAAGATTTGCTGAAGGCCCCAAATACATTGGGCTGGCCCGGACCATGCCATAATCATAGCCTTGATTGAGGCCATTATTGACCTTGAGTCTCAGAGAGAGACCTTTCACCATAGACCATCTTGATGTTGTATTCAGTAATTTTGGCACCAATGCAGGCATGGTAGCCTGGTAAGTGGGTTACAATGCTCCAACTACATAGCAGCTTTGTTCTGGTCTGCATGGTGAGGGGCTCTTCTTTATTTAGAGCATATATGCTTTAAAGCAACTCATAGCCTCCAATTGATATAACTTGAAACTCTAGATCAGTCTTGTTTTTCTACATCTGATGTTGTTAGTAGTTTTATCCTTAGTTGTTGAGACGTTGAAACCTGCAGTGGATACTCCATGATTGGAGTGATGAGCATTGCTTGAAACTTCTCAAAAACTGCTGGAATGCTCTTCCCAACTCAGGAAAGGTGATCATTGTGGAATCAATTCGTCCTGTGGCTCCTGAGAATAGTGTTTCGGCAAATATCGTCTTTGAGCAAGATTTGTTCATGTTGGCTCAAAATCCAGGAGGAAAAGAGCGGACCCAAAAAGAGTTTGAGGCATTAGCTTTAAAATCTGGATTTTCTGGCTGTGAGGTCATGTGCTGTGCTTACAACAGCTGGGTTATGGAGTTCCACAAGGGAGCCGATCCTTAAGTTGCTAGAATAACTTTTTCTTTTGTTTGTTTTGCCATTGCTACCTGTAGCTCATGGTAATTTCATTCTGTCAAAATTTCAGGGTTGAGTACCCTACTCTATTATGTTGTTGTAATAATAGAGCACAAATTTCCAACTGTGTAGGAAACTCCTACAAACTTTCTATTTGTAAAGCTACAAGTTCATTAAAGCTATATGTTCCAGTTGTATTTGATATTGGTTTGTCACTTGTTGCTGGTTGCTGTTGTTTTTTCAGTGGGGAGCACAATTAAAGCGGCTCCAGTAGGTGAAGTGTTGTGTGTGAAAATGCAATGTAGAGAGTGTACGGCCCCCGATTGCTATACGGTTGTTTTTAAATAAAATTGCGGGGAGTGACCCATTTAAAAGTACGTTCGAAAAAAAAAATTGCTATTTTAAAACATAGACAATTTTACTTTTTTTGTGTAGGAGGATAGTGTGTGTTTTACGTCGATGCAATTTTTGGTCTGAAGTGTTGCTAGTCAACAGTATTTCTTTGTGGTTAAGCTTCGAGTTGGATTTTTGTACGATAATGAAATTCTTGCAAAATGAGAACATCGTCAAAGGGTCTTCGGTTGGAGCCGAACACTCTCTGATGCCTAAGTTAGTATCTTATGTGTGAATAAAAATATATAATGATAATATGCCTCTAATATCATATAATTTGTGTATAAAGTGAGATAAATAAAAAAGAGTGAGAGAGATTATGGAGAAATAATAGTTTCTTCGAGAAAGGGAGACGTGGAAGAGAGTCCTAGAGAAAGGGAGACATTTTTTGTTTTTATGAGCCAATGATGACATGTGTCACCATATGAATAAACAATAACAAATAGTAAATAAATGTAAATAGGTGGACATATTTTATCCTTAACATTTTAAAAATTATATAATTTTAAAGATTGATGTTCAATCTCAATAAAGTTTTCCATATAATCTGTTGTGAAAGACTATTTTATTTTTTATTATTAAAATTAAATAGATTATATTAAATAATGAATCAAAATGAAAACCCCTCTTTTCGTATTTAGCAGACAAACAAGGGCTTAACCGGTTAACCCGCGAAAGGCTAATACCTTGGTTTGCTGGTGCCAAAAAAAAAGCACAGAACCCACAGCACATCTTAGCCGTCAAAATTCAAACCTGTGCTGACGATTGTGAACCTCCAAAGCCTCAGGGTGGGTCCACTTGTTGACGAGTCAGCATTTTTGGCAGTCGGTGTTTGGTAAAAACGAGGTCGTATAATAGCCAAAGTTTATCGTACCATATTCCTCTCTGGTTCTTCCTCTGCTCTCCAGTTTTCCCGACAATCTCAGAGGAAAAACCAATTTCTCCATTCTCATGGCTTCAGGTATTATAATTACTCCCCAAATTTTCTAATTTTCGGTTCAATTAGATTGATTAATCGTCGAATTCCCGTACGGTTTTAGCCGCTAAACCGTTTCAATTCATTGGAATTAAGCGTGAAGTTATAATCTTTTGTAGAATATTCGTGAAACCCATATGCTAGCTTGTTGGATTTTTTTTCGGATTTTGATATTTTTCGTTTTGGGTATCCATCAAGTATCCACATGTACTATAATTTTCATCTGGTTGTTTCGAAGATTGGATATATTAGTATGAATTCAAACTAAATCTCAATTTAGCAAGCATGCTATTGTGATGCTGTGGAAATGCAATAATCAATAAATTTGGAATCTTTGCGTTTCATTTCCTTTCAATCTTTTAGAGAATTAATCAAGTGTCTATATTTCCCTCTACAACTCACCGCACCTGAGTCAAGAAGTTGCAATAGGCACATTTTGATTTGGTTTATTGTTTTCTCAACTCCCACATGGTGGACAAATAAAATTCAAGTTATATTGTTTTGCTTCGATTGAGCTTGAAAGTGAAAAGGCATGTGCTTCTCGGTTACATCAATCTCAATTAGTTATAACTCCTTGCAGATTTTGCCTTATCAGTTCCTGCTGAACTTGAGTCGGCTTTGCGGTTGAAGGCGGTTCAGTACTTTGTAACAAAAAGGCCTTGGCTTGGTAATCATTTTATTATATCTCTATTAACATATATTGTCTCCTCCATGTTGGGGGTTCCTATTGTATACTTCTTGTGTACTAGGATTGGGGCCCTATGCACTTTTAATGAGATTAAATTACTTTTAAAAAAAAAAACTATTAACATATACTTTCTGTGTGATCTAAATTTGTACTTTGGAATTAGATTTTTATGAGTTCTTATTCTTTTCAGGTTTTATGTTTCAGATCTCTATGGGATTAATGTGAAGCCTGTTGCACCATTTGGAAGTGTCAGCAGAAAACCATTTGTTGATCCAGCACTAATTCATCGTTGTTTGCCCGATGAACTGCTCTTTGAGGTATTGCATGTTCGGCCAAGAAGCTACTGGCTATGACCTATTTTATGAAGAAAACTTACTAGCTACTGGAACTATTTTTATTTATTCTCTACCCATTATCTTCTGTTTTGTTTAGCTGAGGAATGGTATGCAAAAGAATAGAACCAAAACCCTTTTGTTACGAATATAAAAGTACTATAGAGGAGAACCGTAATGGATATTTATACCCAGGTCTTTGCAAGAATGACTCCATATGATTTAGGAAGGGCAGGTTGTGTATGTCGTAAATGGAGGTACACAATTCGTAACCCTGTGTTTTGGCGTAGTGCATGTCTGAAGGCTTGGCAGGTAAACTTGGTATCTATTGGGAAACATGAACCATTTCTCATTTATTGCATGTAATGTTGAAGCTTAAAAAACTGCGACTTCTTTTATGAAGCTCTCTGGAGTGGTGGAAAATTATAAAGTTTTGCAGTCCAGATATGAGGGGTCATGGAGGAAAATGTGGCTTTTAAGACCAAGGGTCCGTACAGATGGTGAGATATGCTTACACAAATCTTCTTGTTTAAATTTTGAGCATTTTACATGTCTGTATGTCATATACTTCAATGCTGTTGATCTCTTAGTCTGGCCATAAAGAGAAGATATGCACTTCAGGACCTTGAATGTGTTCAATGTTTATAAACAAAACCTGAATGCCATTCTTTTAATATTGTTCCATATATCTTAACTTTTGGCTTGCTGAAGAACATTATGAAGTTAACACAAGTTTTCACATCTCAGGCCTTTATGTGAGTAGGAATACCTATATTCGTGCCGGAGTTGCAGAGTGGAAAGTCACCAATCCAGTCCATTTGGTATATTTTTATTATTTGTCGTACGTATGTGATTATTCTTTACAATTTATACTGTTCATTAAAAGGTTTGTTCCTGTAGAAGATGCATATTTGTTTCATGGACGAGGGATCTACACTATCAAGAAAGCCAAAATCCCAATTTAGTGTGCTCAGCCCTACTGCTTCACTTTCTTACAAATCAGAAAAATAAATCCCACTACCCATTGATACTTAGATTTTAGTTGTGAAAAGATAACTGGATTTGAGAAAAATAAGATATGGTAGGATCATGCTTGTAGTTTTTGGCACATTCTCTAGTGTGAAATTGTGCCTACACTGGGCATAGAAAAATAAAGCATTATAAACTAAGAGAAACAGAAGTCAGATTTTGGGTGCCCCTTGAATTTTATGAAATAGGGGTACCATACCATAAATTATAATTTTATGTAATTTGAGAAGCTAATAGCATCATATCTATTGTATGAAAACAACATAACATTATAGAAGATTTCTATTTTTGTCTGTTCGAGAAGGAAGAGTTGAATTGTAATATAAAAGTTACCTCAACCTAGTTGTTATGCAACCAATTCATTTTCTCTTCTGTTAATATTTCTTTATATTTCTGGGTTTGTAGGTATGCTATTTCCGTTACATGAGATTTTTTCCTTCTGGAAGATTTCTGTACAAGGTTATTGTCCTTCTAACGAACTTGGTGCTTCTAAAAAGTGGAAGTGTTTCTCTAGCTGATTACTTCCATTTACTCTGTTAATTTGCAATCAGAATTCTTCGCAAAAAGTCAAAGATGTGGCAAAATACATGAACTTTCGTGCATCTAAAGCAGAGGGTGTTTTTAGAGGCCATTACACATTGTCAGATGACCAGGTCAGGTTCTACTTTTTACCAATTCCTGAACATCTGAATTAATATTTGCAGGTTTGGATATCCTCTTGTTTATATTACGTCTGATTGATTACACAAATCGAATTGATCCCTGCTTTACAGTTCCATCTTATTCTGCTTTTCTATTGCTCAATATGCCTATTGAAGGTATGTATGGTTACTCTTTGATTGCAGATTGAAGCTGCTGTGTTGTATCCTGGTATGCGTCCAACTGTGTTGAGAATCCGTCTAAGGTATTCATCACCTATTATTCTTTTATTTATCATTTTTTACTTCCAAAAGAAGAAGATTTAAAATTGTTTCTTTATTTTTCCGTAGGTGGCTTCCTGTTATTGTTATTGTTGCTATTTTTTTTTTTTCCTTCAAGTAGTTAAGTGACGGAAGAACTCAAACATACATGATGTTGAAAACTGTCACATAGGGGTTGAAACAGTGCTTTAGAGAAATTAACAATGGGCCAACTCTTATGGTCTTTTGCCTCAAAGCTTGGTAATCAGCCACCTCATTCTTGATCTTCTTCTTTTTTCTAAATGAGTTTAAAGCTCTTTATCATGACGTATGGGCAGCAAAGAAGGTAAATTACACCATAATTGTGAATTCACTTTGGAGAGATTGATCTGACAAACGCCTGTTTGGGCAACCACTCATTGTTGTTGAACCTATTGGCAGGCTGTGAAATGAACTCTTAAATGTAACCTTTAGTTGCAAGTTTTTTCTTTTCACCAAATTGCAAGGATTTGTGGGCTTATCTGCTTTTTTCACAGGTTAAGAGGAACAACAGCAGGGGCTAACAATCGGATGGATCTACTCTCACTTGTTACTAGTGGTGTGAACGATAATGAGGTCCAAAATCCTGATGAGGAGGACATCCTTGGAGTGGTCGAAGGGTGGCAGGATGATGAATCACACAACCCAGATGTGCCTGCAGTCTCACACAAGAGGGGCATGGGGCCTTTTGTCTTCATTCCTTTTGAAGAGGTATACACACAAATTTCTACTGTTTTTCCCCCTGAATTTAGGAGAGCATTAAAAGGTCTTCAAACTCCTCCACCAATGGTTGCATGCACCGCTTGTCATAGTGTTTGATTTTAATTATGAGTGGAATGAGAATAATCAAGATGTTTGCCCAGAAATAATTTTCCACATTGAAGATTCCATAATTTATTTCATGGTAGACAAAGTTTCTTCTTCTAACCCCCCAGCCTGTGGCATGAAAACTAGAGAGCATGAAAAAGGATTTTTATTTTTTATTTTATTTTTTTTATGATAGTAGCATGTTGTGCTTTATTTTAAATGTTTGGCATTTGTTGTCTTTCTTGGTACAGGTGGAAACGTCGGTTCTGAATCTGCCTGTGGAGAAGATGGATTATTTTGTACCTGGTTGATACCTCAAAAGACCAAGGATCTCCATTCTGTAAATAAAAATTTGAATTCCTTGGCATTATAGGTTACCTGGATTGCTGTATTTTATGTATAAAATAACCGAGAAGTCATAAAATAGCTTGATGTTGTAATTCATGTCCTTGATTATGGTGCTGGTTTCAGTGTGTTCTCTCCTGTATTTGCTTCTGCCGCTTACTGTTGTGTGATGGCATCCTATGTATCAAATAACAGTCTTGTGTTGATAGTGAATCATGAACTACTGTTATCCTTTTTTGACAATTTTATGGATTCAAATTTTTAATGCCGATCAGTTCCAAATGGTAACTGGACAAGATAGGAAAGAAGATTGGAGGAAAAAGAAATCAATGAATGGTGATAAGTAGAAAGTGTCAGCCTTGTATTACAACTTTTTAACGTAAGATGTAGGGCTAAAAGTGGGATTTCTTCGGCTCTAATGCTAACAACTTTTTCAATTCTTTTCAGGGTTAGATATGCTATACGGGCCTGTGTCGGCTCACTCCAAAAGGAGCGTAGACTCGTTAAATGTTTAACATTAGAAGATGCCACAAGTTGCAAAAATAAATAATTAATGTAGGAGACTCAATAGCAGAGATAAGAAATACCTGGAAATGAAATATTCTTATTACTTAAATGCAACACAGAAACAGTTCTGGCTACAAATGACACAAATCCCTTTACGATGAGAACAAAGTAAGCAAAAGAACATCTGCTTAATTAGGTAGTTTACAACTTAACAAACACTTTCCTCAAGCACTCCTCAAAGAGCAGAACTCGTTCCAATATTAGATTTGGCATCTTCTGAGTATAACAGAGAATTCCAGGTGGGGTTTCGCAGAAGAAAAGTGTCCTGCCAAGGGGAAAAAGAAAAGAGCATGAGTTAATTCAAAGCATTAACTAGGCAAGTCCTAGAAACACCATGTTAGAGGAGGCGATATGAGAGCTTGGGCGGTCGGAGGAGTTTGAGCAAGATGTATATAAATTGCGGGAAATCTTTCTTTTAGAGATGATGATCACAGAGTCAAACCCTTTGGATGACTAGTTCTGTTCTTACTTCTTAGGCCTGTTTATCATATATACATATATAAATATAGCCGAAAGAATCCAAAAGTTTTTTTTTTTTTTTTTTTTCTGGCCGGGATCAAAATTAGTACTTCTGATCATCAAAACTCGCGTAAAAAACACACAAACTTAAAAATACGCAGAGATAGTCCCAAGACAAAGCACATAGAAAACAAACACGAATTCATTACAAATGCCCAAGAAATCAGAGGAAATTGAGAGAAACCCAGAAAGGGAAATAGAGAAATGAACTGACCGAGACGTAAGAACAGGTTGGTATGACAGAGATAGAGTGGGATTTGGCGTGGTTGAAGGCCGCAACGCAGAGGTGGGAAGCCAAACCTAGGCCTCTTTTGGAAGATGGTACGAAGGTGTGGACCAAGTCCATCACTTTTCCATCGTTCCTGAGCACGTATTCTATGTATGCCTTCTTGTCCTCTGTCTCGAACCTGTGTTGTGCCTCGTTCCACACTATCTTTGGAGCCTCAGCGGCAGCGGCAGCGCCACCCCCTCCTCCCGATATTCTTGTCGTTGCCATCTCTCTTTCTCTCTCTCTCTCTCTCTCTCTCTGTCTCTCTGTCTCTGTGACTCTGCGTTTAGGTCCAAAAGTTTGAAGTTTGAACACGTATGGACCATTTTGAAACATCAGGACCGTCCCATTTTTATACAAATAAGGTTTTTTTTTTTTTTTTTTCTAAGCTACATACAAGTAATTGATCAGAAATCGCTGAGAGATAATAAACACAATTTTAAGGTCGTCTATTTTTTATTCCACTTTCTTTTCTTTTTTTAAAAAAAAGAAAAAGAAAAAAAGATAGGAGGGGACAGTCGGAGATTAACACCCATCGGCTAAGGGTGCGTTTGGGAGTGCGTTTTTTAAAAAATAATCTGCGATTTTAAACCAAATCGCAACTTTAGGGTGTTTGGGATTACGATTTTAAAAACGCAAATTTTAAAATCGCAAAAAAATCTGCGATTTCCATAAGCTGATTAGAGGGTGCTTATTTGAAAAAGTGCGAATTTAAAACAAAATCACGATTTTTACTAAAAAAATATTTGGCGCAATAGTTACCTTTTTTAGAACGGGAATGAAAAAAATACCAAGAATACCCACCTAAAATATATTAAAACCCTTCTTTTCTCTTTTTTTTTTTTTCTTCATCCTTTTTGTCTTGTTCATCCTTATTGGTAATTTGGTCATGAAACCGTAAATATATGTTAATGTTATCCAAACACTTAATTGATAAAAAAAAAAGTGTTTTTTAGTATGTTTTATCAAACGCCTGTGCGATTTTAAAAAGTAGCGATTTTAAAAATACAATTTTTAAAAACGCAATTTTTAAAATCGCACTTATTGAAATCGCATTCCCAAACGGACCCTAAGATTCTCCCACCCATCGCAGTTTGATATATAAAAGTTGAGCAGCAATGGAGGCCTCGCAGAAGAAATATTAGATGTACATTCTGGTGAAGGTTGAGGATTAGGGAGAGGTGATTTTGGCAATTGATTGCAGATATCGTGGAACAGTGAAGAAGATGATGAGGAAGTAATGCATAGCTCTTATGTGAATGTTATACAACTATGATGATGCAGCAATAAAAATTAACTTCTAAATCAATAAAGACTTATAAAAAATAAAATAAATAGTTAATATTCACTACCACATCATTATAGTTGTATAACAATCGTATAAAAGTACTAAATATCATTTCTCAATAAATCTAGATGTAAAAGAAGAAGATGATGATGGTGAAGAAATTAAAGAAAACTCTGAAGCATACTGCCGAATTGTAATGGTAGTAATCCGTTCTTATTTAACAATGTATCGTCACAACTACGCTCATAAAGTACTGTCCGAACAAACTCGTTTCAGTTAAATTTTAATACAGAGAAGCAAAAAAATCAAGAAACATGGCCTCCTTTAATCTGCGCGAGATTGGCCTGCTCGGGATGAAAGGATGATCCCCACAATGAGACCATAGAGAGCAAGTGCTTCAGCAAAGATGAGGATCAGAATCATGCCCACAAACAGCTTCGGCTGCTGCGCATTAGCCCTGAAAACAATCCCAAAAACAAAAATATAAGTACAAAAAATCATCTCATGTGGCATGTTATTGAATCTCATTGTTCGTAGTACTACCAACATGTGGCATGGTGTATAATCTCATGAAAAAACATATTGATTCAACTCAAATGCAATTTTGTGTCAACAAACATAACTAAAAATGCAACTCAAACAAAAAACATTTCATTCAGAACCGGAAAATAAGCCATAAGATTATTGGAATAGGATCCTCTCCTTCTACTAAAGCAAAGCATCGTCTCTAACAAATGTATTTTCTCATTATATACAAAGAAATGCATAGGAAAGCCATTAAGGTATGTGGAATTCCAAACTAACACTTCTTAACCAGCTTCACTTTACGATTTTCATGCCAAAAGCAAGAGAAGAGAAAAGGAGGATGGGGGGAGGGGGGGCGCAACTCAATTTTTAAAAGGCACTTTCGTCCCCATTGTAGCATGGAAATCAGTTCTAATTCAACAACCAAAAACCACTACATGATCACAAAAATTATACTATGGTGCCTGAGATTGCATCACCAGCACTCAGATGAGTTATAACCAACAATTTCTCCTGAAATGAAATAAAGCACGTCCCACTTCTTAGAATTATGAAGTGATGAGAATTTATTAACTCGATGGCTATCAGAACATTAATCCAGCCTTTCATCACAATTTTATAAGAATAGAACTAGGGGCTGATCAAGGGACCTGAAAATCTGACCCAACTGACGCTGCCAGCTTGAAACCACTAGATATCAATCAGTTTATAATAGTCTAATGGAGCCAATGCAGGCGAATTTCAGAAATAGATGCCCATTAGGTTGGTAGTCAGTTCTTGGAATCATTTGTTCGAGAAAACCCAACCTAACCGACTTCAATAAAAATCCGAATTTCCTGCACTTTTTTAAGTTTTTGAAACCTCAACCAGCCATAGCCTTTGCCGCCATCGTCAGACCTCACACCTGAAACCCAACACATCCCTTGAACCACCACACCTATGGGTGAACCCAAACCTGACACTCAACAACGTATGTTAGCCACTGTGACCAAACATGAACCCATGTATCCCAACCGGTGAACATGGACAACCAGGGCCCATGATCACCGTAGCACCTCAAACCCACCGTGTAAACGCCGAGACCTAATCCCCACAATCCTCCAACCTTCAACCGACCTCAACCACCATGAAAAATCATCCACGGGCATTGAATCACATGACTACCACAAATTGATGATCCAATCACCACATGCTGCCAGTCACCTCTAAAGTCGCCAAAGCTCTGAATTAAGGAAGGACTTTATTTATTTATTTATTTTTTTTCTATTCGAACTAAGGAAGGACTTGATGATGAACCGGTGAAGCTTGGATCTGTTGCCCAATCATCACAGTCTCTTCTCTTTCTTTCTCTTGATTTCCTATTTCCATGGTTTTAATTTGAATCCAAGCCAAACTTAATAACCAAACAGGCCCAAGCAGAAGGTCCAGGAGACAAATATTTGCCCTAATGATACAATGGGCCCACAATGGCCAAATTAAAACTGAAAAGCCAGCCCAATTGGCCAGCCAACCTGCACAGCACCGAGTGCGGACGATGCAGGTCAGCTCAATTTCTGTCCACCGTTCGATGTGGTCCAGTAGATGGTTTCTGATAAGCAACAGCATCAGCTCAGTCACTGGACAGACGAAAACTGATAGCACTGATTAGTGGTCATCCCTAAACTGAACTTAAGTTTTGCCCTCAAGACCAGCAAACAGAAAAAATATGACTTATAATTGGCCCCTAAGATGGGCATTGGGCAACCTAAACCCCAATCATCAGAAGATGCAGCACCCTTCCCATGCACAATTCGAAAGTTTAACACAAATCTAAATTCAAACGCAAAACTAACACTAAAATGAAATGTAAGCCCCCCTGTATTTTGGTAAATTGAAGCATAAACCCAGTATGCGAGGGGAAACTTATCCCTTCATAAGCAAGGCATCTCTTGCCTTCCAGGTTTATAACAGACAACCATCAAACCTTTCGAACTAAACCATAGACCACTTACCAAATAAAATTTAACCATTCTTTAAATCAACCCACTTTGCGCTCCACTTGATCAGCGAGCTTGTCAACAAGACACCATTTCATTGTTCAACCTTAGGTGAAAATCCCCAGTACCAGTGACCAAAACAAATTCTAGTGGAAAAGATAACAGAGGGATAAATTTGGCACACCTACTTTTATATATTGTGCTCCCCAAACCCAAACGCGCAAACACATTATTTACTACCTCATATATAGAACACTCAATAGCCAGTCATTCAATAAAAGGTTAAATATTTCACCATGTTACACTTCAAGACAACCAACGTGTTATTTTATTAACGCAATCTCATACTTAATAAAAAAAAAAAAAACTTCACTTTACTTATCGGAGCCAAATGCACTAAAAAGCGGGTAAAAAAATTAAAATTTAAAACAAAAAAAATCATTTTATTAAGTAAAAATAAAAGGTATGGTAGTAGAAAGATATAATCACCGGACTCCGGCGTCACCAACGATCCCAATGGCCATGCCGGCTGAGAGGCCAGCGAGGCCACAAGCAAGCCCTGACGACAAGTGCGCGTAGCCATCAAAGAGATAATACGACTTGGCCTTGGGGTTTATTCCAGTGCTGATAATCACCGCTATGATCAGCCCGTAGATCCCCAACACTCCGGCCATAACCACCGGTACAATTGACTTCATTACCAGCTCCGGCCGCATCACTCCCATGGACGCCACGCCCACTCCGCTCTTCGCCGTCCCGTACGCCGCGCCCATGCCTGAAAAGAGAAATTCGAGGGTTAGGTCGATTAATTTTCTCGGGAAAATGTTTCCCCACGAAAGCAACAGTGGAATTACATGAGAAGACGAGAGCCGCGGCGGCCCCGAGGAAGCCGAAGAAGGGGGCGGTTTCGTCGCCGCTGAAAGAGGACGAAGACATCTTCCCGGTGTTTGGTTGCCGGGATAGGGTGCGCTAATCACAGTTTTGGACAGAATTCTGTTCTTCGTTTGGCTGTCGTCTGCGAGAGGAAGAGATCGGATCGGTGGTGGTGATGATTGACTGAGAGAGAGTGGCTGATGAGTCACGGGCACGGAAAGGAAACGTTGGGGTGTGGGTTTACGAGAATGCCCTCGCGGTTACGTGGAATTCTGGCAACAGTTTCTGATGTGGCATGTGCTGATAGGGTCGGCGGGCAAAGGAAGCAAAATGATATCTTTTGCACATTTTGTACAAACTTTTGCACATGTTACCTTATTGAATAAGTCGAGTTTGGTTTACAACTTGTACACCAAACAATATAAAGCCAATTAGGTCGGAAGAAAGTCTTTTTAGATGGTAAAAAGCTTTGGGTCAATTCTCAATTTTCGATATATGGGTGGTTTTTTGAGCTGGAAAAGCCACAGATCTATTAGGATGGAATCTATAGAACAAAGGATTCTTATTTTATTTCTTCTTTCTGTTTTGCCTTTTTAATCATACTAGATTTTCCTTTAATTTCAATTTAAATATTACACTTGTTTGTTGGAGGATCAATTTTACTTTTATCACATGGCATCATTTACACATTTAGATCAATTAGTACATTTGCAATACAATTCTTGCCTACGGGAAAAATACATTTTACCCCTTAAACTATTTACTCATTTACACTTTTAACCCTAATGTTTAAAAAGTGACACTTTACCCCCTCCAAACTTTCAAATTGTTGCAATTCGACCATTTTTTCCTAAAATGCCCCTATTCCAAGTTTAAAAAAATAATAATAATAATTAAGGGGTGGTTTAATTTTTATTATTATTATTATTATTATTTTAAACTTGGGATAGGGTCATTTTGAAAAAAAAAAAAAAAAAAAAAAAAATCAGAATAGTCGAATTACAACAATTTGGAAGTTTGAGGGGGGTAAAGTGTTACTTTTTAAACATTTGAATTAAAAGTGTAAATTAGTGAATAGTTCATAGGATAAAGTGTATTTTTCCCTAGGTTTTTATGTCACGTCACATTAACAACTAAAGCTGAAAAATTTTATGTCACGTGACTTTAACATTACTATTATTATTATAGATAGAGTTTTTCTTTAAATTGAGTTTGAGAAACTTAATTTAACACAGTCTATATAAATGACATGTGTCTATTTTTTAATAACAATTGAAATGCACATTTGCATTTTATATGCTCAAATAATATATGTCATTTTTATAGAATAAGTTCCAGGAATTTTGTCCGACCCAATTTAGATGAAAACTATTTATTCGAAATTTGGATTACAAATTTACAAAACTTTTTACCTCGCGGCAAAAGAACATGTATTCACTATTCACGAAGTATGACATGTTCAACGGACACAATAGAAAAAGACGTAATTCGTAAGCACAAAGTCTTCGCGGCTTCCCCTGTCTGTCCCTCTCTCTCTCTCTTTCTCCCCCTCAAAAGCACAGTTAGACTTGCAGACTGAGAGAAGAGAGAGAAGCGCGTAAAGATGGCCGATTCCAAGGTGGAGACGATCTCAAGACTGGCGCAATGGAAAATCGACAATTTCGGACCCTGCTCTTTCAAAAAATCCGAGCCTTTCAAGGTCGGAATCTGGAACTGGTAACACAACACGCCCTCTCTCAGTATTTGTGGATGTAATTATGTGTGTGTCGTTGAATTTTGAGCTGGTGGTTGATGTTTTGGAGATGGGTTTGCAGGCATTTATCCATAGAGAAGAATCGGTACCTCTACATTCGCCTATTTCCAGAGCCCTCGCGGGTCTCCAAGGAGCAGCCTCCGCTTGCTCGCTTTGTCCTCCGAGTCTCTAACACCGGCGCTAACCGCAGGCCCTACATCTCCCCAAGTATGCATCGCTTTGTTCTCTTCCTCCCTCTTGTTATCGGCATATGTGCATGTTGAGTTGTGTTTTTTTTTTTTTTTAGTTGGATAATTAAGTTTTAGGATCATAGCAGGTATTGGGAATTTCTAGTATTTGGTTGATATATATAAAGGAAAAATGTACTTTAACCCCCCGGAGTTGTACACTTTTTTCGATCTCGTCTTTACGTTTAAAAAGTGACGATCAACCCACCAAAGTTTTGAACAATTAGCAAATTTGCCCATTCGCTAGCCTTCAAATGCATTGCATGTGATTTTTTAGGGGATGAAGTCTTCAAAATGCCCCTATAAGGTGTTAAAAAGAAAAAAAGTTCAATACAAATTAAAAAAATAATAATAATTAAACCCCCCCTCCAAAAAAAAAAAAAAATAGGGTGACCGAAACCACCCCATAAGCCATTTGGAGGTGTCCGGTCACCCTCATTTGGCCGGGATGGGGGTGGCCAAAACCATCTCCAAATGCTTAGGGGTGGTCTCGTGGTTCCCCGTTTAAAAAATAAAAAACAAAAAATTGTATTTAAATTTTTTTGTTTGTTTTTATTTTTTTAACACTTTAAACCCTAAGGCATTTTGGGGACTTCATCCACCCCCTTAGGGGCATTTTGGAGACTTCATCCCCTAAAAACTCACATGCAATGCACACGGATTATTTTCCATCTTTCCTGACGAAAAATGCTAACAAATGGGCAAACTTGCTAATGGTTGAAACTTCGAGGAGCCAATTGCCACTTTTTAAACAATGGAGGTGAGATCAAGGTAAACCTTTATGCAGGCCAGGAACTGAGATGCAGAAGATGTTTTGTTCTTAATAATGTATAATAATTTGTATTGTAATATGATGGGGATAACTACTTGTTAGGGAGATTAAAGTGAGATTGTGATATAACATGTTGAGACAATATTATATTCACCGCTCACTTTTGTTCTTATTACTCCGACGTGAGATTCTATCATAGGTGACACTCTAACACTATTATATATACGTTGTTACAATGAATTGAGAAGCCAATGTGTGTTTTGAAGAAATCTTAGTTGCTTGCTCTTTTTGTGTGTGTATGCCTGTGTGATATTAACTTGGACTACTACTTGTATGGGGATGGGATTTGAGATTTGTTGGCAAGTTGGCAAGTCAGTTTAGGACTCTGCTTGTTGTGGATGAAACACAAACTTAGCTAAATATGTGTCTGCACTCTAATTTTGATCAATGCATGATTGTTTTGCAGATATATAAGTTATAATAACATCTGTATCTGAGGTTGGCTAACTAAAAATTAAAAAGCCTCCGTATTATAGTTTTAAAAAAAGGTAGCAAAAGCCATAAGGAATATAGCTAATGGAGAGTAGATAAGGTAGTGTCTATTTGATTGCTGTGACAAACTACATCGATTTTTAAACTGATCCCATTTACTTAAACCTAACTCTGCTCTTAGTCTGCTGGCTAGGAGGCATGGCAACACTAGAATCTTGCACAAAGGAGATGAAACTGTGAGGATGTACCTTGATGCCCCAATAGAGTGGAGGTATTCATCAAAAAAAAAAAAAAAAGTAAGAGGGGACAAAAGGCAAAGTGGGGTGGGTTTTTTAGTGGTCGGTTGACCCAGTTTCTTGTCAAAAAGAGATGTACTAGATATAGGCAAGATTTGAGACACAAACAGATGCCAACAGGAATGTTTTGTCCTTAAAAAGTTGGTTGAACATCTTGTGATCAAGTGTTCAACCACATGCTATATTTCTTACTTTTTTTGTGAGAAAATCACATGATCTTTTTGCCCCAGTGATTCCTTGAGGTGGATCTCACTTGTTCCCCTGCATCTATTATGCTAGAATTTTGACAGATGGTCAGGGTCTTGTTGTTTGAATTGGATGAGATCTATTTCTTAGTAGATAGATTTTGCTCGGTGTTGCTGAACCTAGTGTGCAATGACTCGAGTTAAAATAAGCAGGTACCATGCTGTTTCCCATTTAATTTTTGTTTTGAACGCTCAATTGAACTCTTTGTACTCCATATTATAGGTATGCAAAGCTTCTGTGCTGCTCTTTTCTACAATATGTTTCTGTCTTTCTTGCAAATAATCTAACTCTTGTCTCTTAATCTGGTTTTTAGTTGACAGCATGTAGTTGTTATACCTTCATTTTTTTTCAAAAGAAAAAAAAGAAAAGATAAGAAAAGGAACTTTAAAGTATAATGCTATAATGAGCCACTGAGTAGTGTTCTTGTAAATATTACATACAGAGGAGATGAAGTCAGGCTGCAATTATATTACAGTGGGTAAAATAAAACAAAGGTTTGACCTACTTGACACAAAGAAGTAAAATCAGTTCTAAGAAGTTGTTTATTGATCATCCAACATAGAGTATTGAAATTCATGTATCTTATTTTAAGCTCCAGTGTGGTGATATATGTTTTGCATATAAGCATCAGGTGGATAATGCTGTATTGTGTCATACTGCAGTTCATGAGAGACTACTTCGGACATCCGAAGACTTTGTTTGGCCTGTTGATTCCACGTTCCTTGGTCGCTTCATCATTGACGTTGAGTTTCTGGACCTGAAGATCTGCCCTCTGAATGTGAGTACCTTTCTGTAGTCTTATTTGAGGTGCTATGACGTTGGTTTGTGCAAAGTTGTTTTAGTGAAAAGTTGTTAATGTGCTCTTGGAGATCCGGCTTTAATATGAATGCATTCAAATGTATGTCGTATAATTTCTCTAGTGGCAGAAAGTTGAAATTGTGAGCCTTTCAAATTTACTTGTTTCCAGTCTGCTTCCTCTATGATGAAGTAGCTTTTAACAAAAAAATACATTTTAAATGAATTTATTCTATTTTTTAAAAAAAAAAAAGCGCTTAGGAAATCATGCATCGAAACAAACTCAAAGTGCGTCATAATTTCTTTAAACCTTGATATGCCTTTGCTTCATTAATTGTTGGTCTTTGCGTGCCTAAACACAGGGTGGGGAATCCTGTTCTATATGGCCCAGTGATGGGATGATGCAATCTTTGTCAGCCCAAAGCACTCTTCGGTGTCTCTCTCGTATGCTTGATGAGGCCATCCATGCTGATCTCACCATTAACACTGCTGACGGCACTTTAAGATCTCACAAGGCAGTTTTGTCTGCAAGTTCTCCCGTGTTTCATAGCATGTTCCATCACAACCTCAAGGAAAAAGAATCCTCCACAATCTACATAGAAGACATGTCACTGGAATCTTGCATGGCCCTCCTCAGTTACATTTATGGAACCATAAAACAAGAGGATTTCTGGAAGCACCGGCTGGCACTACTTGGGGCAGCCAACAAATATGACATTGCTGACCTCAAAGACGCATGTGAGAAAAGCCTCTTGGAAGACATTAACTCAGGAAATGTTCTTGAGAGGCTGCAAGAGGCTTGGCTTTACCAGTTGGACAAGTTGAAGAAAGGATGCATGATGTACTTGTTTGATTTTGGCAAGATATATGATGTTAGAGATGAAGTTAATAACTTTTTCAGGCATGCAGACAGGGAATTGATGATGGAGATGTTCCACGAGGTGCTTACAGTTTGGAAGCCTGTTTAAAATACTAACATGGGAATCATAGGTACCTGTATATATACTGCTGCATATATGAGCATGCTAGGTTTTGCATGTCAGGAAGCAATAGTTTCAGTTGTTTAAGAATGTTTTAATTTGGGACCATTGTGAATCTTGATCTGGGGATAACAATCCTGTAATTATGTTTGAAGTAAATGAGGCAGTGTTTTGTTGCTCTTATCTATGTGTTTCACCTCGAATGTTGTCTCATATCATGTGCGCTCTTAGGCAAGAATATGGGTGGCCTCTCCTATTGTTGAGTATTTAGATTATATTGGTCCTCTGTTAAATTATCATTTGTTTTAATAGTTTAAACAGTTAGAAAATGAGAATTTAATAATTTAATTAAAATTTTAACTATTTGTTAAAAATACTATTATCATTCGTCAAGTATATTTACCTTTTTTTAATAAGTCAATAAGACGAAGATATTTATGGCCTTATGGGTGCAATAATTCATATAACTATCTTTAACATGAAAACCCACTTATTAAGATTAAGAGGCAAAGATAAGTACGTTGAAATCCCAAAAATACACACAATTTCCACACTCCTTTTACCCTCATATTCACCATTAACTTCGCTCTTACTTGATTTTTTTTATATATGATTCAAAGAAAAAGGCTAGAAATTACACTTTTATGTAGTCAATATATATTTTGTTTGTGGCAGTTTATTTATTTTGTTTGTTTTTGTCTATGCAAATCAACCCTTAATGGATTAGCCTTTATTGAAATAAATATGAGAAACTTCACAAAATCTCCCCGCGCGTTTTGAAATTATCCCTTTCAATATTTAAAAACTCTCAATTTAAGGTATCAAACTTTTAATTTTTTCCAATGTCCTCACTATGTTAGGATTTTCTATTACATCTTGTCAAAATTCCTAAAATACTCATTTTTGTATAATAATATTTTTTTTCAAAGATTCATATGTAGATATTTTTGCAAATTCCATTAAATCCTGACCAACATATAAATCGTTGCAATTTTTCTTTTTCTTTTTTCATAATAATAATAAAAAGGATAATTTAAAAATTTTAACAGGATTTAACCAAAAATCCTAACGGATGGATAATATTACAAAAAAATGGAAGTTCCATATACTAACTAAATTGAAAGTTTTTAAACTTTAGAAAGTAATTACAAAAGTGATGAAAGTTCAAGGAATTAAGTGAAATTTTTTCAAATATATAAATGTAAGAGTTGATTGGTACTGTTACATCAGCAGAGTGAGATAATAATAAATTAAAAGTATGATTTATAGCATACTTAATCCCTAATTCCTAATCCCTAATTTAATAATTGATTTGCACCGGAGTGAGATGTTATAGAGTTAGAGTAGAATTTGTAGTCCTTAATTTAGAGATGAGATGTTATAGAGTTAGAGTAAGATTTGTAGTCCTTAATTTAGAGATAAAAGAAAAAGAAAAAAAAAAAAAATCATATTTCTCAAACCTTCTTTGCCAAGAAACCATCTTCGATCACTCTCTGTACTATCTCCACCGATGGAATCCATATACGAATACCACATCTGCAGGGAAGAGCAAGAGCAAGACGACGGCAATCACATACAACTCCCCTGCGATTGTTTCCTCATCCACCTGTACTTCCGCCATGTGCTCCAAGTGGATTACCCACAACGCGCTGTCATCCCCATGGCCTCCTTTTGCCAGCCATTCCTGGTACCATGCGACGCCTTCTTTGCTCTCGGCCCGACAATCTTGCACGACATGTTCTCCGAAACGGGGGTGTCTCAGGACTTCTTGGAAGCGGCTACGCCTCACATACTGTCCTTTGCCTTGGACATGGTTGAGGAGGGCACAACCCGTAGCGCCGGGGGTGCCTTGTTGCCTGTGGCTTTGGTGGTTCTGGTTGCGACACCCTATGACGACCGCGACGAGATCGAGAGGGCAATAAGGGAATCGACGGAAGAAGCCCGGAGTGTGATTGTGACAGTGCCAGCGACTAAGTCGTCCATTGATGAGGCGTTGAGGAATGTGAGAATTGACGACGGTTCTTGTCCGACGAGAGAATGTAGCATTTGCTTGGAAGAGTTCTGTAATGGGTTGGAGCCGGAGGTTGTCTGCATGCCTTGCTCCCATGTTTATCATAGGAGTTGTATTGTCCGGTGGCTGCAGACGAGTCATTTGTGTCCGATGTGTCGCTTTCCGATGCCAACTTGATTACAGTTCATAAATTGGTTTAATTGGGGCAATTTTTCAGTACAGTAATATTGGAGGCTGCTGGTGGTGGAGGCGAATTCGAAAGGTAAATTATTTAAAACATTTCGGATTTACTGGTACATAGACATCAACCTAGTGATCGATCATCATTGATTTATTGAGCTGCCATTAGCATTCATATAAAATTACTAATCTCTTGGTGATTGCAAACTTTCTGTTGCATTGGAAAATTGAGTATGAAATGGGACAAATTTTTCATTCAACATGCTCTATTAAAAATGAAGGTGGGTTGGACGAAATTCTTCCGATCCAATTTGAAGGAAAACTTTGTTTGCAAATACAAGCTCCTAACGGCCTTGTGTTGATCAGCTATAGTAGTTCTGTCTCAATTGTTATTGTTCTTTCTATGTAGTTGCCTGTTTTAAATTTGTTCTGTCACTAAAGCTATCAATTCTCTCTGGATGTCTACCTTACTAATGATCAATGATGAGATTTTAGTTGGATATTATAACTAAACATTTGTAGCACCATCCAGGCAAGGGAAATGGGCTAGCTGTGCAGAGCAAAAGTGGAAGCAGGGCCACAGACTCTCACACTCAAAGAGCGTTTGCACTTGATTTGGGGATTTAAGGCGCAGGGCTAGCTGGACCGGAAGAGAATGTTGGGACCAGGTACTTTTTGTTGCTCATTATCTTTCCAACTATACCATCATTTGTGAAAGTTTTGGCACCTTGAGTTCCTTGCAGCTCAATACTGTAAGTATTAAGTTTTATGATTGTTTGTTTTAATTTCACATATGATTCTTATCAATGATGATAAAAAGGGTTTATATTGAATGAATCCTCTTATGCTACTGACTACAACTCTAAAGATAAGGGCAATATCTCATACATCTTTTGTGCTTGTTGCTCTCATAATTCTTGGAAAAATAGTTCCTGGGACTCCCATTCGAATCATTCCAAGAGCTCCTGAATCTCTGCTTTTGTTCTCGTTTCAACCCCTTTTGTTGAGCTCCTGTCAAATCTAATGTAGATTCAAGTATATCATATCCTGATTCTACCATGTCCCATAGATCTATGGAAACAAATAAAGTCTTCATCTTTATACACAAAAAATCATAATTCTCGAACCTTGAACATTACTCCAGTTTATACTAGTCAAAGTCTCCTTTGTTTTCTTTTCGACTTTCTGCCCTAAACTCTCCTTTGAACGTGACTCTATTGCCAAATCTGTTGGCTGGATGTTCCAGCAAGACGATCACCAAGTGGCTGTAAAGTAGACAAAGAAAACAAAAGGCAAGAAGAGGAAATATTGACGCAGAATTTTCTGCAGAAAGAGAGCTCAAAAACAGAGGAGGTGGAGATATGAACTGAACTTTTTCTTCTTCTATTTTCTACATCTTCTTTTCATACAAGCTACCTTTTACACTTTTAAGAATACAAACTTTCTACAACATACATGTGGGCTAAGTTAAAGTCATTCATTTTCACCTAACACAAACCAAGGTTAACAAAATACTAAAGTAAAACAGGAAATTTCAAGGCATATTATCCGTAACACAACGGCACTACTAAGACGGTTAGAATGACATAATGGAGTTCCTAAACATTGTTGGTTCGATTTCAGACACAGCCACATTATTGTGTTGATAAACATTTCAATATAGATGGAGCAAAAGCATGTGATGAAATGGGGTAAAATTATAACATCTTGGGGATTAATTGACAAAACTGTGCACATGTATATTTCTCTTGTTGACTTTACACTTTTATTCAGATTTCATGTCTGTGACAGTGAAACTCTCTTGCATTCATATTAATTTTCTGTTTATTCCACAGGATATAATAGAATTTTGTTTGCGATAAACATGGTGAATGAGAACCGTACATGGATGAGAAGTGTATCACACTTGCGGAGTTAGCAGCTACAGCTGTTGATTTTCCTAAGACTGGGCAGCAGCTTTGTCGCCATGCCTCCATGGGAAAGAGGATTACCAATCCTACAAGTCGACTAAGATTTTGGGAAGACTTTATTGCCAGATTAAGGAGGCTTATGATCAAGATGTTGCTACTTGCAACATCTTCAGAGCTAAAAATTTTGTTCCTGCTCAAGTACCTTTTGATACAGATGTTGTCGTTCCAGGATCTACTGATTTCATTATGGAGGCATGGGATCAAAAGTGCTCTTATCATGGGTAGCTGAATGGTCTACTAGGACAGTATGTATAAGGTGAAGAGGGAAGAAGAGATTGTAACTACGCACATCTGCTCCTTGCCCAAGTACAACACTAGGAAGCTCAAGGAGAAGCTCAAGCATTCCTACAGTGCTATGAAGAAAGAGTTCAGGAAAAAGTACACCCCCTAACAACATTTTTAATAGGTAGCATTTCTCAAGTATTCATGGAAATTTCTTAAGTTTAGAATTTACAATTTTTTGAAAAGAAAATTCTTGTATACCCATATTTGAACATTTGCACTTAGAGAGAGAGAGAGAGAGAGAGAGGGCCCTCTAGGCCCATTAGACGGATGCTAATTGCGGCTATAGGAATCAACTTTTTCTTCAAGTGTTCAAGGCTGCCCCCATATTTCCTTTCTATTGCTCTAGGCCCTTTACTTGGACAGGTTCGGGAGGCAGCTCCTTTTGTTGTTGGGCTCGGCTGGTTAGCTGGGCTAGGCTTGGGCTCGAAGTTTCTCGACCATTCGGATAGTACGCCAGCATGGGCCATTGTGCGTGCATTCAGCCTGTCTGGGCTAATGTATCCTTTTTAATTGGGCGTCAGCCCATCATGCGGGTTTACTCATCGGAGCTTTTTCCTATGAAGAGATTAAGGGCCCAAGGTTCGAGCCTGGCCATTTCGGTGAACCGCACGAGGAAATGAATCCCCGTGTTAATCTTCCTTTTATCCATGGCTGCACCTGCACCATCTGCCTGAAGGACTACCCATAGGAGACTATAAATTATAATTATATTTTAATTAATGGATAAAGATTCAAACCTAGAGCATTCACATACTATCTTTAATAAAGTAATTCCAAATACAAAGTAAAGATCATATATATCATATATGATTATAATATATTATTTATTGATATTGTCTATATTATCATTTGAATTGTTGATATGATAATTTGGTATTTGATTAGTGACTTTAATGGTATTTGAATTGTGGATTTAGAATATTTGTGGACCTGGATTTAGGTCGAATAACAAGTCCCCAAATACTTTTGGGTTTGCCACTGGTGTTTCTGTGCAGTGTCAATCTTCTTTTGGTTTTCAGATTTTGCATTTTCGCATTTCTTGCTTTTATTTAGGACCTCGTGGATGGTTTATACTCATGGTTATCTACTATGTCACTTTCTGATAAATGTTACATTTAATATAAATACAATCTCAGTTTATTTCCTAGTATCCGTACTAGTTCTTTACTTTTTTTTTCTTTTTTTCTTTCTTTGCCAGACGAAAAAATCATTGGATATCTTCTCTGAAAAAACAAAGGATGGAGGTTTAAGACCAGTTTGGTAAATATGCTTTCATTAGAATTGAACTAAACAAAACTGAAGGAAGAAAGATGAATTAAACAAAACGGCATAAATGCAAACCCAAATCATGGGACTCCATGGTTCTTCATCCTCCTCTTTTGAGTTTATAAGATTCCGGACTAGATCCTTGTATTTCAAACCTCTTCCGAAGCATCACAAATGGCATAAATTTAAATTATGTAGATAATGCTTGAAAACTAGTATTAAAAGGTAATTCAGAAACCAGGAAAATTAAATAGTAACTATTACCCATCCAACATTTAACATTTTCAAACAAAAAGAAAAATTGCTATTGAAATCCCCCACATGCAGCAAATGAAAAGGATTCTGCTTAAAAATCGAACTGTCAAAACCTTGCAATGTAGGAATCATCACTCTCAAGCAAGATTTGAGCTCTCTGGGGCCCCACCAACACCACCAGATCCACGACCAAAGCCAGGCCTTCCACCAGGACCCTGCAAGTTTGGCGCAAGAAACATAATCAATAGAGAAACTTCCGAAACTATAGTCCCATAAAAGACATGTAGGCTGCCTGAACAAACAAGTCATCCCCAATTTTTTTACAAATAACACAACCACCAATGGACATCTGGTGACTTACAAACTATAATCTCACATATTTCCCAATCAACTTAAAACCTATTTGAGATTGCATCTGAGAAATAGAGCTTTTATCTAAAAAAGCTTAAAAAAAAGCTTCATTTGTAAGTTTCACCCAAAATGCAATTTTGGGCTTTTTAGAACAAAAAGCGTTAAAAAAAAAAGTGTACTTTAAACTTTTTTACCAGACAGACCTATTTTTGCTTGGCACAACTTTTTAAGTACTAAAAGCACTTTTAAGCTCCTTAACACAATCCCAAACAAGCTCTTAAAATATTACAAATAATTATTCAAATGTAAACAGTATCTGCAAGATTAAAATAACAAAGACTAGATTGGACAGAAAGAGTGATACTATTAATGGGCAGCTAACAATCATCAGGCAGTCAAAATTCTTAGGCTACCATATGTAGGATTGACCTCCTCGATTGTTTTTATAAAAAAACGACAAGACACCTGAGACGATAATAATTAGGGCATAGCACTAATGCATTCTATTTAGCTATAACTCCACATACAATCTAACTTCTACCTCACATCAACACAATTTAATCTCCTTTTGACCACAAATGGAAAGCTGCCAATGTGTCTCAAAATTTTCTGTTGGCTACTCAAACATCATTTCATAACACATTAAGAGGCAACTTGTTCAAACAACTAGATGAACATCAGAAACCATGCTATAAATAGAGTCAGATCTTGGTTGACAAACTGAACCAAATGAACCCAGCATTATTAACACATGATACCACAAGCAAATAAAAAATAAGGGGGCTTAGAGAAGCCATGGGGTGGGGGGACAGGAAGCAGGGGTCAAAGACCCAACTCCTCCTTCCACACAGGTTCAGACCAGAACTTCCCCATTGTAATGGGCTGATGTACCAGTGGGCTATAATAATTACTCTTGTATGCAGCAGCAAAAACTTGTCTAAACTCTGAACTGCAGGAAAGTAAACACCAACCCCATTGGCTTAAAAGAAAACTGGATACACTAGTTTCCCTCGCTCAATGGACTCACCAAACCCATCAAACCTAACCTATAAATGGCATATTTGAAGAAAAGGAACAATGTAAAAGAAACATCATGGTGTCACTAAGAAAGAACCAATTTGTATGTTCCCCTCTCAACCTTTGGCACCAAAAATATGATACATACAGCAATAAAATCACACAAACATAATAGATGCCAAAAGAATATACTAAAGAAAGACCACAATAAAATTACCCCAAAACTAGGCCGGTAGTCAGCAGGCGCTCCACCCTTGTCACCAAAGTCACCACCTGGAGCACGGGGACCTCCACGGTACCCATCTCGGTCGCCAAATCTCCTCTCTCCCTCAAAACGAGGAGGGCCACTGATTCATTGCAACAATTTTCAATTAATCACACAAACGCTCCAAAAAATACAAATTTAAAAACAAACCTATATCATATCACAATCAATTAGAGCAATATCAGTACCCAATCCACCACAGAGAACAAGAATTTACCGGGGGCGATCTCCGGATGGGCCACCAAAGGGCCGACCGGTAGGCCGGGCCTGCTTTTTCAGAGTGGCTGGCACAATCTCTGAGGGAAGGTTGAGGTAAGTCCTGAGGAACTCAATGCCGTCGTTAGTGAGATACCAGTAGTAGTGCATCCAAGCAAAGGTCTCGCGCACGTACGCCTTGGACTTGAAGCTCTGCATCAGCTTTATTACCTGTAGATTCGGCACATCGATTTCCGGGTGCTTCGCCAGATTGAAGTCCTTTTTGGCATAGCAAACTCCCTCTGAACACAAACATTAACACAGAATTCAACAATTAAGTATAGAGATAGCTACATAGCATATGTATGTACGTATATAGAGAAACCTTGGAAGAGGTACTTGGAGATCTCACGCCGATTCTTCTCTGTAATGATCTGATAGGGAAACAATTAGACAAGTCAGAGACCGATTTTATATCTGTTTGGATGCCAAGAAACTGCGGAAAAGGAAAGGAAAATAATTTGAAGGCTTTAGACTTTCATCTAAAACCCTAATCACATGCGTTTCGTACATTTTCATTTTCCTTTCCTTTCCTAGGAAAACTTTCTCGGCAATCAAACAGAACATATAACTCTTTCACAGACAAAGTGACAGTGAGTGAGAGGTACCATGGTTGCGATGAGGTTGAGGACGCGAGGGCAAGACGAGGCGGCTAGCTCTCTGTCACGTCACACGGGAGTAAGGCTGAGGTTATATGGGGATAACTTCTATAAGCCCTGCCAATCAAAGCTGGCCACCTAAGACTATTTCACCAAACCATAACACTAGATTACATAGCTTTTTTCAATTTTTATTTTTATTTTTATTTTTTTTGGTAATATGGAGGAAGGCTAGCGAGCCACCCTTGGGTGGAGGTGGGCACGCAACCATCCCAAGCAAATTTTGGGTGTCTCTTTGGCCACCCTAGATGGGCCGAGGCTGGCCGCGCGACCACTTTAGCCCATCTAGGGTAGCTCTCCGATCACCCCAAATAGAGATGGGGTGGCTTGCAATTTTTGTTTTTAAATAAATTTAATTGGTTTTTTATTTTTATTTTTTTCTTCTGAAACTTGGTATAATTTGGTGTGATAGTGTTTTCTCTTTAAACTTAGGTTTATTCTAAAATGTTAAGGTGTCACTTGCCCAATGGTAAGCACAAAGGGGTGACTTTGTGCCACCTCCGTATAGAAGTCACTCTCAATACTATGATTTATATTTTTGTCTTCTTTTTATTTTTAAAAATTAATTGTATTTTTTAAAATTAAAATTAATTCTTAAAGAATAAATTAATTTTTAAGAATAAAATAATACAAAAGTCCTTGTATGCTCATAATAGTTAGCACAAAAGTTATTTATTATTATTATTATTTTTTTTTTTAATGAAAATCTAAGGATTTCATTGACTAAAGATCACGAAAATAAAGCTCTTACAGAGTATAGTAAAAAGCTTTTACATCACTGCAAAAATCATAGCCACATGCTATGAGATTACAAAGTCATAAATATAAACAAAATTAAATACACTTAAAGAGCTGACCTGCTTTGAGTAGACTAGATCTGAGATATTAGTCAAATTTCCTAACAAAATTTATTTAAACTGGCTGTGAGATATAACTCCTCACGCTCAGGCCGTGAAAAATAACCTTTCACCCCTAATTATTCATCCTCACTCATGAGAGTAGATCTAGAAAGATAAAACTCTTATTCAAAACACAAACAAACAACCAGCAAACAACATCAGCGGCCAATGAGGAGATGAACGGCACAACAAGATGGAAGGTGGATGGATACATAGCGGAGAGGCCGAAGTTGCTAATCTAGTTAAAAAACACTTACAAACATGTAGGAGTAAGGAGTTGAAGGGGAATAAGAGAGGAGGGAGCAAATCTTGCTCCCTCCTCTTCTTAAAACTGTTTTATGAGGAGAATGACCGATAGACGGCTCATCCCTCTTGCTTCTTGTTTATATGTCAATGTATGAGGTACTCGAATTGCTACTTGATTCTTGAACATGAAAATATTTTGTCTGGAAACGCTTTTTCTAAATCCAGGACTACTACGACTCCACAATGCAACGCGCTTACAAAAGTTATCTTTTCTAGATCTAGGATAGATACGATCATACGACTCCACAATGCAACGTGCTTACAAAATTTATCTTTTGAGCATCCGTAATAGTTATCACAAAAGTCCTAGATATGCTCATAATAGTTATCAAAAATCTTAATCGACCTATAAAAATTTAATTTCCTCAAATATTTTAAAATCTCTTTTTGAAGTACTACAACTCTCATTAAGTTGAACAGAATTTAGACCCAGGTCTGCAATTTTAGTTATAAATACGTAACACTCATTATAATAGCATGTTGATGCTCATCTTAACATCATGATTATATGTATCACAATAATTTAAACGTAATAACATCATGCAAATAGAGCCCATCAGAATTGTTGCTTTTTGGAATCAGAAGGCCACTAATCAAAACAATTATATGTCACAAGGCCAATAGCAGGCCTTGTATCAAAAAATAACCCTAATTGTTATACTTAATTTGTAGAGTTTGTTTTTTATATTTTGTTTGAAAAACATTTTAATATGATATAAAGATAAAAGTCGTTTTGAGTATTTTTGTATTTTAAGTTATTTATTAATATTTTTTTTTTTTTGAAAAGAAAAAATAGAAGCAAGAAGGAAAAAACTTTTATCAAACAACCACACGTCTATCTCTTATTGTACTTCGTTAAATGAGTGGAGGTTTGTATTTTTTTTTTGTTATCAATGGTTGGGATTGTTTAAAAAAAAAATTGAAGGGTAGGGATTTTTTTGGTACTACAACTTCAATAGCTTTATATATATTAAAATTTTTTGAAATGAAAGAGGTCATATTCTTCACAAAACACCTCTTACACAAACAAATACGGAAATTGAACTTGAAAAAAATAAAAAATAAAAATAGAGGGCCACCCTTGAATCACCTAGCGCGCAAGCTAGCAGAAACCCCTCGAATCCTCCAGAATAGGCAGAACCGGAAAAATATAAACGTTATTAGTAACCGTATTTTTGCACCGCCTCGCGCCTCTTACCCTTTAATAAAAACAGAACTGTTTAGAAAGAAAAGGAAAAGGAAACAAGGCTCAGACACAAAGACAGGGAGGAAGGAAAGGAAAGGGAAGGAAATGTTCTTCTTCTTTGCAGGAGGAGTAGAGCAACAGGTCAGGCAGGTGCTGAAATATGGTGCGGGCAGGTGCATAGCGTGCCGATCGCCGGCTGATCTGGTGGAGTACGAGAAGGTCCTGAAGCTATTCTTCGTTCCGGTGTGGAGGTGGCGGGGGAAAGAGCCCGTGATGCACTGCAACAACTGCAACCTCTTCTTCCCTCGCTCCTACTCTCTACCGCCGCCACCGCCACTGACCGCCGATTCGGTCTCGGCCGTCTTGCGGTGCCGTTCGTGTGACCAGGCGGTGGAGCCCGATTTCAGATTCTGCCCCTTTTGTGGCTCTGCTCTGTGAGCGTTGTTTTCTCTTTTTTTGGGTTCTCTTTGGCATTGTGTCAGATGGTTGTCGTGTATAGGCGAACACTTGAGGGTTTTGGGTTTTTGCGTGGGGTTGTAATTCGTGAAATGGGTTTGTAAAAATTATGATCTTTTATAAATAGTTGTGTTAATCTCTTTGTTATAGCCTGATTTCAAAGAGAGTAATTGGTGGCGAACTTTTCTCTGTAATTTCGTGAGATGGGGTTGTTTGTCTGATGCAACTATAATAAGAATTAAGAGGCAAGTTCAATACCCATTTGGATACTAAAAGTATATTCTTTTGAGCGTGATTTGGCAATTATCAAGTTGCACTATTTGATAATGGCATCCATGTAACAATCTGCTGGATAATCAGCCCCCAACTCCTTGTTTTTGCTCATAGGCGGCATGGAAGTTGGGTTTGATTTATCGCCACTTGATGCATCACTTGTCTCTTTTTCGACAGAACTCTATTGAAAGTTTATATTGCGAGCTATGGGAGATCAGAGATCTTGGTTTTCCATTTGCTCAAAGCGATGCAGTGTAAAAGAACCAAAATTTTTTATTAGAAAGGTAAGAGACTAACACCAGCCTCTAAGACCAGAAAACAGTCTTCATCACTCCGTCAAGTGGTGAATTATTCAAGGAAAAAATTGATTTGACTGTACACAGAAACAATAAAAATTAGTGTAACAGTTTCTTTTAGTTTACAAGGGTTTGTGTGTAAGGACCGTTTGTTCTCTGCCTCGAATCACTAACAATTTCCGCCAAGGGGGTTTATTTGAGAGAGCAAGGGTATGGGAAACTGCACAACATCGGGTGCTTGTTTGCGATTCTCCGCCCTGATATCCATTAAATGTGCAAGTTGTTCGGAGGGCTCATCCACAGAAGTTAAATCCATCATCAAATGTGATTCTACATTGATTTGTTGAATGGTAGTTTAGCTCCTTTCTCCACAGCATCTCTCCATAGCCTATACCTTACACCAAGCTTGTCATAGGATACCGGCCAATTCCAGACGTTTGCACCGTTGATCATGCGCTCTTGCTGGCCGAGTACAAGCCGGAGATCCTCGTTCAAGACCTGTGTCAATTCAACATCAAGAATGTTTGGATAATAAAGTCAGTAAGGAGTATAGCTGGGCAAGAAATTGGCATTTTTTTCTTCTTCCACAAGAAACTAGTTAGATCCTTCTGCAACAGGCTAAACTAACAAAGTTGAGAAACGAATAAGTGAATTCTCTTTACCTGTTCTGCAAAATGCCTCCACAGATATTGCATGAAAGGAATGTGCTTAAGCAGGGGAGCAAAATCCAATGACATTCTGTATAATAACCTCGTTTTCTGCCTCGATGAAGGTAAGCACACGTGAAGTTGGTGAAGGTGTGTCGGACACTGCTGGGTACTCTGTCCTCCCAGTTTTCCGGGCTTTGAGATCCCTATGGTTGATAGCACCATACAAGGCGGCCGAAATTCCATATCTATCGGATAAGGGTCCCAATATCCTTGGAGGCCAGATTCAGGAGTCAAAAATTTCACCAAGCTGAAAGAACAGATTATTCGAATTGGTAAGAGAGTTTTGACTGGACTTGCGTGAAAGGAATGAGTTATGGGAAACAAAGAAGCATTTCAATTGTTGGTGAGATATAGACTTGATGCCTAAACTGCGGCCGATCAGTTTAGCTGACTTCATGCCCTGCACCCCAAAATGATCCTATTTTTCTCTGTTTATGCTTTGTCTATGTTATCAATATTCTAGTATATCATGTCATTAGGTTACAAATATAAATCCTGAATGCTGAGGAGAAAAGAAAAGAAAAAAATAATGATATAATTGCTATGTAAAACAAAAATGAGAATGAGATAGCCTCATTTTTCTATGGTATCCCTCGAAAACTTCATATATTATTTACTTTTTCTTTCTCAGCTTTTTGAGTAAAAATGGGTAATCTTGAGAATGATTACAGGAACCATTCTCTTGGGAAAAATGAATATGTTAAATACTAGTAATAAGAGGAACTAACCTTGGAACGCTCCATCCTTTAGCGAAGGTGGAAGTGTGAGTAAAAGGGGCATGCGCAAGATCCAAAAGATTATCTAAAAGTAGCCCATGTTCCACTGGAAGCTCCATTACAATCTGTCATATGCAAGGACATAAAAGAGATTGAGATGACCCATGTTCTCTCATAGAATCATCTAAAGCAGAATTCACATGCTTCATGCATTCACAATAATTAGAAGCCAGAAGGATATGAATGTCTGTAGCCATACCTCAGCATGGATTTGAAATCCTGGAGGTGGTTGTAAAGAAGGAATGGTGGCTGCTGGAGGGTCATTGCCAGGCCAAATCCAGATCATCCCCTCTTGCTCAAAGCATGGCAATGACTTTATCTTCACATTAAGTAATCGCGTAGATGGCATTTTCTCACATTTTCCATCTGTTGAGTACTCCCATCCTGACATTCACCCATAACACATTATCACATAGGTTTTCATTGTTGTAGTAGTTTACAATTAAATTTTCATGTATGACCCACATATTATCGGACCACATAAACTTTAGTTATTTCACTGATTCTTACTTACCATGGTAGGGGCATTGGATGCGACCCTCATTTATTGAACCAAGGTGAAGAGGGCATGCTCTATGTGCACAGGTGTTCTGGACACATCCAGGTTTCCCATCTTTTCCACGAAAGACAACCCACGGTTCCTCAAAACAATCAATTGGCATCTGAAACAGAAAAGTGATGAGGATTTCATAAGATGACTTTCACAGAATAATTACTTGTGGAAAACAGAGATGATTTACACCATTAAAGCATGACAAAAATGCAATGCTCACAAAATAAGTAATCAATACATAAAAGAATGAATTACAAACTTTTCAAGCTATAGCTTACCATTGTATCATCCTTCAGATCATTGGAGAAAGCAACAGGATACCAGAAATTCTTTAAGAGTGGATGGTACGGTTGAACAGGACCCGACACGTCCAAGCTCTTACGGGGCAACCTCCTCTGGACGACATCATGAGTATGTGTGGAAGTACTGGGAGATGGGGATGTTTGGTTTGATGCTGTTGCACTTCTGTCTTGTAACAGCCTATCATTCACCAATGCTTCCATGTAAGCTAGTTTATCTAAAGCAGTGGCGACCCTTGCTTCAGACATGTGAACCTGTTGTTATTCAAGGGTTAGATATCAAATGCAAACAAGATAAGATTTGTATGGAACATAAACATAAGATTCCTCAAGATCTAATAATCAGTTGGATGGTCTAAAATGAAGGGTATGTTTCAATGGAAATGTGAAATGAATTGCAATCTAATGATTTGTACGTCATTGATGGTATGTACCCTGACAGACATGATTTAATAAAAACAATTACAATTATCAAGTCAGAATTCATTATCTCATTAACTAATAATTTCAACACCTGTCTGTGAGCTTGTGATAAGTCTTCTTGCAACCCCGCGAGCTCCTTCTTCATTGTGCCAATGGACTTGTAATCACGGGCTAGAGGATTTAGAACTTCTACAACCTGCAGGCCATTTTCTAAAAATGAGAATTGCCTCACAAAAGAAAGAAACCCCTTAACAGAACCAAACTCCAAAGGATCAAATTCAGCAATCCCATTAAGGCATGATTTGCATGGACTCTAAGCTAGTGAAATCATGAAAATGAAGAGGTATCAAAAGAACCTTTTCATGAAGGAGCATGATTGTGAGCACATCTTGTCGAGCCCTCCAGTCACAGTACTGAATATCAAATCTGGCCACTTCCAGGGCTTGGTTCACATCCAAGAACTTCCCTTTGCATTGCGGGACTCTAGACCTCGGATCCTCCACATCAAACAGAGGTCCCCAGGAACTCTTCTTTTCTATCCCTCCTTCCTCTCCAAATACAGCAAAAACCCCAAATCCTCCTCTGACGCCCTGAAATCCAACCAAACCCACAACGATCTGAGTTAAACATAATCCAATCTAAGAATCAGCTAATAAATAGGTACACTTTCCCGATAAAATTTAGCAGGTGCCCAGTGCACATAAAAACTTAAAACAGAAACTTACAGTCTACAGAGAATCGTGTATTCTGGGATGAAACAACTTTCCCATACATTTTTTCGGGTGCCCATTTTATTTTATTTTTTTCAGATAAAACAAATGAAAGATCATAGTCCTTGCCCATTAAGACCATTCTTATAAGCTAGAGATCAACTAACATGTTGTTCCAGTTCTTTTACCATACACCCAGAAGAAAAAAAAGAAAGAAATTTAGTACCTTTTTAGTGTTGAACTTAGATGATCTACCAAGAGAGATTGGCAAAGAGAGTGCTGAAGCAGTAGCTACGGTGTTCATGTCTTGGCGTCTGAAACTGACAGACTCTTGGGGTGAGAGAGAGAGAGAGGGACTGAGAAAGAGAAGGAAGGAAACATGCGCAATATTAGTGAGAGAGATTTATTTTGGGGATTTTGTAGATAAGAGGTTGGTATTTCCCGCGATCTAGGTTGTCCGTCCAAGGGTTGACACGTGGACAAGCGTGGACTCCTTGGTCGAACACGTGGCCTCCCCTGCCTCCACATGCTTTTTTGGGGTCTGGGAGAGTATCGTCGCACAGTGGGGCCTGACATCTTTCCAGCTCGGACGGCAAAGACCGAAGATAAATCACTCTATCTGTTGTGTTTTGGGTTGTTTGTCTTGACTCTTGCTGCTTGGGATTTTGAAAATGTCAGGGCTGTGATCGTATGAGATCGGTAATAGCCTAATAGGCCTTTCTAAAAGCTGATGTGGACCATAACTAAATCTTATCCGTCCATCATGTTGGATATTGCAACTTCTTGTTGATTGCTTGGCACCTCAGAACCTTGCATGGAAAATGAAAGAGTTGTATGGGTACAACGTTATTAATTCGTTCAATTCAGGAAAATTATAAAACTATCTTTTATGCTTTGTTCTTATTTTTTTGCAAAAACCCTAAAATCACCTCAAATTGGATTCAACAGTGCTATAGTATCGTCATTTATCACTTCATTAATTATCATATTAAATAATAATTAGATAATAAATGATGATACGGCAAAATCTCAATGAATTATAATGCCATTTTATCATTGGGCTTGAGTTCTGGGATTTTTGGGCATGGAGGATCTTTCGAAGACACCATCTCGTCATCTTATGCTGTTATTTATTAAAATAATATATCACATGAGATTGTGACATGCATTTGAGAACCAAATTTTTTAAAAACCTATCATATCTACCTTCTTCCTTCCTACTTTGGTGAATGATGTGTTGGTACTGCATTAAAGCTTTCAATGCTTTTTCATCATTAACTCCCAAGTCACTGTCCGCAATTGGATGGAGATTTCTTGTATTTAATGCCTAAAATTTTAGATGGTGCTCGATCTACCTACCCTAAACTAGGGTTGAGCGTCGGTCGGTAATGTTGGTTTTAGTATAAAATTTTTATTTTCGTCTTTTGAACCGACAATGTCGATAAAGTCGGTTATTTCATCGACTTATTCTGTCAAATTTTATTTTATTTTGCATTTCGAACCAAATGTGGTCGGTAAAGTCGGTGTCGGTCGGAAGTCGGTAAAGTCGGTGTCGGTAATGTCGCCATGTCGGTATGTGAAAAAGTGGCAAATTTGTCGGTAAAGTCGGTCGAAAGTCGGTCGGTAAAGTCAGTTCGGTTAAAAAACCTCTTTCACCTACCGAACCGAAAAATTCGGAATAAAAAAAATCATGCCGCCTATTGTCCGCCATCTAGTCGGTAACGGTTGGTGTCGGTTGAAAGTCGGTCGGAAATCGATTAATCGGTAATTTGTTCAGCCCTACCCTAAACAACTTAAGTTATAGATTATGCAACCCCTTTTCTCTTAGGTTGCCTAGATTTCAAAAATTCAGATAAACTAATCATAGAAGATCCCAATCCCTTACACCCCTTGATGACAAAGAGTTTTTTTGGTTTAAAGATTTTATAGTGTAGTGGTATTTTTCTTTATATATTTTAGAAAAAAATTTAAGGCTTAACTCTCTGGTAGTGGAATTTATGGGAATTTCATCTATAAAAAAGTTTATGGGGAAAAGAGGTATTTCATCCATCCTTTGAAAGAAAAGCAAAGAAAATCTCTTTCCCTCACATGAAATCACTTTGAAAATATTAAGGTTTGTTACACATATACATGGGCCTATGATTGAATACATGCATATTTATTGCATTTTATTGAATAAATCATTTAGATTTTCTTATAAACATTATTATAAATAGGGAAAAATACAAAATTACTCAATGTAATTTACCTGCTTTGCAATTAACTCATTAGAATATTAAAATGAACTCAAATGTCCCCGAAGTATGTCAAAGAAATAATTTAGTCCCTACAGTCAAATTTTGTTCATTGACTTAACAAATTATGATAGCGTGAAACGTTCGAGCCAATAAAATTATGACACCTGTCCTATTTAAATCAGTGTCACACTAACGGAATATGTTAAATTAGTTGACGAAATTTGACTATAAAGACTAAATTATTTTTTTAGCATACCTTAGAGACCTTTGAGTTTATTTTGATATCACATGGAGCTAATTGTAAATTATGTAAACCACTATGACTAATTTGCATTTTTTCCTTATAAATTTCACCAAATATAAATTAATAAAAAAAAATTTCCATGACGATATAGACCAATCTAATAAACTCATAAGATTAACGGTTTGATTCACTTTTTTTTAAAAAAATATCTTCATTAATATTAATATATGAAACATAAAATTTTATTGGATAACCAAAAGCGACTCAAAATCTTCCCTTAATATTCCTACAAAGTACAAAGCCAAAAATTGTGTCTCCCCGCCGCTTGCCCGAGAAGTCTACAAGAGTTGGGTCGGCAATCGGCATCTGGTATTCGGTTCGGGACGGGTCTCGTGGACAACCCAGTGACCCACTACAAGTTTGCGGGTATTGGAAGCAAAAGCAATCCTTTTCGGTCGGCGACGAACTGAATATTTGAATCCCCAAGAAAATCAGTGGCTGGCTACCTTTGTGTACAGCGTGGCCAGAGAAAGGGAGAGATAAGAGCGAGTGATGGCTAGAACAGCGCAAAATGAGAACAAAGCGGGGATTTTCTTCTTGGCTACCCTGGTGCTTTGGTTCGTGTCGGTTTGGTTCGAAATAGTTTTCAACAAGCGCAAGGAGCTGCTGTGTGTCATCGCTGGCTGTTGCTTTTACCAAGCGGCCAACCGGGTCGTCCGCTTTTGGCTCTCTCGGGACCCTCTCTTCGTTAACACCTCCGTTTCTCTCCTCCACTCCTCCATCACCTCCGTCTCTGGTTCGTTCATTTCCAATCATTCACCTTCTCTTCGTTTCTTATTCTGGGTTTTGTTCCATATCTTGAATTGGGGTTTTTCCCTTCTTGGTATTGTCAATGCTAGTGATGAGTTATTGTTATTTCTGCTCCTGATATTTATGTGTGCTAAAGAGTGGTTTGTATTGTTTGTATTGTTGCGGTGGTAATTCTCTTTTCTAGAATTATGCATGTCCGGTAGGAATCCAGATAGTATCCTTTGAAAATTGTTTGGAATTACGAGTCTATGCCCCTTCCTATGTTGGCATGCTTGTTGAACGCATGGTTTGGAAAATTCTTCTGATACAAATCCCATATTGGCAATACCCAATTAATGCAGCATCATGTTCAATGTTGTTATAGCAACCTTTTCAACATTCATTATTTCTTATTTTTTATATATGGATTCCTCGTCGACTCTTCCCCTCGATCCTTTTATCTTGGGCATCAGGTGTCCAAGTAACAGAATATTTTCTATAAATTAGGGTGAGGAAAGTATATGCACCATCAAGAGATGACAACTAAAAGCTCTTGTTATGCGTTCTAAGAGTGAGGATCTCAACACATCTTTTTGTCTGCTCCTCCAAGCTAGAAGGACTAGGTGATTATACTAAGGTGGAGTTGTTGGCTTTGTAGGAATATTAATGGAGGGTGTGCACCTTGGTTTCTTTCACATGTTGGTTGAGAGTGTCTTTGCTTCTTTCATTTATTTGGCCGCATTGGTTTTATCCAGCTCTTGGAGGCAGGCCAATCTTATGCTGAGATTTTAAATCTTAACTTCCTTTTACACATAATCTCTTTATATGTCAGCCGATGATTAATGTGATTTCCTAGTTAGGAGGAGGTGTTGTCAGTTGTCCCTTGAAGAATTTTTGGCTTTTATTTTTTTCTTTATACAGAGTTACTACTTGGTAAGTCTTAGCTTGGTCATCATTGTGAGGCAGCCAGAACATGGTTCTGTGGAGCTATTGAATGTTGACAATTGAGCTTCATCAAGGTTACTTATCCAAAAAAAAAAATTGAGGTTCATCAAGGTTCAGATGATGGGGTGCTTTAAACATGTAAAGCGGTGAAGTTGGTGTATCGAGGAAATCCATAAATGGGAATTTGTTTGCACACTTTTCTGTAATAGATATCTTGATCAAAAACTGATTTTTAGGACTCTTCTGGGGCAGGGAGGTGGTCTTGCCTTCTAAATAAACTTACTGGTCTTGAGATAAAAATAAAAAACTGATTCAGAGATCAGTAAGTAAATTAAGTGATGAATGTCCCCTCGAAAAGATGGATTTTCTAACCTAGACAAACAATTTGGGCTGGAGGGAGTTTCTCTTTACCCCTCACACTACCATATTCAAGTTTTCAAACTAGAGGTGGGGAGAATTGTTACATTTTGAAACAGGTGTTGACTGTCGAGTTTAGCTTGGTTATCTTCTGGGTAGCTGTTGTTGGTTATCCCTTAGTTGTAGCTTTCAGGTCCATATGTGCATGTTTGCTGAAGATATACACGAATATAGGTTTCATACCTTTATTCAGTCATGCAGGCATATAAATATTAGAATTAGCTGACAAAGAGTTTTAGTATATGTACACTTGTCAAAGCTTGTTTATGATTTATACTTTGGCTGCTATTGGTTGTTAGACTTAAAAAATTAGGCTATCCTATAAATAAAATTCCATCCCCCTGATGTTTTGGTCAAATAAGTATCTCAAAGGCTTTCTTCAGGAGATGCTGGCTAAGAGGTGTAAAGAATTTTGTTTAGTTTCTAAGTTTCCTTTGTCTTGGTTTGCAGGTTCTCCTAAGTGTTTCTGACATGTACCTTTCAATTTTTCGCTCTTATAATTTCAGATACTCATATACACTACTGCAAATTGTGTTGTCTTAGACATTTTCGCTCGTTCTGAATTTGAGTTTTCATGTCTTTGTATTCTTAGTAATTTCAATTTTTTGTTTATCTCCTCTGCAGTGGTATTCATTTTGGTTAATGAGTGGTTAAAAAATGGATCAAATGGAATGTTTGAGCACTCACAGCTGTTTGGGGGTACTTGGCCATGGGCATATCCTGCTTTGTGTTTCTCATGTGGTTACTTTGCATATGATCAGTTGGATATGCTGCATTACCGGTTATACAGTGGTCGGATCCCTGCCATCTTAGTCCATCATCTAATACTCCTAATCTGCTTCACTCTTGCTTTATATCGAAATGTGACCATCAACTACCTTATTCTCACTCTCATTTGTGAGGTATGTTTCTTTTTCTTCCCAAAGTTCTTTCCTGTTTCTATGTAATTGTTTTCTTTTTTCCCATCTTCATTCTTTTTGTTCAATTATTTCCAGTTTATCGTTTGACCTAGTATTATGGTAATGTAAATGTTGAATTGGCTGAGGCATAGATAGTGGATTATAACATCTAGATGTTTACATGGTACCCAAGGTGAGAATCAGATCTCATAGGGTGAAGTGTTTACTTAAACAACTTGAAGAACCCTAATACTTAAATTTTTTAGTTGTGGTGTGAATCTAGTGTTTGTGTTCTGTATAGTTAGTGATCTGTATAACATGCAAAATTTTCAGATAACCAAGCCTTTAGGTAAAAGTCTGTGTGCTTTTGCATACACACACAAGTCATGAGAAGTGGTATCCCAATTTCTTTGTTTAATTTTTTTCATGGCAAAGTCTTCAATATCCATTTGTCAACAAGGTGTTGGGCAATTCAATATTAGCCCTAGCCTATGTGAACCATTGATATAACTGAAGGTGAAATCTGTTCTGATGATATTGCAGCTGCATTCGATATTTCTGCACGTGAGGAAAGTAAGACGAATGACTGGTATTCGTGATGCCAAGAGCAAAATTGTAAAGTTAGAATGGGTGCTTAATTGGCTCACTTTCTTTTTAGCAAGGGTTGTATCCCACATTCTCATCACCACCAAGCTCATCAGAGATGCTCATAAGTTCGGACGAGGCGTCGAGCTGCCGCTTGCCTTATTCGGGATGGCCGGAATGAACTTGCTTAATATTTTTCTTGGCATTGATCTTTTCAATGCTTTCAGGAAAGAGAAAAATTCCCAGGCAAATGGTCGTCGCCATCATGAATGACAGAAAGAAGGGTAAAAAGGGTTATATAATATATACTGTATCTTATGTTCAACCATTTGTTATCTTCATTTTGCATAGGAAGTTGTCAGCAAAGAATGAAATTCATTGAGAAAGAAATTAGCCATGTATATTTATCTTAGAGAGATGAAAAAGATTTATTTTTCCTTTCGGCATCTACTAATAACGCAGATAATATGGTCAATTATTATATGTTTTGAAGATCTACGATCAAAATCTCAAAGATTCTTAAAAAGCTAATGAGTCCAATACAGTATATCATCTCATGATGTCTCTAAAAGTTTTTCTACATGGGGATCTACATGAAAGGAAAATTATGAGTATTAAGGATGTGTATGTGGGTCGAAGAAGGCCTTGTATGGCTTGAAATAATCGGATTTAAAAGTTCTTATTTTATGCTCATACTAAATAAAAATAATTAAATGGTCTTTAGCCGCTTTACACCTTCAAGTCCTTTGAATATGCGAAATTCCAGGCGTTACACGTGGCTTACTTCTGGCCATTGGTGACAAATCTGCATCTTCGTCTGTTTAAAGGGGTAGGAACAAAAGAGGAATGATAGGGACCCAACTTTTTTGCCCAACAAAAATTCAACTTTTGCCTTATTTATTTTTAAAAAATAAAATAAAATAAAAAATGGAAAAAATGTTTGAAGCAACCCTATCTATTTTTTGTCTTTCTTATATTTGGTATTTTTTTAAAAATGAAAAATGGTATTTTTTTTCATAATAGTGTCATTTTTTTCAAGAAAATGTCATTATTATGAAGAAAAATACTATTTTTCATTTTTAAAAAAATACTAAATAAAAGAAAGGCCAAAAATAGATAGGGTTGCTTCAGACATTTTTTTCATTTTTCATTTTGTTTTTTTTAGAAAAAAAATAAAGGGTAAAAGTTGAACTTTTGTTGGGCAAAAAAGTTGGGCCTTTAGCATTTCTCGGAACAAAAAACAAACCAAACAAAACAGTTGGCAACCCCGGTTGGCCTCTACATTTGTTCAAACAATTGAATGGAAATCTAGGTAAAGGAGAAAAAGAAGAAAACGAGACAAAAAGAGGTCTCACCGGGAGTCGAACCCAGGTCGCTGGATTCAAAGTCCAGAGTGCTAACCACTACACCATGAAACCTTCATGTTTCTCGACATTTTAGAGTCAAACTAAAATAGTGATCTTCTTGAAACATAATGTAGATTTCTTTTGGGGCTTACAAATTATGAGGAGAATGGATCATTGTGAAATGTACGACAATAAAAGGTGAAGAGGAAAAAAAACAAAAAATTGCCTTGTACCCAAATCCAGAGGGTAGCAAAGAGTCCAATCAATACAATGTAGGTATTTGTGTTGGACAAGGATCTTTTGTAGCAAGGGTTTATGAGAGAAGCTCTTAAGTTATTATGCCTCCTCTTTTATGGACAAAACAGGGAATTTGGATCAACCTATATATGCTGCCCAATTGAACAAACCAACAATGTAAAAGTACCTGCTTCTTCGAATTAGTTGGGTTTGACAACGTGTTTTAATGTCACTTAAAGGTGAATATATTTTTTATAAGTATATTTTGATGAGCTCCACATTTGAAAATGTGTTTTCTATTTAGACATCAGCTTATTTTGAAAAAAATTTTAAATAAATGTAGAGCCTTTTTACATTCAAATATTTTTTGTGTGGCCAAATACCAAAACGGGGTGGTGGCGCAGTTGGCTAGCGCGTAGGTCTCATAGCTTCTGAGTTATCCTGAGGTCGAGAGTTCGAGCCTCTCTCACCCCAAATATATTTTTTCCTCCTCCGTCAATGTTATGCTAGCAAATTGTTTTTCTCCATATTTTCCTATAAACTTAATAGATTAACCAATAAATTTGTCAGAGAGAAATGTTAAGGGTCAATAAGTTTATCATATTTGGCTCATATTTTCCTACAAATTTAACAAATCAATAATTAGACTTGTGGGATCCATCTTTGACTTATTTGGATCTACATATAAGTCTACAAATCTAGTGGTTAATTTGTAAGATGAGATGTGTCAAATATAGAAAAAAAAAATATTGGTCCCCAAGGGCTAGCTCAATCGACTATGAACCACGCATCATGAAGCGGAAATCACTAGTTCAAATCCCCCCTTCCTTTTCCTTTGTGTGTACATGTCAAAAAAACAAAAATATTGACTCATAAGTCATAACATTTTTTTTTTTTGTGGGCTCTACATTGACTTTGTGTGCATTCGATATAAAGCCAAAAATCTAATAATTGATTTTTAACATAAAAAATGAGAAAAATATGAGAGAAAAAAAATATTAACACCAATTATTATTTTTTTTTTTCTTTTTGTTTTCCAACTTCTTTTTGTATCTTCCTACAACTTATAACTTGATAAAGCTGAAGTGGATACGCCAGGGCCAGGCAAGAATACTTCGCTGAGATTAAATATAGACACATAACCAAAACAAAAGCACAATATAAGTGAACATAACCAGAGGAATTGTTTGAAATTTCAGATTTCATAGAACCCTGCTCATGTGAAACAAAATCAAACTAATTCTTTTGCCGCTGATTAATCAGCAATGTAATCAGCAGCTTTCAAATGGAAAAGAATCCTAAGCTCTCAACTCTCTACAACTGAGAAACCAATTACACCTTGTTTTGTATATCCTCACTAAATTTCTAGTCGTACCCCACTCTTGGTGCGAGAGAAAAATTTCGCAAACCCGTTTCGATTCTTCTCAGAGCTGACATGATTTGACAATGCAGCAGATGAAGAGGAAGATGGGGGTGAGTTCTCTTCAGTTTTCTTTGTTAAAGGACCAGAACTTTCATCAGCAATTTTTGAAGAGTCGGCAACTACTCTTTTAGGTGAATATGTTTCATTAGAATGCAACTTCCACGGTTCTCCATCCGCTTTGGGAATCAGTGGTGTGGCTGCAGATATCTCTGGTAGGTTGGGAGTGTCAATCAAGAAGTCTTCCAGTGTCGCTAGAGATTTCAGTTGATTCCCAAGAGACGCTATCGTTTTCTGGCACTCTGCAAGTTTTCCAGCAGCCACAGCTAGATCCTCCTGAGATTCACAAAATCTTGTAATTGTTATATGAAGGAAACATAACATTTGTCTCTAATGCCTCCAGCAAACAAATGATAGAAGTAAAAACATGCAATGTATAGTAGATAGCAAGAGTTAGCGATGACTGACCTCCTTTATCTTAAATTCACCATTTGAGCTTGCAGTTTTCTGAAGTTCAATTTCCTGCCTCTTTCTTGATAGCTCTTCTTCTAATTTCCGACACTTACCTGCAATTTCTGCTGACAAAGCCTTCTCTTTTTGAACCTCCACTTCTAAACATTCAACTTTGGCAGCCATGGTCGTGGCTTCTGCTTCCATGCTAGAGAGTCTAGAATCAACAACTTGCTTTTTTTCTTTTGCAATATTTAGCTCTCTTTGCAACTCCTCCAACTTCATTTCTGCCTCCTTCATCTGAAGTTGAGATGTCTCAATACAGTCTTGACTAGTAATTAGAGCAATCTCCAGTTCAGTTTTCTGTGCTTCCATCTTTTCTAATGTCTCTTCTAATTCAGCTATCCGACGACTCATGGTTCCAAGCTCGGTTCTCAGGGAACTTTCTACATTATTGGTTTGATTGGAAACCTCTGATGCAAGGCAATGGCTTCCATTCTTGGTTTCAGGCAGTGCAGCAAGTCGTTCCATTTCAAGAAAATCATCCATAAGATCGATATGCACAGAAGAGGCTGGGAGATTCCTTTTAACAGCCTTCTCATTTTTGAATTGATCAAGCTCTGCAATTAGGGCAGACGCCCATGTGTCAGAGCAACTAGACTCACACTTGTTTGGCTCTGAGCTACTCATCTTGCGGGTATTAACCTCTCCCAAGCTAAGCCTCTCCTCACTCTCTGATTGACTATCTGTGAGAGATTCAACACAAATTGAGGAGGCAGTAACAGATTTATGATCAGTAACCGGGGATGATTTGGAAGCCATTGATTTTAGCCTCCGGCACTCAGCCTCAAGCTTGGCCACCTTCTTTATGCTCTCCAAATGTTGCTTGCTGGCCATCTCAGCTGCTTGGGTACTCAAGTCTCTCTCAATTGTCCGGATTTCCAACTCTTCAGATTGAGATTGGAGCTCAAGTTTGAGAGCTGAGTTCTCTCTCTCTAAATATTCAATTCTATGGCAAAGTTCAGGATCAGCATTGGCAGGAGAATCAGATTCAGCAGCTTCTGCTTTGCTCTGGAGCTCAAGAATCTGGTTCTCAAGTTTGAGTCTGGTGGTTTCCCACTCACGGGTTTTCTTCACCACAGCTTCATCGATCTTTTGTTCATGCTCCTCTCTTGATTGTCTTAGCTGCCGAACAAGCTCTTTGATAGCCCCATCAAGATGGCTTACCCGATCTTCAAGCACCAAGTTTTGCTGAACTGCAGACTCAAATTGTTGCTTTAGAACAACCACTTCATTTTCAGCCTTCTCCCAACCTATAATTATATTGTAATGAAAGAAATATTATTAAAGATGCAAAGTGTACAGCAATCATTACCATGTTTGGTAGAGATTTGCAAAAACATTTTTTATACAGACTGTTACAAGAATATGGTCCTAAAAAGAGTACTAGTTTATTATAATATTTCAATAAGGAAGGTTGTACTCCACGTAGGGTAAGTAGAATAATTATTTATGATTTCAATAAGGAGTAATACTCCATTGCTATTTTTAGAGTCAGTAGGAGATCTTTCTAGATTCTCCTAGTTTGGGTAGTATAGGGAATTATTCTCCTAGTATGGGAAGTATTAGTAGTCAGAGTCCTATGGGGATTTGTCTTTGTTTTGTAACTCTATTTAAACCCCACAGTTGGGTGAATGAAGGCATGCAAAAGTTTATTCCTCAAACCTTGCGTTTTTGAAGAGGCTAATGATCCTCTTACAAATCCTACCGCTAATTCTCTAATTAGCAAAAATAGGCAAGAAGAAGAGGCTGGATCCAGCTTCGTTCTCGTCTTGGTTGAGAGGCGAGTTACACGATCGGTTACAAATTCTCATAACACAGACTTTGAATTCATGCAAGCTACTAGGTTTGAAACATTAGGGGCACAAATCCATTGCAACTGAGTGCTGTAACCAAACACAGTACTGTGGTTGGTTGTTGTGAGGATAAGAAAAGGCAGAGATACTTCCATGCATCATGTATTTGAGTACTACCTGCAACAGCTTCCTCTGCAACTTTGGCATGCTGCCTCGCCAAGTCATCTTTGGCACTAACATTCACAAGAGCTGCGGACAACTTCTCCATCAGGCTTTTCACACTATCATTAACATCTTTCTTTGATGAACCATCATCAACATCTTCGGCACTTGCCACAGCTTTTGATGTGACTTCAGGTGATTGAGTATTATCATTAGGAGATGACTTGAATGTCTCCTGGGTCAACAATGAGACATTGGATAAAACAATGTTTTGATTTCAAGCAAACTCACCCACAATTCAATTCTATGTTAAGAGGAAAGGGAAGAACACAAGTTTTTAACTGATTTCAGGAAATCAGGAAACAGTATGCAAACTTGAAATTTTATAACAGCTCAGATTGGAGTGACTGGCCTGTGAGGCCATGCATTTGTGCAATTCAAATCCACTTATTTATTGCCTCTGCTGCAATGAGGCCATGGATTCAAATCTGTTCACAAGACAATAATTACAAAGAAAGAGAGAGAGAAGTAAACCATAACCCTGGCATCTAGAATTAGCAATGTAAATGACGACCCTGCCTTAAAACAAGGTTGTTACATAGAGGGCAGACAATGCCAAGGATGCATTTAGGATTAACTTCACTTTTTCGAATTTTGGACATCTGAGTGTACTAGGCTTAGTTGGCTACATCTCTTGCTTATTTGGCTATGTTTACTGGCTTTGAGCATTCCTATTATATGCCTCTCTACTTTCTTTCTTTCTTTTTTTTTTTTACTGGAATCCTGCTGGGATCTGTTTAACATCATGGACTTTCATAATTTCATCACAGAACACAACCATGTCAATAAATCTGCACCACATGCCCAGCTAATAGCGCCTCAAACTCCTGCCAATCAAAGCTTAGTTGTTTGAACTGCCATGGGTAACACTTAGGCTTTTGAATTACCCTTTTGCAACTCCCAACACGAATTATATTAGTAGCTTTACATGATGAATAATGGTCCCAATATTCAATGACTGGAGAGCAACTATCATCTCTAGAGCTCAGTAAAACCAACCTTCCTTGTTGCTCTGACAGGGTTTGTCAACATATGAAAAATCAACAAGAGGTAATGCTGCCTAGGAAGCAGACTAGATATTATACAAGATACTCCCAAATGCAATTAAACATTGCACAGTTATGGATTCACAACTTTTGTTGCAAAGCTATATATATTGGAAAACACAAGTTGCGAATCAACTCGCTATAATCTGATGTCTTAGACATAAGATAAACTTCTTCATTCAAGATAATTAATCAGCGGGGACAGCCTGAGAAAGAGTGGCCTGCTCATGCATGTTAGAGGAAATTTAGTTATGCTGAAAGAAATGGGAGGGGGACTTCAAAGAGGTTGGACAAGCAACCAAGTACCAACACTTTTTATAACTGCAAGATACTCATATTTCCTTTTTGAGATCAGAAGACACTCAATTGGACGGTTAGAAAGTCAGCAAAGAACCATGTTGAGCTTTTGAAAAAAAAATTCTTAAAAATTTATCTGTAGAGCAGGTTCACATGGTAAAAGGTTGATGCCCAAATTTTTCATAATGGTAAAAATCAGAAGCAGAATGTCACACTTCCGAAATGTCAGCGAAACTTGAAACATTGCATAAATGTTTAAGTGATTTAGAGAAAAGAATTGTTTCTAACAAAAAGAAAAAATGGAGTGCAGAGATACAGAGGTTTCTGTGGTCATTATCAGTTAAAGGCTTTGAAGCTTCCTAGAAGTCAAATGTAACACAAATTTTGTTGTAGTGAGGATTCAGCTGCATACCTGATCATCAGAGTATCTCTCTGAATGCGAAGATATCGAACCTGAACTCTCAGTTTCGCCCGTGCTTTTGTCAGAAGACTTCCTCTTCCACAACCATTTCTTTTTTTCCATTGCGAGGTACAATACTGTAACATCAACAAGCACATTACAAACCGTTCATCTGCACACACATTTACACCACTTTTCAACAGGTCACTAAAATCCTATTGTAAGATCCTCCTAAAAATTGTAGGAGAAAACAAAGAACACATCAAATGGATATAGAAAAGCATCCCCGCCCTTTATTGTTAGTAACAAAACTCCCACCAGAATAAAGCCTTTGAAAAGCAGAAATACACATCCACCAACAAACTAAAAACAATTCACACAAAAAAGATGACGTGGCTTATCATTCTTTCAGCTTTGCTTCAAATCCACCCCAGGACCATCCAAACCCAACAACAAAAATATATGACATCCCAACAACCAAAATGGGTTCTCTCTAAGTTTAAAAAACCCAATTGGTACTTTACGAGAGCAGGGTAGAAAACACAGAGACATACATCTAGAAGATGAAAACGTTTCGAGCTTTTATTCACGCTTAACACCTTCAATGGCTCCTGAAACGCCCTCAAGCTGGGAAATCGCCAGAAACCCAGTACTAGAATCACAAAATGAGAACTTCCCAACTGTTAAAACTAACAAAATTTGCCAAAACATGAAGAAGATAATTAAAAACTAATGAAACAGTGGCTGGAAATAAAACGAAAAACCCAGAAATGAGCAACAAAATTTCTAAATTTCCAATCAAAAAGATCCCAAACATGAGTGACCCATCAAAGCTAAAAAGCCCAAAATCCTACTAGCTTTACCGATGACGCAACAAATAAACCAATAATTTTTCTTGATATACACATCATATTTAAATATTTTTAAGAAGTAGCTAATTAGAAGGAGCAAGACCCAGATCAAATACCTTTGACTGGGAGATTAGACAGCAACCAGTCATCAATGATTAATGAAAGAAACCAATAGATAGGTTCAGTTCAGACTTGAGATTTAAGATTGCAGAAACATGATGGCAGCATTTAATAGCAACAAAATGACTCTGCAAAAAAAACTGTTGAATGTCAGTGGGTTTTCAAATATATAGAAACAAACTGAGTAGCAGAGCAGATTTATAAATGGGGTTTCCTCTATTCCTTGGTTTTTCACTTTTACCTTTTTTTTTCCTTCCTTTTCCAAATATGAAAAAAAGAGGATCCGCATGTGACTGTCGATGTGAAGTTCAAGAATTGATAGACTGAGTGAGACCTCAAAATGCCCACTTTTTCAGCTTTTCTATTTTGAAAACTTATTACAATCGATTTTTTTTTTTTAATTTTTGAAAACTGAGCTGCCCTTATTGAATTATTCCCGCCCTTGGATTAGGGATTATGGATTTTTCAATTAATTAATTAGTGCAATTTTCTTTGTTGCAGAGAGCTCTGTCTCTCCACTCTCTCTCTCCTCAGCTTTTCAAAAAAGTGCTTTTATATTCTTTGTCTCGGCATGGTGACGGGATCTTTATATGTGAAGGCGCGGTAGTACTAACCGTGGACTTCCTCTCATGGACGTTGGATTTGTTGCATTTCTCAAGATCTAGACCTCATTTCATGATCGCACGGTAGGGAAATCGTGAGAGATTAGGACCCGCTTGGTGTATGCGACTTTAAAATGGGTTTTCTACGAACCATCTCATTCAATTTTTATTTTTTATTTTTTAAGCCATCTCATTCAAATTTTAAATTAGAGAAAAAAGGTCATTATTCTTAATGTCATTTTCAGCCATTAGTTTGCTGTAGATTTTAATTTGATGGCTACGTTTTTATTTTCTTGCAATCAATTTCATAATTTACTACTATTTTTTTTTTATTTTACATGTCCGCACAAGAGGGAGAGGAGGATTTGAACTAATGACTTTCACTTCATTAAGCGTGGTCCCAACCAATTGAACTACCTCTCGGAAACTTTTTTTTAAGTACTGTATACATTACTTACTATATTTTAAATTTAACTTTGATCGACAAATCTTCTTAAATGTCAGGAGCAAAAAAATGCTAGAGGACCTATCGCGTCACTCTAAAAATGATGTAACTTTTAAAATTACCATTAAATTTGTGAATAATCAGTATTAAATTTTGATCAATAAATGATTTTTAAAACCACATCATTTTTTGAGTGACGAGAATGACATAAGAGTGACTTCTAGCAAAATGTTTCGTACAATGCCAAATATACAATTTGAAATCTTCATAACTCAAACATTATCAATGAAGGGATAATTTGTTCCAAAAATAAAAAAATGATTAAACTATTGATTGTTATATCAATTACGAGATAATTCGTTAAAAGAAAAAGTGTGACTTATAATATTACTCTATTAGGAGTTAATGAGTGCATATAGCCATAAAGAGTAGCATATTTTTTACTATAATTTTTTTATAAATTGACCTAACAATTTAGGTGACATTTTTTTACGTCGGCCAATTCGTTGTGAATTGCCACCAATCTATCCACGTGACACTTATTTATATAAAATGTGAATTTTCACACAAATTTCAAAAAAATATAATAAAAACTATAGTACCGTAGGCATTTTTCGGGATATTTTTGGAGAGCTAATACTCCGAAGCTAGGATGGTGGATTGGTAGTATCTAGAATGGTGGTCCAATTTCGTATATTACTTATTATCCGAAGTGGTGGTCCTAAGCTTGACATCTCTTTATTATTGTTGGACCATCATGATTATTTAATACGGTGATGTTTGAATTTTTCGTTGGATCTTTAAATGGAAAGTTATTTCAACTATGATATGTGAATTGACTATATTTCTTTATGCATATAATTACCATATTTGGTGGGATCTTTCTTTCAATAGTTTTAGCTATAAAAAATAAATAATAATAATAATAATAATTACATTCTACAACTTTTGAGCCCAAAAAAAATAAATACAACTTTTTATGTGTCATTGATGTTTTGCCTCTTTTTTATAACATGCATTGGAATATAATTGAACTCTAGATTTCTTCCTTTTTCCTTTTATTTTATTTTTATTTTATTTTATGCTTGGAGTTTGTATATTGTTAAAAATGTATTAAACTTTTTTGAGAAGCTTCACATTTTGTGAAGCTTCCACTCGTTTTGACACTACTCTCAAAGTTTTAAAATTTTTAATTAAGGGTATCAAACTTTTAATTCATTTCAATTACCAAATTCCGGTAGGATTTTTCCGTTAAATCTAGATAGAATTCTCAAAATACACAATTTTTATAAAAAAAAAGGAAATTATATCTAAAATCCTTAAGTAAGCGCGCTTTTATTAAAAACTCTTTTTTTGAAAATTTAGTCCCTGGGTCACTCGAAACTACTAGAAAACTCTCTACCGTCAATTTTTGTTAACTTCCGTTTGTCTACTCAAAACTCATCGTTTTATCTGATTAAAATATTATTTTTTTATTAATTTAATTTAATTTTTTTTTTTTAGAAAAAAATAAAATTTGAAGGGGTGGCCGTGGCACCACCCACCCCCCATCCCCCCCCCCCTACCACCCCACCCTCCACCCCCCATCATCCTCCCCATGGGTGGTCACAGAGCCACCCTAGGGTGGTCAGGAACACTGCGGCCCCAAGCAGCCACCCCAGAGGGGTGGCTCGCCACCCCTTTCCACTAGGCTCATGGCCTCATAGGGTGTATTCCCAGCCACCAAACCCCCCAAGGTGGGTCATGCCACCCCCTCAGAGCCTGGGGTGGCTCCGGCGCCACCCTCTCACCCATGGGGTGGTCACAGCCACCTGTACCACCCCTTGTAGAGCCAAAAATGAGCCACCCCAAGCCACCTGACTCGGGGTATTTGCCCCAGGGGTGGCTTGCATACCACCCTTTTATTTTATTTGTTTAAAAAAAATTAAATTAATAAATTTTTTTTTTTAATAAGATAAAACGGTGAGTTTTGAGTAGACTAACAGAAGTTAACAAAAATTGACGGTAGAGAGTTTTCTAGTAGTTTCGAGTGACCCAGGGACTAAATTTCCAAAAAAAAATACCCAGGGAGTTTTTAATAAAAGCACTTTTACCTAAGGATTTTAGATATAATTTCCCTAAAAAAAATAAACGTCTAAATCTTTAAAATTTTTTATTTTATTTTTATAATAAAAAAATAAGTATTTTGATAATATTTGACTGAAAATCATAACGAAATGGGGTAATTGAAAGAAATTGAAAGTTTAATACCCTTAATTAAGATTTTTTAAACTTTATGGAGTAATTTTAAAACGTGTAGAAGTTCATAAGGTTTTTTGAAGTTTTTCCTAAGTTTTTTTTAATTTTTTTGTTTTTTTAATTACTTTTACTATTTGAGTTCAAAGTTCAAATGTACAAATTACATGCAACTTTGAAGGAAAGAAATAGCTTGATGGGTTCTTTTTTTTGTTTTTTTTGGACAAGTTATGGTGAGCTAAAAGTAGAGAATTGTTAATTTTGTTTTTTAAGCATTGTCCATTATTACAGAATAAGTCATACATTGATTTCTTGTTAACTCTATGTTTCTTAAGGAGATAGACTTATTACAGATTAAGTCTTGAACAAGTTACTTTTTTTGTTCCTAACCTTTTAACTATGTTTCTTAAGGGCATAGATTTCCTACAAATCGGCCTCTAGATGTGACATGCATATATCTCTTAACATGTAAAATTTATATATATTTTTAATAGCGCGTGCTTATTAAATATTTCTTTAATAATATGTGCTTATCAATTTTTTTTTACTAACATTAATAAGAAAACATGTGTTTCACATGCTTAAAAGAACTTATGTTGCTTTTATAAGTTAGTTTGTAAAAAACTCTTGCAACATAATTTGTAAGGATTTTTTTTTTTTTTTTCCTGTACGTTTCTTAATTGCCTAATTGCATGTCTGTTTTGGAGACATCCAATGGAATTTTGTTTAACCTAATGGTGATTTATGACGTTTCTAAACCTAACAATCACTTGGTGATCAGCTATCTCATGAGTCATAATCTATATTTTATTTTGTTTCATGTAACGTGTACACGGTGCAGTGTTAATGTATAGTGTTGTCAATCACATCATTTAAAACTTAAGACATTATTCTTCCAACTCTTTTTTAATCTACCATTGGACCTACATATTCAATAGTAAATTTGACAAAAAAGAAATATATATATAGATAGAGTTGGATGGGTGAAAAAAAAAAAAACATTTCTCTTAAAATTTTATTTATGATAAATTAATTATTATTAGATTTTGATATAATAACAAGAGTGAAAGTCACATATAATACAAACATGAAGCAGAAACCTACTCTTAACTTACAAAGTGATGGTATCCAAAAATTTATATACGCATAGTTATATATATATATATATATATGTTTGTAGCATTACTCAACGTAGAAGTTGGAGCACTTCCGACAACGGCAGCGAATATTATTCGGGCATGCTACTCTTTCTAGCCTTTTCCTTTGTCATTCGATTTTGGGCCGTCGTCTACTGGGATTCTTCTGGTCATTCGATAATTAATTTATGGACACCCGTGACTCTACCCTCTCTGTCACATGTACACTCTCTCAAGTCTTAACCTTTACGTCACTGTCTTCTCTTTTCCTCAATTTACGCCACATGTACATGTTTGAATAATACTTGTGATGTTTGTTTTCTAATAGAGAAGTTATTTGTAATATATGGAATGGATGCAACAATCTTCGACTGGAATGGAAGTCCACTATCCAATTTTTAACTTAATTTGGTTAAAGATAATAGGGTATTACTGGAATGAAAGTCTGAGTTTTTGCATGTTAGGTCTACAAGCTCATCGGATAGCCTACCATTCTACTAAGCTCTGTTAATTACTATTTATCCTAAAAGTTTAGAAAAATGCTAGAAAATCAAGCAAATGAACCTATAAAAATTTTCAAACTAACGTGGCAAACCGTGAGTGGCATACAAATGAGAGAGAATTGCATTTTTTTAAAAAAAATTTAAAAACATTTGTCACGTCAATTTGAAAATTTTTCTGGGTTCATTTGTTTGGCTATTTAACACTTCTCAAAAGCTTAAGCTATGAATAGATAAATTTAATCACTTAATCATTACTTTAACCTCTCCCTCACGCGTGAGCTTAAATTCTTTTTTAATAGGTGAGGTTCAACATGTGGAATATTTAATTAAATGGAGGGTAATTTGATGGAGTCAAGGTTTGATCACATGACCCTTTGGTTTTGATACCATGTTAAATTACCATTTGTCCTAAAAGCTTAAGCTTATAGGAAAATGTTAATTTAATCACTTAATCATTACTTTAACAAGCTCATAGGACAGCCAATCCAAACACGGCCACAAAAGATTAGCAAACTTATTAAAATCCAACCTTATATGAAGTATATGTTCATGAGAGAAATTTATATCAGGCAACCATCCTCCATGGAAAGTAATGAATGCACCTACTTAACAAAGATAATTCACTAGAGGAAAGTAAATCAAAATCACCTGCACAATCGAATGCCAAATTAATGGGCGTTGTTTGACGATAATGAAAGCACATGACATAAATGATATTTAGCCTAATAAGGTCAGTAAGATACTAGACCAAAGTACACTCCGATTCCTTAATCTTCATCTATCTCTTTCATTTTCATTGTGAGAAAATCTGCATAATAATTATACTAAAAATTAGATAAAAAAAAAAAAAAAAGTATTGGACTGCAGTTTAGAATCCAGTTTAGACTGCGTAATAATTTGGGCTTGGGTTGGACCTGTATTGGACTGCAGTTTAGAGCCAGATAATACACCCATGAAATTTTACTGGGCCTGCTGGATTGCTGTTCCTTAATTTGTTACAAAAATTGTAAAGAAAGAGATGCTTTGTGCCAAAAGAATCTTGAACCAACCAGGTGGATGGATGCTTGCTGAGGTGTCAATTCAAGATTTGTCATCTTCAGATAAGTAATTAGTTCCAATTCGTACTTTTGCAGGATGGGTATTTTCAGCATACGTGTGATTCTGTGTGCTACACATCCCCAACAATCTTGGGTTGCAAATTTAGTAGAAGACCCGAGTGAGACCTAAGAGAAAATTCCAAGACATGTTATTTTGTCAAGATCCTTCATGCATCTTGATGGCCGATTCATTCCTCGATGAACACAGCTATGGGGGACAGTTTTGTGAGTGGTTAAAGTATTAATTAAATGATTAAATTTATATTTGTTTTATTAACTTAAATTTTTAAAATAAGTAATGATTTAATTTAGTGCGAGAACAAAATGTTAAGAGTTTAAACTTTAATTTCAATTAATATTTTTCATGTCGAGCCTCAATTATCGAGATGAATTCGAGCCACACGTAAAGAGAGTATTAGAATATTAATTAAATGATTAAAATCATAATTTCATATCAGTATCAGGAGTGATTTAACTGAATTTGGTTCGATAAAAATCTTGGAGGAAACTGCATTTACCCTCCCTAACTATTATATTTTTTTTGTAATGTCTCATTCTGCGACTCAAAATGACAGACATTTTTTTATATTATAAACAATGAAGAACATTGTTGTCATTTTGAGTTGTGGAAGGAGAATATTGTAGCACTAATAGTAAATTAGGGAAAACATTAAAAAAGACATTAATTGCACAAAGAATAGTTATTATCGGAGGCAAATGTAGTTAACCCTAAATCTTATTCCCTTATATTCTTGCTTATAAACAAGAAAGAAAAGTTATAAGTGAAAATATAATATATTTTTTCTTTGGCGAAAATGGTTTTGTCAAAAAAAAAAAATTCCATTTAAATTCTTCTTTTCTTTGAGGCACATTGGGCTGGAGTTTACATGGCTGACAAGGGAGTCCACTTATCTTGTTTTGCGAAGTTGAATATGAGAGGTTTTTGTGCTTCAAATGAAATAGGATTCACTAGAAACGTTATCTTCAAAATACTACAAAGTACACAGAGACGTGGGCACTCTAGTTGCCCGTCATTAACTCTCACACCATATCCACATCTCTCACCATATGAACCTCAAAAACATTTGCATTAAAAGAGAGAGAGCACAAGTGTTTTGTTTCCTCACTGTCAGAAAAACATCAAACCAGCTGAAGCCATGGCTCAAACCATGTTGCTCATGTCTGGTGTTTCTACTAGCCATGTGGTGGATCTGAAGAGAGACACTTTACTCAATTTCCAAATTCAAAAACTAAGGCCCAAATCCTTCTCTCATCTACTGCTCCCTCCTCTTCCTACTGATCATTCTTCTTTATCCCAACCATTTACCACTTTTGCTCTCTTCAAATCAAAAACCAAAGCCCCTCCCAAGAAGGTTTTCGTCAATCTCCTTCTACCAAGCTTTACTTTCAACAAATGTATGCAAGAGTTTTTCCTGATTGTAATTTGCTTTCGTTTGCTAGGTTGTAGTGCCAAAGCCAAAGGTTGAAGACGGCATCTTTGGCACCTCCGGGGGCATTGGCTTCACAAAGCAGAATGAGCTCTTCGTGGGTCGCGTTGCCATGATTGGCTTTGCTGTGAGTATAGATATAATATATATACCCTCTTTTTTTCTTCCTCTTCTTCTGTAATTTACTTGCAATATGCTGATTTGTGTTTGAGGAGGAAATAATGGAGCTAGACTAATTATAATTAACCATGATGTAGATTTTGTTTTGCTGAATTTAATGGATATTTTTACAGTATTATAATTGCATGCTACATCTGAAAAGGATATATATGTTGATATGTATACTCTTGTGTGAGCAATGTGCATGGTTGATTAAGTAATAGAATCCCATATGTATGAAATAGTAATAACAAGAGTGGCCGATTAATATAATATTGTTGAATCCATTTTAAATTAAGAAAATATTGTTCTAACATAGTGTAACTGAATAATGCTATTATTCGTACTCATTTATCACAATTATTTTATATTGACTGATGTGACTTATTTTAAGTGATTATGTAAAATGGGTATGTGAGAAATAAGATTGGTATTAGAAAATTATTATTTTAGACTTAAAAGAAGGAAAAATGCTAATGATCATAATTACGGGTTTCTAGTGATAAAAAGACGTTGATTTGTGTCCTTCTAGGCTTCTATCGTGGCAGTATATAAAGAAACATAAAAGGAAAGAATGGAACTAATATATATATATATATATATATATATATATATAAAATATTAATTAAATGATTAAATTTATATTTTTTTACCTGAGTTTGGTTTCACACGTACTTGTTCCGGTTAAGTATTGAAAACTCAAGAAGAAAAAGAAATGTCAATCATGACAACAACAAATGTAGAATGATCACTACAATAGGCATGGAGGTTTTCAATGTCCTGCTTTGTTAATGTTATGATATGCCCTTTTGTGCAGGCATCCTTATTAGGTGAAGGAATCACAGGGAAAGGAATTCTAGCACAATTGAATCTGGAAACTGGAATCCCCATCTATGAAGCTGAGCCTCTTCTTCTCTTCTTCATTCTCTTCACCCTGCTTGGAGCCATAGGCGCTTTGGGTGATCGTGGTAAATTCGTTGATGACCCACCCACAGGTCTTGAAAAGGCTGTGATCCCCCCTGGCAAAAGCATCAGATCCGCACTGGGCCTTAAAGAAGGAGGTAATTTGCCACTCGAGCTATAATACACATTTACTAAAGAACTTGAATGTTGATTTAATTTGGTATCATTATAACATATTTGGCAATGGTTTGAAATGCAAGGTCCGCTGTTTGGATTTACAAAGTCAAACGAGCTGTTTGTAGGAAGATTGGCTCAGTTGGGGATTGCTTTCTCTTTGATTGGAGAAATTATAACCGGGAAAGGAGCTTTAGCGCAACTAAACATTGAGACAGGGCTTCCCATCAGTGAGATTGAGCCACTTGTGTTGTTCAACGTAATCTTCTTCTTCTTTGCCGCATTGAATCCTGGAACTGGTAAATTTGTGACAGATGAGGAAGACAATTAAGTAGGTGCTAGCTAGCTACTTGTGCAATTGTAAGAAGCTTTCTTGAGTTTCTTTGATGTAAGAACAATAATCTCGCCCTCTTAATCTTCATGTTCTATTTATCTGCAGCTTCGGTTTACAAAAACAGAATACGTAATATAAAGTTAATGCTTTCTTTTTCAGCAACACTTTGGATATAAATTTTTTCATGTCTTCAATACAACCTTTGACGATCTAGGATCCCGACATTGACTATAATATAGAATTAACAAAAGTAGGTACGAACAGAAAACAATCAGCTAGGTTGTTTCTCCAAAGCTGGGAATCCATGGCATTCGAGAACAGAGCCAGCCAACAGAGCATTGTTTGTGAAAGTTTAGGTTGGTCGGTCCCATACATCCCAACGTTTAGATTTTGACCATTCATTGCCTTATCTCGTGCTGGTCGGTGCAAGATTTAAAGCAGCACCATCCAATTAACTCACGTATTACTCTTCTATTAGGTAGCTTAATCGGCGGTGAACCACACTTTATAAAATGGAGATTACTAGTTTGAATTCTCTTTCTTCTTCTCTTATGTGAACATGTAAAAAAAAAATTACTCTTACTTTATTGTTAAATTTGTTTTAAACTAATCATTTTATCTGTTTATGCCACGTGAACTACCCGTTCACATTATAATAACTTACATAATAAGTATCACGTGATTTGTTGCGTCAATTTGTAAACATAATAAGTGTTAAAAAAAAAAGGTACTAAATAACGCTCTAATTGTGAATTTGTTTTGAAAAGTTGTTTGTTAATATTTTTAATTTATAGAGATAAAACAAGTCATTGGAAATATATCAGAGGAGGGGGATTCGAACTAGTGATTTCTGTTTTATTTGGCGTAGTCCCAGCCGATTGAGCTATCTCTTGAGGACCTAAAATGAAGGATTTAATTGTTTATTAAGACCTCCATAATCACGTAACCTTAAAGCAAATTTAATTGTGAAAGCAAAAAGATAATTTTAATGCATTATATATCGATCCCACGTAGGTACGTGGCTGGTTATCATATGATGGCCATTTCATGATTGATGCACCCCACTTTCTTAAAGTCATATCGTGGCCAACTAAAAATGCTTTTTTTAACAAGTTTCAACGTTAACAATTTGAAAAAGGACACATGTAGGGTGTACGTAACACAATACCATTAACACTTCAATAATTCATGTCAAATGCCTTTTGCAATGATCTGGTAATGAGTCATTATTAGTAATTCAATTCTGTTAAATAACAAATTTAAATTATACGACTGAATTTATAACATATATTTTATATAAAACATTAAATAAATACCTTAAGGATTTTACAAAAAAATCTTAATTGATGTATTTTTTTTGTACAAGCTTTCTAGATGGAGGTTATAGTCGATCTAGACTCTAGAGCACTTGTAAGTTCAATAATAGAGAGATATTTATTCAAATTTAAATAGATAGAAAAGACTAATCCGATAATTAAATCAATCTCTATAAGAATTCGATAACTTTAAATTATTCCTAGTCGATTAAGCTTATGTTGTAACACCCCGGTCCCATATTGGGAAGATGAGAAGAAGCCCACATTGAGTGGGTAGTTTATAGAGATAGTCATGGGTGCTAAGTCCCACATTGCTTAGTTACTAGGTGAAACTGGGCTTTATAATGAATTCTAGGGAAGCTCCAAATTGACTAGTCCTTTTGGGGTAATAGCGCAGATGTGGCTAGCGCTTTTCCCTGGGATGTTACAAATGGTATCAGAGCATTACCCAATGTTACAAATGGTATCAGAGCATTACCCAGCCTGAGATGGTGGGAGTGTGCACAAGCCTATGAGGGTCGCTAGTGGACACACGTTGGTGATGCCAAAAGTGGGTTATATTATAATGGTGTCAGTTAAGACACAATGAAATGTATAAGGGCCAAAAGTTAAGGGCCGAGAATGAAGAAATTCCCTGAGGATTGCCAACGGTGACACTGGTGCCCAAGAAGAGTGCTTGTAGAGTCTCACATCGCTTGGGTATGGAATATGTTATGATATTTATTTATGAACAGATTGAATTTAAAAATTTTTTATAGTAACTTGAGTAAGTTATGGTTCAAGTATGATTTGTTTTTAATTTGGGTTGCTCAATTTGAAGATAGGTGGTAATTTATGGGCTTTAATTTCGAGGACGAAATTCTAATAAGGAGGGAAGATTGTAGCACCTCAGATTTTTAAAGTCTTATTTTAGAGATATTAAATTTATGCTATGATTATATTAATATTCATATTAGGCAATGATATTAATTCTTGGGAAATTTATGAGAGTGGTAATTAGAGAATGGTAATTGGTGAAATAATAAGATAGTAAATGGTAGGTATAAGGATGGTAGAATAAGAAGGTAGAATAGTATAGGGTAGGTAGAATAGTATAGGGTAGGTAGAATAGTATAGGGTTGGTGAAATAGTATAGGGTTGGTGAAATAGTAAAATGAGGGTATAATTGTAAATTGAAGGTAGAATAGTGTTTGATTTTCTCCTATAAATAGAGCTCTTCTCCTTCACAATTTTCACAACTCATCTCCTCTCCCATCTCTTGCATATATTCTTCCTTCTTCCGCTTTTTACTTGGTCTTTCTTCTTTCTAAGAGTGTTTACTCAGAACAGAGAGAGAAAGGGCGAGATCAAGCGCTACAAGAAAGAAAGAACACAAGAGAGGAGAGAAACCGAGAGTGAGATGAGAAATTTAAGACAGAGAGCTGAAGAGAAAGAAAGAGAGTTTAGGCGAGAGAGAGAGAGAGAGAGAGAGAGAAAGTCAGTGAAGGGATTGTTATGGGTATGGACCAACTGCAGCAGAATGGGTTTCAAGTAATTACCTTTGATGATCCATTCATGTAATCCACTGTAAGTATTCTTACTTACTGAGTATGATATTGATATCCAATAATACGGATTTTTGTGGTTTTATAACTTGTCTAGCATTGTATGATATTGATATCCAATAATACGGATTTTTGTGGTTTTATAACTTGTCTAGCATTTTGCTATATATGATTCAACAATGATTTATATTGTCGGAAATCAATTGACTCACTACTTCACAGTTTTTTGTAGTGCTTGCAGGAATGGAAAATCAAGGTAATTATGCAGTTGTGATTAGAGATTCATATTGAGATGTACAGAGATTCCAAGTTGGTTAAGTTTTGTCTAGAGTTTAGACTGTCGGATAGATTTGTATAAATGTCTTGTACGACATAGCTTTGGGTATTTTTGTATAAAGAAAAGTATTTTAACTGTATTTTTTTGTATTGATAATTACAGTTTTTCCGCTATATGAGATTATTTCAGCGTAACATTCGTGTTTATCTTCAAGATAAAAGAAGAGAAATATCGGGATGTTACAAAAGAATTTCAAAGCTATTTAAATAGATTATTTTGATAATAATGTTATTTTAATATCCATTGTAGCTAAGGATTTTAATTCTTGGGAAATTTATGAGAGTGGTAATTAGAGAATGGTAATTGGTGAAATAATAGGATAGTAAATGGTAGGTATAAGGATGGTAGAATAAGAAGGTAGAATAGTATAGGTAGTAGAATAGTATAGGGTTGGTGAAATAGTATAGGGTTGGTGAAATAGTAAAATGAGGGTATAATTGTAAATTGAAGGTAGAATAGTGTTTGATTTTCTCCTATAAATAGAACTCTTCTCCTTCACAATTTTCACAACTCATCTCCTCTCCCATCTCTTGCATATATATTCTTCCTTCTTCCGCTTTTTACTTGGTCTTTCTTCTTTCTAAGAGTATTTACTCAAAACAGAGAGAGAAAGGGCGAGACCAAGCGCTACAAGAAAGAAAGAACACAAGAGATAGCGGACTTTAGAAATTAGTTTCAAAAGATATACTAGTGGTGTTAGTCATATTGGAGCAACTGGATTCCTTCATACCACTTTTAGCTTCAGTCTAGAGGTAAGTAAATTTCCTACCCCTTCTAAAGTTACTTCATGTCATGCTATTTATTCATTCTTTAGTAAATTGTAAATGATTATTTTATTTACGTATTATGAAGTTATGTTGCATGCATGAAGGATTTCTAAATGAATTATCTAGAAAGTTTTTATTTCTTTAAACGCTTTCTAAGTACAACAAGTTTATATTTGAAAATGTTTCCATTTTTGAGAAAAGAAAGTTGAGAAATGATGATGATTATAAGAAAGAAAAATGATGATAAACCCTCCTGCATGTTGCCCTAAGATGCATCAAAAGAAGTACAAAGAAAAGTACAAGAGATGAGATAAATGTTTATGAAATGAGGGCACATGTATGGAGGAGAGTATTTTTGGCCCCAAGATAAGTAAGAATGAGAAGAGTTCGGTACCGATACTCGGATGGAGGCGAAACCACTGAAGGAGGCTATGCCAGAAGGTGGTATTCCATCAACATGACCGTTGAGTGCACCAAGAAAAGAGTTAATTAACGGTCGGGCATGGCTGAGGCTACAGTTCAGTGCCATGGTCATAAGGACCCGCAACCCTCGTACACAGGGGTAATAGTGTACATGGGCCTTATTATGAGAAAATGATACTATATTTTCAACGAAGATATGCTAAGATGATTTACAAAGATTATTTATAATGATGCATTATGATGATGATTTATAAAGATGATTTACAACGATGATATATTACTAGATGTAATAGTATGTATATGTTACGGGAGATGCAACCGTACGTACATATATTATTATGGCTGGATGTATATTTATTTGTGAAAACGATTTTCAAAACTGAGAACAAGGAGTAAAACTATTTATGATTGTGGATTTTACTTGCTGGGCCCCCTTTGGGCTCATTCAGTTTTATTTCTTGTTTTCAGGTAGAAAGGATGCTGGAATAGGAGGCCGGAATGGGGTGGGAATAATTATTAATTTTCAAAGTCTTTTCATATAAGTTATTATAATGATATGATATTCCGCAACTAAAATCTAATGTTTTCTAATTCCGCTTGTAATAAAATCTCTTGAAAAAAATGTTTTACGCATTTATTGTATCTTTTAAAATCAAGTACTCTGATAGACCTTATAGATCTTTGCAAGAATTTTTGTTGAAAAAGAAGAAAAGTGGCAAACTCAGTCTTAACGGACTGGGGATGTTACAGT
>NC_081541.1:4814542-4832506 GCF_901000735.1 Corylus avellana
TTTTAATTTTTGCAATCCACCTCCACAAAGTTTCAATTTTTTTCAATTCAATCAATATTATCCCAAAATTCCCATATTACCCATAATTTTTATTTTTTTATGAAAAAATAAATAAATTTAGAGCTGCAAAAATGGCCAGATGGCCAAAGAGCCACCCCGAATATTTTTTAAATTTTTTTATAAAAAAATAAAAAATAAATAAAAATTAGGGGCAATATGAAAAGTTTTTGATGCAATTGGTCAAATTGTAAAAATTTGAAACTCTGGGAGGGTGAATTACAAAAATTAAAACTTTAGTGTTTGAATTGAAAAACGCTGTCAACTTTAAGAGGGTAAACTGTAATTTTTCTCTCAATAAATTATAATGCCATTTTATCATTGGGCTTGAGTTCCGATATTTTTGGGCATGGAGGATCTTTCGAAGACACCGTCATCTTATATCGTTATTTATTAAAACAATATATCACATCAGATCGTGACATCGCACTTGAGAACCAAATTTTTTTAAAAACCTTATGATTTCTACCTCCTTCCTTCCTACTTTTGTGAATGATGGTTTGGTACTGCATTAAAGCTTTCAATGCTTTTTCATCATTAACTCCCAGTCACTATCCGCAATTGGATGGAGATTTCTTGTATTTAATGCCTAAAATTTTAGATGGTGCTCGATCTACCTAACCCTAAACAACTTAAGTTATAGATTATGCAACCCCTCTTCTCTTAGGTTGCCTAGATTTCAAAAATTCAGATAAACTAATCATAGAAGATCCCAATCCCTTACACCCCTTGATGACAAAGAGTTTTTTTGGTTTAAAGATTTTATAGTGTAGTGGTATTTTTCTTTATATATCTTAGAAGAAAATTTAAGGCTTAACTCACTGGTAGTGGAATTTATGGGAATTTCATCTATAAAAAAGTTTATGGGGAAAAGAGGTATTTCATCCATCCTTTGAAGGAAAAGCAAAGAAAATCTCTTTCCCTCACATGAATTCACTTTGAAAATATTAAGGTTTGTTACACATATGCATGGGCCTATGATTGAATACATGCATATTTATTGCATTCTGTTGAATAAATCATTTAGATTTTCTTATAAACATTATTATAAATAGAAAAAAAAATGTAAAATTAGTTCATGTAGTTTACATGATTTGCAATTAACTAATTGTAGTATCAAAATGAACTCAAAGGTTCTCGAGGTATGCCAAAAAAATAATTTAATCCCTACAGTCAAATTATGTTCACTAACTTAATAAATTTTGATAGCGTAAAACGTTAGAACCAATAAAATTATGATACTTGTCCTATTTAAATTAGTGTCACACTAACGGAATATATTAAATTAGTGGACGAAATTTGACTATAAAACTAAATTATTTTTTTGGCATACTTCAAAGACCTCATTTTGATATCAGATGGAGCTAATTGTAAATCAAGTAAACCACAATGACTAATTTATATTTTTTCCTTATAAATATCACCAAATATAAATTAATAAAAAAAAAATTTCCATGACGATAAAGACCAATTTAATAAACTCATAAGATTAACGGTTTGATTCACTTTTTTTTTTTTTTTTTAATATCTTCATTAATATTAATATATGAAACATAAAATTTTATTGGATAACCAAAGCAACTCAAAATCTTCCCTTACTATTCCTACAAAGCCAAAAATTGTGTCTCCCTGCTGCTTGCCCGAGAAGTCTACAAGAGTTGGGTCGGCAATCGGCATCTGGTATTCGGTTCGGGACGGGTCTCGTGGACAACCCAGTGACCCACTACAAGTTTGCGGGTATTGGAAGCAAAAGCAATCCTTTTCGGTCGGCGACGAACTGAATATTTGAATCCCCAAGAAAATCAGTGGCTGGCTGCCTTTGTGTACAGCGTGGCCAGAGAAAGGGAGAGATAAGAGCGAGTGATGGCTAGAACAGCGCAAAATGAGAACAAAGCGGGGATTTTCTTCTTGGCTACCCTGGTGCTTTGGTTCGTGTCGGTTTGGTTCGAAATAGTTTTCAACAAGCGCAAGGAGCTGCTGTGTGTCATCGCTGGCTGTTGCTTTTACCAAGCGGCCAACCGGGTCATCCGCTTTTGGCTCTCTCGGGACCCTCTCTTCGTTAACACCTCCGTTTCTCTCCTCCACTCCTCCATCACCTCCGTCTCTGGTTCGTTTATTTCCAATCATTCACCTTCTCTTCGTTTCTTATTCTGGGTTTTGTTCCATATCTTGAATTGGGGTTTTTCCCTTCTTGGTATTGTCAATGCTAGTGATGAGTTATTGTTATTTCTGCTCCTGATATTTATGTGTGCTAAAGAGTGGTTTGTATTGTTTGTATTGTTGTGGTGGTAATTCTCTTTTCTAGAATTATGCATGTCCGGTAGGAATCCAGTTAGTATCCTTTGAAAATTGTTTGGAATTACGAGTCTATGCCCCTTCCTATGTTGGCATGCTTGTTGAACGCATGGTTTGGAAAATTCTTCTGATACAAATCCCATATTGGCAATACCCAATTAATGCAGCATCATGTTCAATGTTGTTATAGCAACCTTTTCAACATTCATTATTTCTTATTTTTTATATATGGATTCCTCGTCGACTCTTCCCCTCGATCCTTTTATCTTGGGCATCAGGTGTCCAAGTAACAGAATATTTTCTATAAATTAGGGTGAGGAAAGTATATGCACCATCAAGAGATGACAACTAAAAGCTCTTGTTATGCGTTCTAAGAGTGAGGATCTCAACACATGCTCCTCCAAGCTAGAAGGACTAGGTGATTATACTAAGGTGGAGTTGTTGGCTTTGTAGGAATATTAAGGGAGGGTGTGCACCTTGGTTTCTTTCACATGTTGGTTGAGAGTGTCTTTGCTTCTTTCATTTATTTGGCCGCATTGGTTTTATCCAGGTCTTGGAGGCAGGCCAATCTTATGCTGAGATTTTAAATCTTAACTTCCTTTTACTCATAATCTTTTTATATGTCAGCCGATGATTAATGTGATTTCCTAGTTAGGAGGAGGTGTTGTCAGTTGTCCCTTGAAGAATTTTTGGCTTTTATTTTTTTCTTTATACAGAGTTACTACTTGGTAAGTCTTAGCTTGGTCATCATTGTGAGGCAGCCAGAACATGGTTCTGTGGAGCTATGGAATGTTGACAATTGAGCTTCATCAAGGTTACTTGTCCAAAAAAAAAAAAATTGAGGTTCATCAAGGTTCAGATGATGGGGTGCTTTAAACATGTAAAGCGGTGAAGTTGGTGTATCGAGGAAATCCATAAATGGGAATTTGTTTGAACACTTTTCTGTAATAGATATCTTGATCAAAAACTGATTTTTAGGACTCTTCTGGGGCAGGGAGGTGGTCTTGCCTTCTAAATAAACTTACTGGTCTTGAGATAAAAATAAAAAACTGATTCAGAGATCAGTAAGTAAATTAAGTGATGAATGTCCCCTCGAAAAGATGGATTTTCTAACCTAGACAAACAATTTGGGCTGGAGGGAGTTTCTCTTTACCCCTCACACTACCATATTCAAGTTTTCAAACTAGAGGTGGGGAGAATTGTTACATTTTGAAACAGGTGTTGACTGTCGAGTTTAGCTTGGTTATCTTCTGGGTAGCTGTTGTTGGTTATCCCTTAGTTGTAGCTTTCAGGTCCATATGTGCATGTTTGCTGAAGATATACACGAATATAGGTTTCATACCTTTATTCAGTCATGCAGGCATATAAATATTAGAATTAGCTGACAAAGAGTTTTAGTATATGTACACTTGTCAAAGCTTGTTTATGATTTATACTTTGGCTGCTATTGGTTGTTAGACTTAAAAAATTAGGCTATCCTATAAATAAAATTCCATCCCCCTGATGTTTTGGTCAAGTAAGTATCTCAAAGGCTTTCTTCAGGAGATGCTGGCTAAGAGGTGTAAAGAATTTTGTTTAGTTTCTAAGTTTCCTTTGTCTTGGTTTGCGGGTTCTCCTAAGTGTTTCTGAAATGTACATTTTGATTTTTCGCTCTTATAATTTCAGATACTCATATACTCTACTGCAAATTGTGTTGTCTTAGACATTTTCGCTCGTTCTGAATTTGAGTTTTCATGTCTTTGTATTCTTAGTAATTTCAATTTTTTGTTTATCTCCTCTGCAGTGGTATTCATTTTGGTTAATGAGTGGTTAAAAAATGGATCAAATGGAATGTTTGAGCACTCACAGCTGTTTGGGGGTACTTGGCCATGGGCATATCCTGCTTTGTGTTTCTCATGTGGTTACTTTGCATATGATCAGTTGGATATGCTGCATTACCAGTTATACAGTGGTCGGATCCCTGCCATCTTAGTCCATCATCTAATACTCCTAATATGCTTCACTCTTGCTTTATATCGAAATGTCACCATCAACTACCTTATTCTCACTCTCATTTGTGAGGTATGTTTCTTTTTCTTCCCAAAAGTTCTTTCCTGTCTCTATGCAATTGTTTTTCCCTTTTCCCCATCTATATTCCTTTTGTTTAAGTATTTCCAGTTTCTCGTTTGAACTAGTATTATGGTAATGTAAATGTTGAATTGGCTTAGGCATAGATAGTGGATTATAACGTCTAGATGTTTACATTGTACCCAAGGTGAGAATCAGATCTCATAGGATGAAGTGTTTGCTCAAACAACTTGAAGAACCCTAATACTTCAAATTTTTTATTGTGGTGTAAATCTAGTGTTTGTGTTCTGTATAGTTAGTGATCTTTAAAACATGCAAAATTTTCAGATAACCAAGCCATTAGGTAAAGTCTGTGTGCTTTGCATACACACACAAGTCATGAAAAGTGGTATCCCAATTTCTTTATTTAATTTTTTTCATGGCAAAGGCTTCAATATCCATTTATCAACAAGGTGTTGGGCAATTCAATATTAGCCCTAGCCTATGTGTACCATTGATATAACTGAAGGTGAAATCTGTTCTGATGATATTGCAGCTGCATTCGATATTTCTGCACGTGAGGAAAGTAAGACGAATGACTGGTATTCGTGATGCCAAGAGCAAAATTGTAAAGTTAGAATGGGTGCTTAATTGGCTCACTTTCTTTTTAGCAAGGGTTGTATCCCACATTCTCATCACCGCCAAGCTCATCAGAGATGCTCATAAGTTCGGACGAGGCGTCGAGCTGCCGCTTGCCTTATTCGGGATGGCCGGAATGAACTTGCTTAATATTTTCCTTGGCATTGATCTTTTCAATGCTTTCAGGAAAGAGAAGAATTCCCAGGCAAATGGTCGTCGCCATCATGAATGACAGAAAGAAGGGTAAAAAGGGTTATATAATATATACTGTATCTTATGTTCAACCATTTGTTATCTTCATTTTGCATAGGAAGTTGTCAGCAAAGAATGAAATTCATTGAGAAAGAAATTAGCCATGTATATTTATCTTAGAGAGATGAAAAAGATTTATTTTTCCTTTCGGCATCTACTAATAACGCAGATAATATGGTCAATTATTATATGTTTTGAAGATCTACGATCAAAATCTCAAAGATTCTTAAAAAGCTAATGAGTCCAATACAGTATATCATCTCATGATGTCTCTAAAAGTTTTTCTACATGGGGATCTACATGAAAGGAAAATTATGAGTATTAAGGATGTGTATGTAGGTCGAAGAAGGCCTTGTATGGCTTGAAATAATCGGATTTAAAAGTTCTTATTTTATGCTCATACTAAATAAAAATAATTAAATGGTCTTTAGCCGCTTTACACCTTCAAGTCCTTTGAATATGCGAAATTCCTGGCGTTACACGTGGCTTACTTCTGGCCATTGGTGACAAATCTGCATCTTCGTCTGTTTAAAGGGATAGGAACAAAAAACAAACCAAACAAAACAGTTGGCAACCCCGGTTGGCCTCTACATTTGTTCAAACAATTGAATGGAAATCTAGGTAAAGGAGAAAAAGAAGAAAACGAGACAAAAAGAGGTCTCACCGGGAGTCGAACCCAGGTCGCTGGATTCAAAGTCCAGAGTGCTAACCACTACACCATGAAACCTTCATGTTTCTCGACATTTTAGAGTCAAACTAAAATAGTGATCCTCTTGAAACATAATGTAGATTTCTTTTGGGGCTTACAAATTATGAGGAGAATGGATCATTGTGAAATGTACGACAATAAAAGGTGAAGAGGAAAAAAAAAACAAAAAATTGCCTTGTACCCAAATCCACAGAGGGTAGCAAAGAGTCCAATCAATACAATGTAGGTAATTGTGTTGGACAAGGATCTTTTGTAGCAAGGGTTTATGAGAGAAGCTCTTAAGTTATTATGCCTCCTCTTTTATGGACAAAACAGGGAATTTGGATCAACCTATATATGCTGCCCAATTGAACAAACCAACAATGTAAAAGTACCTGCTTCTTCGAATTAGTTGGGTTTGACAACGTGTTTTAATGTCACTTAAAGGTGAATATATTTTTTAGAAGTATATTTTGATGAGCTCCACATTTGAAAATGTATTTTCTATTTAGACATGAGCTTATTTTGGAAAAAATTTAAATAAATGTAGAGTCCTTTTACATTTAAATATTTTTTGTGTGGTCAAATACCAAAACGGGGTGGTGGCGCAGTTGGCTAGCGCGTAGGTCTCATAGCTTCTGAGTTATCCTGAGGTCGAGAGTTCGAGCCTCTCTCACCCCAAATATATTTTTTCCTCCTCCGTCAATGTTATGCTAGCAAATTGTTTTTCTCCATATTTTCCTATAAACTTAATAGATTAACCATTAAATTTGTCGGAGAGAAATGTTAAGGATCAATAAATTTATCATATTTGGCTCATATTTTCCTACAAATTTAACAAATCAATAATTAGACTTATGAGATCCATCTTGACTTATTTGGATCTACATATAAGTCTACAAATCTAGTGGTTAATTTATAAGATGAGATGTGTCAAATATAGAAAAAAAATATTGGTCCCCAAGGGCTAGCTCAATCGACTATGAACCACGCATCATGAAGCGAAAATCACTAGTTCAAATCCCCCTTCCTTTTCCTTTGTGTGTACATGTCAAAAAAACAAAAATATTGACTCATAAGTCATAACATTTTTTTTTTGTGGGCTCTACATTGACTTTGTGTGCATTCGATATAAAGCCAAAAATCTAATAATTGATTTTTAACATAAAAAATGAGAAAAATATGAGAGAAAAAAAATATTAACACCAATTTTTTTTTTTTTTTTCTTTTTGTTTTCCAACTTCTTTTTGTATCTTCCTACAACTTATAACCTGATAAAGCTGAAGTGGATACGCCAGGGCCAGGCAAGAATACTTCGCTGAGATTAAATATAGACACATAACCAAAACAAAAGCACAATATAAGTGAACATAACCAGAGGAATTGTTTGAAATTTCAGATTTCATAGAACCCTGCTCATGTGAAACAAAATCAAACTAATTCTTTTGCCGCTGATTAATCAGCAATGTAATCAGCAGCTTTCAAATGGAAAAGAATCCTAAGCTCTCAACTCTCTACAACTGAGAAACCAATTACACCTTGTTTTGTATATCCTCACTAAATTTCTAGTCGTACCCCACTCTTGGTGCGAGAGAAAAATTTCGCAAACCCGTTTCGATTCTTCTCAGAGCTGACATGATTTGACAATGCAGCAGATGAAGAGGAAGATGGGGGTGAGTTCTCTTCAGTTTTCTTTGTTAAAGGACCAGAACTTTCATCAGCAATTTTTGAAGAGTCGGCAACTACTCTTTTAGGTGAATATGTTTCATTAGAATGCAACTTCCACGGTTCTCCATCCGCTTTGGGAATCAGTGGTGTGGCTGCAGATATCTCTGGTAGGTTGGGAGTGTCAATCAAGAAGTCTTCCAGTGTCGCTAGAGATTTCAGTTGATTCCCAAGAGACGCTATCGTTTTCTGGCACTCTGCAAGTTTTCCAGCAGCCACAGCTAGATCCTCCTGAGATTCACAAAATCTTGTAATTGTTATATGAAGGAAACATAACATTTGTCTCTAATGCCTCCAGCAAACAAATGATAGAAGTAAAAACATGCAATGTATAGTAGATAGCAAGAGTTAGCGATGACTGACCTCCTTTATCTTAAATTCACCATTTGAGCTTGCAGTTTTCTGAAGTTCAATTTCCTGCCTCTTTCTTGATAGCTCTTCTTCTAATTTCCGACACTTACCTGCAATTTCTGCTGACAAAGCCTTCTCTTTTTGAACCTCCACTTCTAAACATTCAACTTTGGCAGCCATGGTCGTGGCTTCTGCTTCCATGCTAGAGAGTCTAGAATCAACAACTTGCTTTTTTTCTTTTGCAATATTTAGCTCTCTTTGCAACTCCTCCAACTTCATTTCTGCCTCCTTCATCTGAAGTTGAGATGTCTCAATACAGTCTTGACTAGTAATTAGAGCAATCTCCAGTTCAGTTTTCTGTGCTTCCATCTTTTCTAATGTCTCTTCTAATTCAGCTATCCGACGACTCATGGTTCCAAGCTCGGTTCTCAGGGAACTTTCTACATTATTGGTTTGATTGGAAACCTCTGATGCAAGGCAATGGCTTCCATTCTTGGTTTCAGGCAGTGCAGCAAGTCGTTCCATTTCAAGAAAATCATCCATAAGATCGATATGCACAGAAGAGGCTGGGAGATTCCTTTTAACAGCCTTCTCATTTTTGAATTGATCAAGCTCTGCAATTAGGGCAGACGCCCATGTGTCAGAGCAACTAGACTCACACTTGTTTGGCTCTGAGCTACTCATCTTGCGGGTATTAACCTCTCCCAAGCTAAGCCTCTCCTCGCTCTCTGATTGACTATCTGTGAGAGATTCAACACAAATTGAGGAGGCAGTAACAGATTTATGATCAGTAACCGGGGATGATTTGGAAGCCATTGATTTTAGCCTCCGGCACTCAGCCTCAAGCTTGGCCACCTTCTTTATGCTCTCCAAATGTTGCTTGCTGGCCATCTCAGCTGCTTGGGTACTCAAGTCTCTCTCAATTGTCCGGATTTCCAACTCTTCAGATTGAGATTGGAGCTCAAGTTTGAGAGCTGAGTTCTCTCTCTCTAAATATTCAATTCTATGGCAAAGTTCAGGATCAGCATTGGCAGGAGAATCAGATTCAGCAGCTTCTGCTTTGCTCTGGAGCTCAAGAATCTGGTTCTCAAGTTTGAGTCTAGTGGTTTCCCACTCACGGGTTTTCTTCACCACAGCTTCATCGATCTTTTGTTCGTGCTCCTCTCTTGATTGTCTTAGCTGCCGAACAAGCTCTTTGATAGCCCCATCAAGATGGCTTACCCGATCTTCAAGCACCAAGTTTTGCTGAACTGCAGACTCAAATTGTTGCTTTAGAACAACCACTTCATTTTCAGCCTTCTCCCAACCTATAATTATATTGTAATGAAAGAAATATTATTAAAGATGCAAAGTGTACAGCAATCATTACCATGTTTGGTAGAGATTTGCAAAAACATTTTTTATACAGACTGTTACAAGAATATGGTCCTAAAAAGAGTACTAGTTTATTATAATATTTCAATAAGGAAGGTTGTACTCCACGTAGGGTAAGTAGAATAATTATTTATGATTTCAATAAGGAGTAATACTCCATTGCTATTTTTAGAGTCAGTAGGAGATCTTTCTAGATTCTCCTAGTTTGGGTAGTATAGGGAATTATTCTCCTAGTATGGGAAGTATTAGTAGTCAGAGTCCTATGGGGATTTGTCTTTGTTTTGTAACTCTATTTAAACCCCACAGTTGGGTGAATGAAGGCATGCAAAAGTTTATTCCTCAAACCTTGCGTTTTTGAAGAGGCTAATGATCCTCTTACAAATCCTACCGCTAATTCTCTAATTAGCAAAAATAGGCAAGAAGAAGAGGCTGGATCCAGCTTCGTTCTCGTCTTGGTTGAGAGGCGAGTTACACGATCGGTTACAAATTCTCATAACACAGACTTTGAATTCATGCAAGCTACTAGGTTTGAAACATTAGGGGCACAAATCCATTGCAACTGAGTGCTGTAACCAAACACAGTACTGTGGTTGGTTGTTGTGAGGATAAGAAAAGGCAGAGATACTTCCATGCATCATGTATTTGAGTACTACCTGCAACAGCTTCCTCTGCAACTTTGGCATGCTGCCTCGCCAAGTCATCTTTGGCACTAACATTCACAAGAGCTGCGGACAACTTCTCCATCAGGCTTTTCACACTATCATTAACATCTTTCTTTGATGAACCATCATCAACATCTTCGGCACTTGCCACAGCTTTTGATGTGACTTCAGGTGATTGAGTATTATCATTAGGAGATGACTTGAATGTCTCCTGGGTCAACAATGAGACATTGGATAAAACAATGTTTTGATTTCAAGCAAACTCACCCACAATTCAATTCTATGTTAAGAGGAAAGGGAAGAACACAAGTTTTTAACTGATTTCAGGAAATCAGGAAACAGTATGCAAACTTGAAATTTTATAACAGCTCAGATTGGAGTGACTGGCCTGTGAGGCCATGCATTTGTGCAATTCAAATCCACTTATTTATTGCCTCTGCTGCAATGAGGCCATGGATTCAAATCTGTTCACAAGACAATAATTACAAAGAAAGAGAGAGAGAAGTAAACCATAACCCTGGCATCTAGAATTAGCAATGTAAATGACGACCCTGCCTTAAAACAAGGTTGTTACATAGAGGGCAGACAATGCCAAGGATGCATTTAGGATTAACTTCACTTTTTCGAATTTTGGACATCTGAGCGTACTAGGCTTAGTTGGCTACATCTCTTGCTTATTTGGCTATGTTTACTGGCTTTGAGCATTCCTATTATATGCCTCTCTTCTTTCTTTCTTTCTTTTTTTTTTTAACTGGAATCCTGCTGGGATCTGTTTAACATCATGGACTTTCATAATTTCATCACAGAACACAACCATGTCAATAAATCTGCACCACATGCCCAGCTAATAGCGCCTCAAACTCCTGCCAATCAAAGCTTAGTTGTTTGAACTGCCATGGGTAACACTTAGGCTTTTGAATTACCCTTTTGCAACTCCCAACACGAATTATATTAGTAGCTTTACATGATGAATAATGGTCCCAATATTCAATGACTGGAGAGCAACTATCATCTCTAGAGCTCAGTAAAACCAACCTTCCTTGTTGCTCTGACAGGGTTTGTCAACATATGAAAAATCAACAAGAGGTAATGCTGCCTAGGAAGCAGACTAGATATTATACAAGATACTCCCAAATGCAATTAAACATTGCACAGTTATGGATTCACAACTTTTGTTGCAAAGCTATATATATTGGAAAACACAAGTTGCGAATCAACTCGCTATAATCTGATGTCTTAGACATAAGATAAACTTCTTCATTCAAGATAATTAATCAGCGGGGACAGCCTGAGAAAGAGTGGCCTGCTCATGCATGTTAGAGGAAATTTAGTTATGCTGAAAGAAATGGGAGGGGGACTTCAAAGAGGTTGGACAAGCAACCAAGTACCAACACTTTTTATAACTGCAAGATACTCATATTTCCTTTTTGAGATCAGACGACACTCAATTGGACGGTTAGAAAGTCAGCAAAGAACCATGTTGAGCTTTTGAAAAAAAAATTCTTAAAAATTTATCTGTAGAGCAGGTTCACATGGTAAAAGGTTGATGCCCAAATTTTTCATAATGGTAAAAATCAGAAGCAGAATGTCACACTTCCGAAATGTCAGCGAAACTTGAAACATTGCATAAATGTTTAAGTGATTTAGAGAAAAGAATAGTTTCTAACAAAAAGAAAAAATGGAGTGCAGAGATACAGAGGTTTCTGTGGTCATTATCAGTTAAAGGCTTTGAAGCTTCCTAGAAGTCAAATGTAACACAAATTTTGTTGTAGTGAGGATTCAGCTGCATACCTGATCATCAGAGTATCTCTCTGAATGCGAAGATATCGAACCTGAACTCTCAGTTTCGCCCGTGCTTTTGTCAGAAGACTTCCTCTTCCACAACCATTTCTTTTTTTCCATTGCGAGGTACAATACTGTAACATCAACAAGCACATTACAAACCGTTCATCTGCACACACATTTACACCACTTTTCAACAGGTCACTAAAATCCTATTGTAAGATCCTCCTAAAAATTGTAGGAGAAAACAAAGAACACATCAAATGGATATAGAAAAGCATCCCCGCCCTTTATTGTTAGTAACAAAACTCCCACCAGAATAAAGCCTTTGAAAAGCAGAAATACACATCCACCAACAAACTAAAAACAATTCACACAAAAAAGATGACGTGGCTTATCATTCTTTCAGCTTTGCTTCAAATCCACCCCAGGACCATCCAAACCCAACAACAAAAATATATGACATCCCAACAACCAAAATGGGTTCTCTCTAAGTTTAAAAAACCCAATTGGTACTTTACGAGAGCAGGGTAGAAAACACAGAGACATACATCTAGAAGATGAAAACGTTTCGAGCTTTTATTCACGCTTAACACCTTCAATGGCTCCTGAAACGCCCTCAAGCTGGGAAATCGCCAGAAACCCAGTACTAGAATCACAAAATGAGAACTTCCCAACTGTTAAAACTAACAAAATTTGCCAAAACATGAAGAAGATAATTAAAAACTAATGAAACAGTGGCTGGAAATAAAACGAAAAACCCAGAAATGAGCAACAAAATTTCTAAATTTCCAATCAAAAAGATCCCAAACATGAGTGACCCATCAAAGCTAAAAAGCCCAAAATCCTACTAGCTTTACCGATGACGCAACAAATTAACCAATAATTTTTCTTGATATACACATCATATTCAAATATTTTTAAGAAGTAGCTAATTAGAAGGAGCAAGACCCAGATCAAATACCTTTGACTGGGAGATTAGACAGCAACCAGTCATCAATGATTAATGAAAGAAACCAATAGATAGGTTCAGTTCAGACTTGAGATTTAAGATTGCAGAAACATGATGGCAGCATTTAATAGCAACAAAATGACTCTGCAAAAAAAACTGTTGAATGTCAGTGGGTTTTCAAATATATAGAAACAAACTGAGTAGCAGAGCAGATTTATAAATGGGGTTTCCTCTATTCCTTGGTTTTTCACTTTTACCTTTTTTTTTCCTTCCTTTTCCAAATATGAAAAAAAGAGGATCCGCATGTGACTGTCGATGTGAAGTTCAAGAATTGATAGACTGAGTGAGACCTCAAAATGCCCACTTTTTCAGCTTTTCTATTTTGAAAACTTATTACAATCGATTTTTTTTTTTTAATTTTTGAAAACTGAGCTGCCCTTATTGAATTATTCCCGCCCTTGGATTAGGGATTATGGATTTTTCAATTAATTAATTAGTGCAATTTTCTTTGTTGCAGAGAGCTCTGTCTCTCCACTCTCTCTCTCCTCAGCTTTTCAAAAAAGTGCTTTTATATTCTTTGTCTCGGCATGGTGACGGGATCTTTATATGTGAAGGCGCGGTAGTACTAACCGTGGACTTCCTCTCATGGACGTTGGATTGGTTGCATTTCTCAAGATCTAGACCTCATTTCATGATCGCACGGTAGGGAAAGCGTGAGAGATTAGGACCCGCTTGGTGTATGCGACTTTAAAATGGGTTTTCTACGAACCATCTCATTCAATTTTTATTTTTTATTTTTTAAGCCATCTCATTCAAATTTTAAATTAGAGAAAAAAGGTCATTATTCTTAATGTCATTTTCAGCCATTAGTTTGCTGTAGATTTTAATTTGATGGCTACGTTTTTATTTTCTTGCAATCAATTTCATAATTTACTACTATTTTTTTTTATTTTTTTTATTTTACATGTCCGCATAAGAGGGAGAAGAGGATTTGAACTAGTGACTTTCACTTCATTAAGCGTGGTCCCAGCCGATTGAACTACCTCTCGGGAACTTTTTTTTAAGTACTATATACATTACTTACTATATTTTAAATTTAACTTTGATCGACAAATCTTCTTAAATGTCAGGAGCAAAAAAATGCTAGAGGACCTATCGCGTCACTCTAAAAATGATGTAACTTTTAAAATTACCATTAAATTTATGAATAATCAGTATTAAATTTTGATCAATAAATGATTTTTAAAACCACATCATTTTTTGAGTGACAAGAATGACATAAGAGTGACTTCTAGCAAAATGTTTCGTACAATGCCAAATATACAATTTGAAATCTTCACAACTCAAACATTATCAATGAAGGGATAATTTGTTCCAAAACAAAAAAAAAAATGATTAAACTAAAGAGATAATTCTTCATTTGATTGTTATATCAATTAAGAGATAATTCGTTAAAAGAAAAAGTGTGACTTATAATATTACTCTATTAGGAGTTAATGAGTGCATATAGCCATAAAGAGTAGCATATTTTTTACTATAATTTTTTTATAAATTGACCTAACAATTTAGGTGACATTTTTTTACATCGGCCAATTCGTTGTGAATTGCCACCAATCTATCCACGTGACACTTATTTATATAAAATGTGAATTTTCACACAAATTTCAGAAAAATATAATAAAAACTATAGTACCGTAGGCATTTTTCGGGATATTTTTGGAGAGCTAATACTCCGAAGCTAGGATGGTGGATTGGTAGTATCTAGAATGGTGGTCCAATTTCGTATATTACTTATTATCCGAAGTGGTGGTCCTAAGCTTGACATCTCTTTATTATTGTTGGACCATCATGATTATTTAATACGGTGATGTTTGAATTTTTCGTTGGATCTTTAAATGGAAAGTTATTTCAACTATGATATGTGAATTGACTATATTTCTTTATGCATATAATTACCATATTTGGTGGGATCTTTCTTTCAATAGTTTTAGCTATAAAAAATAAATAATAATAATAATAATAATTACATTCTACAACTTTTGAGCCCAAAAAAAATAAATACAACTTTTTATGTGTCATTGATGTTTTGCCTCTTTTTTATAACATGCATTGGAATATAATTGAACTCTAGATTTCTTCCTTTTTCCTTTTATTTTATTTTTATTTTATTTTATGCTTGGAGTTTGTATATTGTTAAAAATGTATTAAACTTTTTTGAGAAGCTTCACATTTTGTGAAGCTTCCACTCGTTTTGACACTACTCTCAAAGTTTTAAAATTTTTAATTAAGGGTATCAAACTTTTAATTCATTTCAATTACCAAATTCCGGTAGGATTTTTCCGTTAAATCTAGATAGAATTCTCAAAATACACAATTTTTATAAAAAAAAAGGAAATTATATCTAAAATCCTTAGGTAAGCGCGCTTTTATTAAAAACTCTTTTTTTGGAAATTTAGTCCCTGGGTCACTCGAAACTACTAGAAAACTCCCTACCGTCAATTTTTGTTAACTTCCGTTTGTCTACTCAAAATTCATCATTTTATCTGATTAAAATATTATTTTTTTATTAATTTAATTTTTTTTTAAAAAAAATAAAATAAAATAAAAAATTGAAGGAATTGGCCAGGCACCACCCACCCATCCCAGGCCACCCCACCCACCCCCATCCCTCCCAGCAGGGTGTGCAGACCACCCAAACCAGCCATGGGGTGGCTCATGACCGCCCTCCACCAAGGGGTGGTGGAGATTGTCTTCATGACCACCCCATGGGTGGAGGGTGGCCTTGAGCCACCCAAACCCCGAGGGGGGGTGGGTGCTGACCACCTTGGGTTGGGGTGGCCATGGTCCCACCCCTCACCCATGGGGTGGCCTTGAGAGCCACCCGACCACCTGGGTGGAAAGGGGTGGCCATGACCACCCCAAACCCAAACCACACAGGGAGTGACGCCAAGCCACCTAGGGTAACTAGCGACCCTGCTAATTTTTTTTAAATTTTTTTTTTTAATAAGATAAAACGGTGAGTTTTGAGTAGACTAACAGAAGTTAACAAAAATTGACGGTAGAGAGTTTTCTAGTAGTTTCGAGTGACCCAGGGACTAAATTTCCAAAAAAAAATACCCAGGGAGTTTTTAATAAAAGCACTTTTACCTAAGGATTTTAGATATAATTTCCCTAAAAAAAATAAACGTCTAAATCTTTAAAATTTTTTATTTTATTTTTATAATAAAAAAATAAGTATTTTGATAATATTTGACTGAAAATCATAACGAAATGGGGTAATTGAAAGAAATTGAAAGTTTAATACCCTTAATTAAGATTTTTTAAACTTTATGGAGTAATTTTAAAACGTGTAGAAGTTCATAAGGTTTTTTGAAGTTTTTCCTAAGTTTTTTTAATTTTTTTTGTTTTTTTAATTACTTTTACTATTTGAGTTCAAAGTTCAAATGTACAAATTACATGCAACTTTGAAGGAAAGAAATAGCTTGATGGGTTCTTTTTTTTGTTTTTTTTGGACAAGTTATGGTGAGCTAAAAGTAGAGAATTGTTAATTTTGTTTTTTAAGCATTGTCCATTATTACAGAATAAGTCATACATGGATTTCTTGTTAACTCTATGTTTCTTAAGGAGATAGACTTATTACAGATTAAGTCTTGAACAAGTTACTTTTTTTGTTCCTAACCTTTTAACTATGTTTCTTAAGGGCATAGATTTCCTACAAATCGGCCTCTAGATGTGACATGCATATATCTCTTAACATGTAAAATTTATATATATTTTTAATAGCACGTGCTTATTAAATATTTCTTTAATAATATGTGCTTATCAATTTTTTTTTACTAACATTAATAAGAAAACATGTATTTCACATGCTTAAAGAACTTATGTTGCTTTTATAAGTTAGTTTGTAAAAAACTCTTGCAATATAATTTGTAAGGATTTTTTTTTTTTTTTTTCCTGTACGTTTCTTAATTGCCTAATTGCATGTCTGTTTTGGAGACATCCAATGGAATTTTGTTTAACCTAATGGTGATTTATGACGTTTCTAAACCTAACAATCACTTGGTGATCAGCTATCTCATGAGTCATAATCTATATTTTATTTTGTTTCATGTAACGTGTACACGGTGCAGTGTTAATGTATAGTGTTGTCAATCACATCATTTAAAACTTAAGACATTATTCTTCCAACTCTTTTTTAATCTACCATTGGACCTACATATTCAATAGTAAATTTGACAAAAAAGAAATATATATATAGATAGAGTTGGATGGAAAAAAAAAATAACATTTCTCTTAAAATTTTATTTATGATAAATTAATTATTATTATATTTTGATATAATAACAAGAGTGAAAGTCACATATAATACAAACATGAAGCAGAAACCTACTCTTAACTTACAAAGAGATGGTATCCAAAAATTTATATACGCATAGTTATATATATATATATATATATATGTTTGTAGCATTACTCAACGTAGAAGTTGGAACACTTCCGACAACGGCCGCGAATATTATTCGGGCATGCTACTCTTTCTAGCCTTTTCCTTTGTCATTTGATTTTGGGTCGTCGTCTACTGGGATTCTTCTGGTCATTCGATAATTAATTTATGGACACCCGTGACTCTACCCTCTCAGTCACATGTACACTCTCTCAAGTCCTAACATTTACGTCACTGTCTTCTCTTTTCCTCAATTTACGCCACATGTACATGTTTGAATAATACTTGTGATGTTTGTTTTCTAATAGAGAAGTTATTTGTAATATATGGAATGGATGCAACAATCTTCGACTGGAATGGAAGTCCACTATCCAATTTTTAACTTAATTTGGTTAAAGATAATAGGGTATTACTGGAATGAAAGTCTGAGTTTCTGCATGTTAGGTCTACAAGCTCATCGGATAGCCTACCATTCTACTAAGCTCTGTAAATTACTATTTATCTTAAAAGTTTAGAAAAATACTAGAAAATCAAGCAAATGAACCTATAAAAATTTTCAAACTGACGTGGCAGACCGTGAGTGGCATACAAATGAGAGAGAATTGCATTTTTTTTTAAAAAATTTAAAAACATTTATCACGTCAATTTGAAAATTTTTCTGGGTTCATTTGTTTGGCTATTTAACACTTCTCAAAAG
>NC_081541.1:4832606-4841816 GCF_901000735.1 Corylus avellana
GAAAAAACAATAACATTTCTTGTAAAATATTGTTGTAGTATATATATATTATTACTGAAATAAAAATAATTGTTGAGTATTTTATTTTATGATTAAAATTGTTTGTTTGGAAAGGCAAAAGTTTCCTCAGAATGCATGGTCTAACAAGGCGCGATCTTTATCTGTTTCTCCCGCATGCACTTTCTCTTTCTCCTTCTTCTTCTTCTTCTTCTTCTAATATATAACGATAAACTTATAATTGATGCTCATCTTTTTCAGCCGTACATTAAAATAGTCAGAAAAAACCATTCTTTTGGTGATTATGATAAGGAAAGTTCTCGGGAAGGTACTAAGGCCGAGGCCGAGGCCAACGCCGACGCCGACGCCGACGCCAAGGCCGACACCGGCTCCGACGCCGACGCCGACGCCGACTCCGTCGAAGTATCCACATTTTAGTCATGAGCATTTGTTATTGAAGGAGAAATTCCAGGCAGATGTGGTTAAATGCGCCATATGCACAATGGACATCACTGGTGGTACGTTGCGGGCATGCTACGCGTGTAAATTCTTCCTTCACGAAACATGTGCAAACCTACCGGAGCAACTGCACAACCCCTTTCACCCACACCCTCTTACCCTACGCCCAAACCACGGCTATAGCTGCTCTGCTTGTCATTCAATCAAACACTCGGGCTTCGACTTCCGCTGCCACAATTGCGACTTCAACCTTGATCTTCAATGCGCTTTTATAAAGCCAGCAATCGAAGAAACGGACGAGCATCATTCTACCCACCAGCATCCATTGGTGCTCTTCGACAACATGCCTAAAGATCGCTTTCACTGCCGCTTATGTGGACAACTCTGCTCCGATCCAACCTATGGCTGCTTCCCATGTAAACTTTTTCTGGATCGATCGTGTTATGAGCGAAACTTGCCGGGAGAGATCAAACACTTTTTTCATACCTGCCCTCTCACCTTGTACACTTATAATAACCCAGAAGAATCGAATTTTAGCAGTTGCAGAGCTTGTCACGAATCCTTGCTTCCGGGACTCTTTTATTATGGCTGTCATCGGTGTGATTTTGGGATGCATGTTGATTGCACTATGTTGGCCACTGACGAATCTACAAGCAATCAAGAACAAATTCGGCACCATTTCCTCCACGGGCATCCATTGTCACTCTCTCTGATCAAGGATGACGACACTACTAGTGCTATAAATTGCTATGCATGCAGGAAACGCTGCACAAATCCTACCTATGCTTGCTTCCATCCTTCCTGTAACGATGCCGTTTACATTTGCAAAACTTGCCTTGAGTTGCCGCAACAGATCATCTGCCATCCCTTTCATCCATACCACCCTCTCACTCTGCGTCAGCAGTACGATCCCCACAGACGGATTCACTGGACAGATCCTTTTCCTGGGAGCATATCATGCAATGTATGTCGCGAAGAAACCAATATTGTCGCCTACAGTTGTGAGAGTGATAATTGCAGTTTCCGCTTGCACGTTGGATGTAGTGAGATAATGACTGCTATACAATACGAGGGTCTTATTGATCACCTTCTACAATTCAAGGACAATATAGGTGATGAACTGATCAAGTGCAGCACTTGCAATTCCACCTGTGAATCATATGCGTTCAGTTGTCTGCATAAGTATTGTGATTTGAATCTCCATCTTATGTGCGGTCCATTGCCATATACCATCAAACACAAATGCCACGTAGATCCCCTTATCCTCACGCATTCTCCTGCTATACATGAAGATGATCAGACAGACGATGAATTCTATTGTGATGCTTGTGAGGAAGAAACTGATCCACTATTACCCATTTATCAGTGCAGGGAGTGTCAGTTCACTGCTGAAGTTAAATGCGTTATCTCTAAGGTAACCCCTGATTCAACCTTTTATTTTAGAATTTCATTGTGTGTGAGTTGATCCTTATTTCATATTGCTCAACTAAGACGAAAACAATATTGTAACTTACTGTTTTTAGCCACATCAGTGATCATTCAATGAACAGCTTTGAAATAGCTGATCTTTGGGAAAAAGTTGCATTCAAAAACTAATCTATTAACCATGTTCATGATCAACATAATAAGAAAGTACTGTGTAGGTGGTGGAAATTAGTAATCTTCACATAATATTATCGCATGTGCCCTCAAGGTAGAACACCAGAAACTGCTAATTTTCAAGATTTTATCAAAGTTGCATATGGGGTTATTGAATGAATGTTCTGCCTTAATTAAAGCAGTTTATTTGCAAATTTTAAAGCATGGCTGACTGTAAATCATCGTACTATTTGTTGAAAACATTGGGCAACCAATGTATAGTTTATTCAATAAATGTGGCATTTCTTATGGTCTTAATATATTGGTCTTGCTTTTAAGATTTGTATGAATATCCATTTATATGAATAACAATTCCCTCTTCAATAAATAAATGTTAGTGCCACTTAAGTTCATCTGGGTTTGATTGGTTTGTTCAATAATTTATACCATTACTTTCACCGACAAAAATTTTACAATTGGTTTGCGCTCTTGACTCAATCTTTGGTTGGTTTCTAGGTAATACAGTCACTAAAGGGAGAGTGTGGAGATGTAGAGTTGAGGAGTCCTAATGGACAGTTTGTTAGGCTGATTACCAAAGACACAGCAAAACAGAGGGTGCAAGAGAAAGAAGAGCTACGCAAACCTGCTTCGACTTTGTATGACATTTTAACATCCTTGAGTGAAGATGAGAATAAGGAGTTGACTAGTGTTTTAAAGGCTCTAGAAAGGGAAGCAGCTACTGCTAAAGAGATATTATCTTATAACCATGATGAAGTTTTACTATTTTCTGACAAGGCTTATACACAATTTATGGAGTTTCTTGATCATGGCGTAGACATTCCTATGGAATGCCAGGGTAGTAAGCAGGATTTCAAGGTTTCAAATGACGGCTTTACCCGTAAGTGGGCTCCTAAAGTGAAGGCTGTTAATGTTGGAGATTACACAGTTACTCAGAAGTTGGCCCCTATCCTCAAGCATTTGCTTTCTAAACACGGGGATATTAGTGCCGAGTCCTTGTTAAGTTCAAAGGTAAAAGTGTTTCTCTTTCACATGTTATGTGAGTGCATAGACAACATGAAGAACATCAAGGTTGTGGATGTCACCCATGATTTGCTACTCAACTGGTCCACAATTTTGAAAACATTGCAAAGAGCAGGGTTCAGAATTCAATTTGTCGTTGATCATTTGAAGAGAGTCTCACGTGCTCACTTCGGCCTTTATGTTACAGAGCAAGTAGACAATGCTCTTGATAAAATCAATAAAGATATTGAGGCACTTAAAGTGAAACGAGAGTGCATAACATCTGCTAGATCCTCGAGATCCACTTTTATTGAGGAGTGCTTGAAAGAGGCATCGGTACTAAAGAAATGGAAAGCAAGCATTGAACCACTATCAATGTGAAGATTCAATCATGTATCAACACACATGTGAATTAAGATCCTCTCTAGTTCATTTGAACTGGATAATATCTAGTTAGTTATATTTGAGTGATATTTTTGTTATGATTTTCTTTGTTGGATTATTCTATGTAAATGCATGTGAAAAAATTACATCTTCAATGGGGCACATCCAACAAATGTGCTAGTTAGGAAATGCTTTAGGGCATAAAAGACCTCTTCATGAAAGGACAATAACATTTATGCAAGTGCAATGAGCCTTGAAATAAGTTCTTCAGTTTCTTCAATAAATTCTTTCTCATCCAAAAAAAAAAAAAAAAAAAAAATTGGGGCCCGACCAGATACATTTATGTCCCTGCAAAATAAAGAGGGTTATCAGGGTTGTTTGGCGACCTATATATTGAGTCATGGGACAAGCATTTGACAGTAATGGCATATTTGCCTCGTAAGCATGACTTCTTTGACAACTTACGTAGTACGTACATTTGAGTAGCCTGAGACAGACATCAAAGTTCAAACACATGAATAAAGCACTCAATATTTACCTATATTTTTACATCTTAAAGGTATCTTGAAACTCTCAAGCCAAAGAAAGAAGTGATCCAGCACCTGGATAAGAAGGTGCATCAGCTAAAACATGAGGCAGATCAAAATTGATACACTTAATCTGGGGATACTTGGAAGTGATAATGCTAAGGGTAACTCCAATCCCACCACCCACATCAACCTTCACTTTAGGGCCTTCAAACCCTTTGTACACATCGAGTAATTTCTTCATGATCAAGGTAGTGTGGTTTGACATTGCCTGGTTGAATACCCTATTGAACCATTAGTTTGTTCCTGGGTATTCCAACGCTGTCATCCCATAAGCCCTGTTGAATGGAATCCCCTGTTTTAATATAACATCAATCAAGTGGTACCTGAGTACAATCACCCTTGGATAAGCCTACTGCACCATCTAATAATTGGGCTCTCTGTTCTGAGATCCTTGGGGATTCTGGAAATTCCACTTACCCGTGGTGCAACAGGAACAGAGGAGCGACAGAGCACTCTGTTCTGAGATCCCTGGGGATTCTGGAAATTCCACTTACCCGTTGTAATTGGGCTCTCTTCTGGTCGGGCAAGCAAATTTGCTGGTACACTACACAAGGATCCATTGCTACTCTTCAGGCCACAAGGTGCCTGCCGATCATCACATTAACTGCAGCTTATGTAGAAAATACTGCTGGGACCCAGCCGATTACCTGTAGTTGCTTCCCTTGCGGCATCTTTCTCCATCAGTCGCCGCAAGAGATCAAACACCTTGTATACGTCCCACATGAAGAATTTTGGTGCAGAGTATTGGGAAAGATCCTCCCTTATGACCAGATTTTTTTTTACTCCTTCCGAAAAGACAAGCATTAAAGCAACGCGAAGGGCCCAATACAAGCAGTATTCTTCATCCTCTGTCTTATTTTTATTAATTACTTATAAAAAAAAAAAAAACATCTTTTAATTTAAATTAAGGGTAAAGTCCGTTTAACCCCCTTAAATTACCACCCTAATAATAATTTACCTCTCAAATTATCAATTACCACAATTTACCCTCAAAACTACTAAAACAATGACAATGTACCCCCAATACTAGCAAAATGATGAAAGTACTCCTATATAATTTTAAATAAGACAAAAATACTCTTAAAATTTGAAAAAAATAAATAAATAAATTTTAGTATTTTGGTTTTTAATTTAGTAAGGGTAATTTCGTTATTTTATTAAATTTGGAGGTACATTCTCATTGCTTTAGTAGTTTGGGGGATAAATTGTCGCAATTGATGATTTAGGAGTAAATTGTCATTAGGGTGGTAGTTTGAGAGGACTAAGTGGACTTTATCCTTAAATTAATACTGATTCACAACATATTCCATATATATATCTACCGTTCAAATATAAACAAAGAAAAAAAAGAGAGAAGAATTTTGAAGGTTGTAAATGGAGCGATAGCTTTATAGAAATTTGATATTGGTATTACTTTGCTAGCTAGGACCTCAAATTAAAAGAGTTTTAAAGTAAAGAATAGCTTTTAATTAATTACAGAAATCTTATACCTTTCTTACTAGTTTTTCTTAAGAAAATAATAGCTTTTAATTACCGAAATCTTATACCTTTCTTACTAATTTTTCTCAAGGAAAGAATAGCTTTTACCGAAATCTTATATTCTTCTTACTAGTTTTTCTTTGTTTTGATGACCGGAATCTCTTCAAGACACGGTTATTTCTTAAGGGTTTTATATATATGTATAATATAAACTTACATTTTTATTTCTCTCATTCTTCGATCAGTGTGTCATTATATATATAAAAAAAAATGTCGTCCGAATCCGATGAAGAACAAGAGGAGATTAGGCATTTCAGTCACAACCATGGGTTATCGCTCATGACGCTGAGTGAAAGGAGGACAGATGCGGTTCAATGCAAATTATGCAATAAAGATTGCGATGAAGGTCGGATCTACGTTTGCAAGAAAAGGAAATGTAGCTGGTTCGCCCTGCACCAATCATGTGCAATGGGAGTGCAAGTGCTACGGCAGGAGTTGTACAACCCCCTTCACCCACACCCTCTTGCCCTTCAATACCCAAAGCCAGGAAAACACTACTTTTACTGTAATGCTTGTGGCAGCCGCCATCAGCTTTCCTTGGCCGCCCACTCCAAGATCTTCCGCTGCGACAAGTGCGACTTCAACCTTGATGATCAATGCGCTTATATAAGGCCAGCGATTGAAGAAAGCCGCCACCGCCACCACCAGTACCACCAGCATCCATTGCTACTCTTGGAGAAGATCCCTATCGATCGCATTTACTGCCGCCTATGCGCAACATACATCTCGGACCCGACGTCCTATGGTTGCTTGCCATGTGGCTTCTTTCTCCATCGATCTTGTTTTGAGCGGAACTTGCCGCAACAGATCCAACACTTCTATCATCCTTGCCCTCTCATCTTGTACACCCACCCAGATGATTACTCTTCTCCTTGCAGAGCTTGTGACCAATTCTGGCCCAAGAAAGCGTGCCTTTACTATGGGTGTAGTCGGTGCCGTTTTGCGATGGATATTGACTGCGCTCTATTGCCCACGAAGTATACCCAATCTGAACAACAGATCGTTTTCCATTTCCTCCACGGGCATCCATTAATGTCACTCGCTCATGAGATCAAGGCTGATCATCATGACCAAGTGATCATCATCAACAAATGCTATCTATGTGGGAAAGGCTGCACAGATTCCACCCATGCTTATGCTTGCTTCTATCCATCCTGTAAGAACAAGGCCGTTTACATTCACAAATCATGCCTTGAGTTCCCGCAACAGATCTGCCATCCCTTTCATCCTTACCACCCTCTCACCCTAAAACCCAGGGAGAATATTATTCGATGCAATGCCTGTCGCGAATTAATAAGGGATGAAAACTCGTACGTTTGTGAGTTTAGCAATTGCAGCTTTGGCTTGCACATAGAATGCAGTCGTGTGATAAGGCCCCCCATAAACTTCGAAGGCCACGATCACCTTCTACATTTCAGGGACAACGTAAGTACTGAGGATTGCAGTGCTTGCAATTTACCTTGTGAATCATATGGTTTCAGTTGTCCGTATTGTGACTTCAATCTCCATCTTACGTGTGGTCCATTACCATCTAGTATTAACCATAAATGTCACGTCGATCCCCTTATCCTTACAAATTCTCCCGTTGAAGATAATGAGGATTGCGAGCCGGAAGAATTCTATTGTGATGCTTGTGAGGAGCAAAGAGACCCATTATTACCCTTCTATTATTGCGCTGAATGTCGTTTTGTTGCTGAAGTTAAATGCGTCATCTCAAAGGTACGTACGTACATAAGCTCATGTATATAAATTCTTATTGTTGAATGTTTGAAAGCTTAAACAATAACTTACCAAAAAAGAAAGAAATGCATAATTGGTAATGGATATGGAGTCGTCACATGCAGGGAAACAAATTATAGGACGTTGAATCAAATACTCATCAACAGTCTAACTTTAGTTTTTTGAGCCCTTATCATCATTAGAAAAGGAGAAACCCCACTTAATCTTTCTAAATTATCATCACTTTTGCAATGTCCCCTTAAAGTTTTATTTCTCTTAATTTAGTATATCCATCTATCAATTGTTTACAATCTCACCTCTCTGTTAACTTTTCCAAAAATATCCGAATTTGTTTTAGGAAAAAACAAATGCATAGATTAAGGCGTTGGTCCGAATTTAACGGTATTTGCAAAAATACTCATGCCCCAATCTTTGCAAAAAAATTTAAATATTTTTTCAAAAAAAAAAAATAGAGGTATTTTGAGATTAAATTTGTTGAGATGTACGTAACGGAAAATTCTAACATATGGGGGGTACATTGAAAAAATTAAAAGTTTGATACATTAAGAAGCTACTGCCCGAGCAAACTATGTGAAAAAGGAAACCAAACCAAAGTCCACAAATCCACAACATTTTCCTTAACCCGAATGGAATCCCAAATTTCTGAGCAAGGCAATAACTATGTGTCACATTTCCATGTTGGAATATCAAGGCAAGGCAGTAACTATGTACGTCACATTTAAAGTTCGATGCATTAACAAGAACCAAATTACAAACAATATAAACCCCTTTCAAGTTCTAGACTTCGTAAGACAACAAGCTACCCACTTACCTCCTTGCTTGACTATTTTCATGTAATGCATCTCCTTACATACCCACAGAAAAACTTCTTTGCAATTGAAGGATACGTATAGTATTGTGGTTTGAAATCACAAACAAAACCCAAAGTAGCAGAAAGCTTCAAGCTTTTTAAAAAATCTTACTTGGTACAACAACGGTGAAGCATGGAAGACTTCCCATACATCAAGAGGGAAGAGAGAGAAAAAGCATTGATGGCTCTCAAGTCTCAACCAGAACCTTTTTGGATCATAATAGAGAAGTAAAGAACCTTCTTTAGAAACTCTCACATTTGTATTTTCGTGCTTAAATATCTTAGTTCCCCATTAAGACAAGAACATAAACTCAGTGTCTTGCAAAGCATGTCTTAATGGGAATTTATGTCGTCCTGACGGTAGAGACAGTATCTCACTATCTTGTCTTGTTACGTTCTCGTCTTGACATGACATCCAACGAGAAAAGTAGTAACTCTACATCACGTTTCCGTCTTAACGGAACAGCCAACAGGAAAGGCATTAACTATGTGTCACATTTCCGTCTTAACGGAACATCCAACGAGAAATGCAATAACTCTAGTTTTAAGGAAATGTTTGAGCATCACTTGACGGTCAAAAATGAAACAACTCGTGAATGTGAAGTTTGATGAACAAAGTTCACCTACGGATAAGACTGATAATGAACAATTTCTTACAGATTCATAGTAGCTAGAAAAGACTTATTATGTAGCAAATGGTAGAGAGGAATTTGAGAATATGGTTTCTTTTTCTTTAACAACTAGTATGGGAGATCCATCGTGTGTTCCCAATACTATCAATGGGAATGTGATCTGATGGAATTCAACTAAGGTGGATATATGTTAATGTGACTTGACTTTCCATCACATCGATGGGCCCAAAATCTTGTCCAAGTTTCTTTAGGAAAAAAACTGTCCCGGGCTCTTTGTTTTCTCAGTGAAGAAACCTTCACCCGGCCGCCACACCAAAGAAAAGGGAGAAAATTAAGAGAATTTTTGGAAAATATTGACAATTTTTTATAGTTTGGAGGAATATTAATTGTCAATTAGATGATAGTTTGAAAGGACTATGTA
>NC_081541.1:4841916-4859550 GCF_901000735.1 Corylus avellana
ACTTTCACACCGGGGGGAAGGGGTGACCCACGCAAAGGTGGCTGCGGGTGGCTCACGGGCCACCCACCACCCCACCGGCAGACACCCCCTCTAATTTTTTTTTAATTTAAATTTTATTTGAAAACATTTAAATATTTATTTTATATATATATTATTTTGGTAAAAATTTATTTTTTTATAATTTTTTAAAGGGTAGTGACGTTTGAATAGTGCAAAATGGCACCAAATAGTGTCGTTTTCACTGTTCAAATGACACTAGCTCATTTTCTAGTCTATGCACTTTTTGTCATTTTGAAAAAGACACTATTTTTGAACGTCACTAGACAAATAATGATGTTTTTTGGGCCAAAAACGTCATTATTTGTGAGTCATTAATCATCAAACTTTTTGTAGTGATATGAAAAATTTGTATGATTTATATGAGTAGCACTTTAATTTCCTTTGTTTTTGTTTCTAAATACAAATACATGCAGGTCAGTGACATTTGACTTCATGTGGGAACCTCAATAATTTTATATATCTAAGATTTTTCATTCTGCAATTGCTTCATGCTGATCTTAACTCAAAAGTCTCGAGCTGGTAAATTTGTAGGTGAAATCAAGGCTAAATGGAGAATATGGAGGTGTAGACTTGAGGAATCCTCTTGGACAGTTTGCTAATTAAGGTGATTACCAAAGACGCGGCAAAAGAGTTGATGCAAAAGAAAAGATCAAAAACAACTCAAGCCGACTTTAATTTGGGAGGATTTTTTTTTACTTTGAGTGAGGACGAGAATAAGGAAAAGAATCGCATAGCAGATAGAATAAAGGAAACAATTACTGCTACTGCTGAAAAGATAAAAGCTTATGACCATGGAAAAATTATAATGTTTTCTGACAAGGCTTACACATTTCATGGAGTTTCTTAATCATTCTCAAGCTTCTCATAGTTATTATTGGGGTCTTTCTTCTCCATGGGGATATTAGTGCCCAATCCACGTTGAGTCCCAAGTTGAAATCGCATTACTTTTGCATGTTATGTGAGTGCATAGATTGCATGAGAAACACCATGGTTGTGAATATCACTGATGATATATATACTTCTCGGCGGGCAGACATGCTTGAGAACCTTGCAATTTGCAAGATTTAAAACTGAATTTGTCTTTGATCATTTGAAGAGAGTTACACATGCTCATTTTGGTCTTTATGTTGACAAGCAAGTTGACAATGTCAACTCGATAGAGATATTGAAAAGCTTGAGGCACTGAAAAGGAAAAGCGAGCGCATAAAATCTGCAAAATCTCTGCTAATTGAGGAATGTTTGAGAGAGGCTTTTGTACTGAGAAAAGGTAAACAAAGCAATTACGTCTAGGCTACTATAGATGTCAACATTGTTAAACGTTTATTTCTATGCACGTATGTTTTGGTCTTTTATATAATTAGTCATATAGTTGCAAGTTGCTACTTATTGTATTACTTGTTAGAATATATGATACGATTCCATATTAAATTTATATTCCTTACAAAATAATTACCTTTTATAATGGACTTATTAGGTTTGATGATAATCAAATCATTTTGATTATAATGGTATGACAATGACATCAATGACCGAGAATACACATAAATGCAATACAAGAAACAGGGGAGTCCAATTTTTGAACTGATTCTATAAATTTCTATAGAGCTCAACATTAATCCTCTACACTCTAACACACTCCCATTTCTTCTACATTGGAGGCTAAAAGGCAGGAATAAGAATATGGCAAACAATTACAATGGCTCGAGATGGACATGTAAAGCAAAGAATTTGCCAGAACCAATACACCTAAAAATACTATAAGATTAAACTTTTGAATTGTGTAATGTCTCAATATATTATATTATGGGCTCACTAAAAGACTTTACAAATATCAGTCGCCCAAACACGATTGAGGTCCAGTCCAAGGGCAGGATCCTAACCCTTGCTAGTCTAGATAAATAAGAGGATTATCAGCAGTTAGATTGTTGGGCTGAAGTCCATTTGTAATAAATAGGCTAATTCAGTTGGTTACACAAGGTACGAGTTGTTTTGTAGTTTTTGTATAAAAGGCCCAAATTTGGCCAATCAAAATTCTATTTTCTCTCTGGTTTTTTCTTTGGAGATTGACTATCTCAAATCAGTCACCCATATCATCAGTTTTGTTCATATATATACATTTTTCACAAACAGCACTTACCATCAAATTACATTAGAAAATTATACAAAAACAGAAAAGTCCTTTACACTAAATCTGTCTTACACAAGCAAATTTATTCTCAGCGTAGATCGCAGTTTTCCCTTTAAATGAATGATTTCACGTTGTTAGATAAAGTATACAATGGCTTTTTAATTCTGTCTTACGCAAAGGATTTTGTTTCCTTTTTTCTTATAACTTGCGTCGAACGAGGGACTAGAATCCACTCAACAAGTTGTGATTCTTTTTCACAACTTTATTTAATAGACAATTAAGTAAAAAAAATCACAATCTTGAATTATTTTCAGCTGAAATTGTTACTTTTATTAATGGTATATCGTTATTTTATTTTTTTCTATTCAGAAGCGCATGAGAGAGTGACTAACTTGCTAGCTATTCTACTTGTATATAACCATAGTAACACTGACTTGTTGAAAATTAGTCAAGATGAGCATTACGATTGAATTGTAAGTTTTTAGATTTCACAGAATATAAGCCGATCAAGATTATACTTCACAAATATTTTTTTTAAAAAAAAAAAAAAAAAAAAAATTAAAAGAGTGACCATGCATGTACACCTATTTTTGCCACGAATCTTTTTTCCGGAGGGCCAATTAATCCAATGGTAGCGTCCCTAGCCTGTTAAATCATTCTCACTTGGTTTCTTTCTCTCGATCTAGATCTCAATTGTAGATCTCGACGCCAACACATAGTATATGTATATTTCTTTTTTTAAAAAATATATGTTTAGTGATTTGGGTTAAAACATACCTAGATTAAAGAGAAAGACAGAGAGATGGAGATTATTAAGCATTTCAGTCACGAGCATGTGTTATCGCTGAGTGAAAAGAAGGCAGAAGATTATATTTCATGCAAAGCATGCGATGAAGATTGCGATGAAGGTGTGATGATCTACAGCTGCAGGGAATCTGATTGTAGGTTCTCCCTGCACGAATCATGTGCAAAGCTACCGCAGGAGTTGCACAACCCCCTTCTTCACCCACACCCTCTTTCCCTAGTATACCTAAAGCGCGGCATATTTGGGTGTAAAGCTTGTAGCAAAATTTGCGGGCGCTTCACCTTCCGCTGCTAAGAGGACTGCAACGTCAACTTTGATGTTAAGTGCGCTTTTATAAGGCCAGCGATAGAAGAAAGGGAGGAGGCAGTTCCTACATTTTAGCCACCATGAGCATCCATTGCTACTCTTCGAGAACATGCCTGGCGATCGCATTGGCTGCCGCGTGTGTGGAAGACACTGCTCGGACCCGACCTATGGTTGCTTCCCATGTCGCTACTTTTTCCATCGATCGTGTTTTGAGCGAAAGTTGCCGGAAGAGATACTACACTACTTTCATCCCTACCCTCTGGCTCTCACCTTGTACACTGTCCCTGCTAACTCTTCTTACAATTGCAGAGCTTGTGGCCAATACCGTTCCAAGGAAGCCTTTTCCTATGCCTGTAGTCGGTGCCATTTTGTGATGGATGTTGATTGCACTCTATTGCCCCAATCTAAAAGCGAAGGACAGATTCTCCATTTCCTCCACGGCCATCCATTGTCACAATCTCTAACATCAACGCTGATCACAAGGTGAATTGTACTGTATGTGGGAACAGCTGCACAGATCCTGCATATGCTTGTGGCAGACATAATTGCTGTGAGAAATTTTACATTCACAAATCATGCCTTGAGTGGCCGCAAGAGATTTTCCATCCCTTTCATCCAAACCACCCTCTCACCCTCTCATCACCCTGGCAGCGTAGAGCAGGTCGACAATGCAATGCATGTCGCACGGATATCTGGGACGGGTGCTGCACCTACATTTGTGAGTGTAAGAATTGCAGCTTTTGCTTGCACATAGAATGCAGTGTGATAATGGCTGCCATAAAGTACGAAGGCCACGATCACCTTCTACAATGGATCCAATTCAAGAACAATATAGGTGGTGAACTATATGATATAGTACTCGAGTGCAACGCTTGCAATAAATCCACCTGTGGATCATATGGTTTCAGTTGTCTGTCTTGTGAGTTCAATCTCCCTCATACGTGTGGTCCATTACCATCTACCATTAAACACAAATGCCACATCGATCCCCTTGTTCTTACAAATTCTCCTGCTGAACTTGAAGATGAGACGGATGATGAATTCTATTGCGATACTTGTGAGGAAGAAATGGATCCACTATTACCCATTTATCAATGCGTAGAATGTCACTTTGCTGCTGAAGTTAAATGCGTCATTTCTGAGGTAATATAGGTATATGAAAGGAGAAATTCTAAAAGTCGATCTTGTGTTTTTTTTATCTCATTCTAAGAATGATGTGGCTTTAGAAATCACAATTAAACTTGTGATTAATCACTATTAAATTTTGATTAAATGCAAATTTTAACTGCCACTTCATTTTTAAAGGGAAACAAGAATGACTTTTAGATTTACTCATATGTGAAAGAATTGTATGATATATATATATATATATAATGAAAGAGCACTTAAGCACTTTAAGTATTTCCTTTTTCCTTTTTTATTTTTTATTTTTTATTTTTTATAAAAATACATATATGTTAGTGTCATTTGATGTCGTGTGGGGTTGGGTCAATAATTTTATATGTCAAAATTTTCATTTTACAACTGGTTCATGGTCTTATTAACTCAAAGCTTCTAGTTGGTTTGTAGGTAATAGCATCGCTAAATGGATAATATGGAGATGCAGAGTTGAGGAATCCTCTTGGACAGTTTGGTAAGTTGATTACCAAAGATGCGGCAAAAGAGATAGTGCAAGGGAAAGAAAAACAACTCAAGTCGACTTTAACATGGTATGATGTTTTTCAAACTTTGACTGAAGATGAGAAGAAAGAAAAGAATCTTTTAGAGGATAGAATAAAGAAAACAGCTACTGCTGAAAAGATAGAAGCTTATGACCATGAGGAAATTTTAATGTTTTCTGACAAAGCTTATACACATTTCATGAAATTTCTTGATCATTCTAAGGTCTCGATTGGCAAGTTTCCTTTTGTTTGGGATCTGTCTTCTCATACAAAAGAAGAAGAGGTTGTGAATGTTGGGGACTACATGACTACTCGTAAATTGGCCCCCATCTTAAAGCACTTGCTTTCTAACCACGAGGATATTGATGCCGAGTGTACATCAAGTCCCAAGTTGAAATCTCTTTTATTTTACACATTATGTGAGTGCATAGATCGCATGAGAAACACCATGGTTGTGGATATCACTCATGATATACTGCAAGGCTGGTGGAGATCGATGCTTGAAAATCTTGCAATTTGTGGGATTTAAAGTTGATTTTGCCTTTCATCGTTTGAAGAGAGTTACACATGCTCATTTTGGCCTTTATGTTGAAAAGCAAGTGGACAATGCTCTTGATCAACTTGATAGAGATATTGAGGCATTTATAAGGAAACGTGAGCGCATAAAATCTGCAAAATCTGCAAAATTCAGATTAAATATTGAAGAATGCTTGAGAGAGGGTTCTCTACTGGGAAAAGGTAAAGCAGTTGCGTCTAATCTACTATAGATGTCAACATTGTTTAACGTCTAATTTCCATATATACATGTATGTTTATTTCTTTTGTATTAGTTTGTCTTATTTATATATGAGGAAGTTATAGTGGGGTTCTCATTGTGGTAATTATATCTTTACAGCATGAATGTGTAATAAAATTCATCATATATAATATAGATGATGTCACGATATGCAATATAAGAAACTGTTTGTATTCAAGTACCATTAGGACAGAAATTTAAATGGGTTGGAGAATATTTCCTTCACACTAGTTTAGAAAAAATTTATGTCTTTATCATTATATTAGGGGTACAATTTTAATATAAACTCCTTGTAAACTTGACGCGGTAGATAATTAAACTTGCGCCAAAGAAGATAATTAATTTATATGAGATGATTCCCATTTATCTTAAGTAGCTAGAAAAAGGAAAAGTCATATCCTTTTTATGAATGGAAATCTTTCTGCTTGTTTTTAAGATGTTTGCAAGGAATTAAAGTTCGTGATCATAACATAGATAATGCCTAAGCAATATTCTTTTTGTTAATAAGATAACTACCAATGTGTTATTGCTTTTGAGGTAATTAATTAATAAACATTATAAACTCGTTAAGAAGGTTATGAACTAACGCCACGTGAAGAAGGATAAAATATCAAAACAAAGAAAGAAAAAATTAATGATAAAATTTTTCGTTGATTCAGAGTCTCACCAGTCACCACTAAAGGAGAGATGAGTCACACCTCAAAAATATATAACTTATATATATATATATATATATATTGGGTCTCCATTGAGTACAAGAACACACTTACTTATATATAACTCACTAACTAACTAACTAACTTGGGTCTCCATTGATCGAGTACGCTAACACACTTAATTATATTTTCACTAACTTTGGTCCAAGTTCATTATTAAAATACAAAATAATGCTTAACTCTTGAAAATTTAATACTAATTGCTTCATCAATTATAGACTCTCAAATTAGTTTGTAAGGAAAGTTATATATAATACCCAAGCATTTTTCTTTTCATTATTTGTTAATTCCAAATTAACATTCATTCTCCCTCATTTACAAAATTAAAATTACAGCTAGCAGTACACTCCACAAAATAGAAACACCCACGTTCAACACCAACAAATTAGGGACACCTAAATCATTAACATGCAAACTAAATATGAAACTGTACGTGTATTTGCTCAAACCTCAATTCTGTTTTATCAAAATCTTCAACCCATAAACTAATCCAATCGACAAACTATTAGAGCATCTCCAGCAGTGTAGCTAAAATGGAGATATTAGCTACATTTAACTATATTTTTTTTTTTTTCATTTTTTTTACTCCAACAGAATAGCTTCATATTAACTATTATACCTTAACTGCTACAGTGAATAGCTTCATATTGCTATTCACTGAATCACTATAGCATATTAGATTGTTGAATATAATATTATTTCTACATTATTTTCTCTCTCTTCTCTCCCTCCCTCAATGTTTCCCTCTCTTCTCTCTTCTCTATTCATGAATTATGATACAAATTCAAGTCTTTTGAATTACTAAAAACTCAAAAAAAGAATAACATGCATGCATATAATTGACAAACTAAAAATGAAAAAATAAAAATAACACACAAGTATGTTGTGTGAATCAATTCTATTGCAATTTACAAGATGATGCAAAAGCGGTTGCGGATAAAAAAATAAAAATAAAAAGATTAAAAAATAATATTTAATAAAATAAAGAATCTATTAGAGTTGATATTAAAAAATGAGTAGTTAAAATAGAGAATTGTGCTTTTTGACTAGGTTGAATACCTCTTACTGCTGGAGATGCTCTTACCCATATCAAATTTGAAGAAGCGTGCAACTCCCTCCAACTCCAAGATATCTCCAGGAAAGTCATATATAAGAATTTCAATTCACGTAAGAACATCTTAATATAAACCAATTACTTTTTTTAAAAAAAATAAAATTCCCTAAATTTTCAATTCTTCTCGGCTACCAAAAGTTTTAGCTCAACTGAAACTCTAGCCCTTTCCAAAAATGCCACCACATATTGAAACCGCATCTACGTTATATATATTACTCTCAAAATTTCTACTTTCTCTCAATCTTGTGAACCTAATCTGCACGAAATTGCTATGAGAAAGGATTTTTGATGCAGCGTGATTTAATAGGCTGCAGCGAAGAACATCAATAAGCAACGGATAAATAACTCCAAATCTAGATTCTATCAAAGACATAAGAATTTTTCTAAAAACAATAGATACTCTCTAAAGTTTAAAGGAAAAGAAGAATAAACTCAACTTTGGGTATTTTTATTAATCAAAATCAATAATAAAACAACTACCCATAAATTAGAGGCTATAAGCATGTATTTATAGCCTCAAGACTCATAAACCTAATAAAATATGACATAAATACCCCTAAAACCCTGAACCTAATAAAATAATGAAATATTGACTCCCAAAACCCTAATCCTACTAAAACAAGGAAATAAAGACGGTTTAACCTAATTAAAACGCAGAAAATAACATAATGGTCCTGCGTGCGCTCGATCGCAACACGTGGGCTATCGATCGCAAACCAAGCGCTCGATCGCAGTTACAGCGTGCTCTTGATCGTAGTACCAGACACCCAATTGTTATCCAATCTACATCAATTTTGAATACCCAAAAGATGACCAAAAGAACTTCGATTATTACCTCACCCACTATAGAGAAAATAATCCTTAACAAAAGGTGGACAGAAATCTAGATATTTCATCCTTGTAGCCATTGTTTGTCCCAAATTTTGGTGGATATGTGCATTCTTTGAGGTGATGTAGGAGAAAATTCACAAAACTGTTATTTTAATTATGCATGTGTGTTTTAATTTTCCTTTTTAATAAGGACTAGGTTTTCCCATTTCCATTAGGATTATATTTTCCTTTTTTAATAAGGATTGAGTTTTTCCTTTCCTATTATGATTTGTTTTCCTTTTCCTATTAGGATTTGTTTTCCAATTAGGTTTGTTTTTCCTTTTCCTTGTTGGTTTAGGAGGTGCCTAACCTATATAAAGGCATCTAGTCTTTGTTATTTTGGAATTCAGTTTATACTATCAATTAAATTTAAGTTTTTTAGAATTATTTCTCTGTTTGCTTATTTGGGGAAATTAGGGACTTTTTCTTCTCTATTTGTTATTTTCTCTCTTCCTGAATTCCCTTTTCAACCTTCAACTAGTGGACATGCTTGAAAACCTTGCAGTTTGCAGAATTTCAAATTGAATTTGCTTATGATCGTTTGAAGAGAGTTACACATGCTCATTTTGGTCTTTATGTTGAAAAGCAAGTTGACAGTGCTATTCATCAACTTGATATAGATATTGAAAGCTTTCTGCAGATATTGAGGCACTTAAAAGCAAACGCAAGCACATAAAATTTGCAAAATCTACAAAATCCAGCTTAAATGTTGCAGAATGCTTGCGAGAGGCTTTGGTACTGAAAAAAGGTAAAGCAAATATGTCGATGCTACTATAGATGTCAATAGCGTTAAACGTACATCTATTTCCATGCATGTATATATGTTTTGGTCATTTGTATTAGTTTGTCTCCACCAGGTTCTTGGGCTCTGTCCGGGTCCAATGTCACCTGTCGCGGCTGTGTCCTCGTGTTCCGGCCAGTTTTCCCCGGCGGCCTTCCTCTTCGACATGGTTTTTGCTTTGAGGGTTTTTGTTTATATGTTTTTATTTACACGTAATCGTTCTATTTCTTGTTGTTTTGTTATTGTTGTGTTTGTTTCTTGCTGTGTTTGTTTTGCTTGTTTTGTACACTTTGTGGGTGCCGCTCATGAGTGATTCACTCAAACTATACCCCCTGTTCTTTGAGTGTGACGCCGATCTCCTCCGCGCCAACTTCGCCGTCCATCGTCCATTGTTGGGTCTTTTCATGCGTCCCCCTCCGCAATAAGCTTCCAACGCCACCTTTCGCATCAGTTTCCAGCAAGCACGCGAACGGCTTTTCTTCCAACTGATGTCATTCGCCTAATGTACTCTTTCCTGTTATTTTTTTTCCCTATATTTGTTTTTGTTGCTTGTAATAAGGCTCTGTCCTCTCTCTTGATCTGCCCGCTTAATGCTCTTTTGGGTATTTGCTTTTGGTCTAGACCCTTAGGTTGTGGATGTGAACGATCCTGGCTTTCAGATCGAGGAGGTTGAATTTCGACATGGGTAGGGCTGTCAAAATTTACCGGAAAACCGAAACTGGAACCGGGAAACCAAGGACCAGGTTCCGGTTGCAAAAAAAAAAAAACCGGGACCTCGGTTCCGGTCCCGGTTTTTGGCACCTGGTAAAAACCGGGAAAACTGAAACCGGGTATATATATATATATATATATATTTGTTTTTAGCCATTTACCACTTAGGGTTCACGCATCTCTTCTTCCTTCCAGCCACCCTCTCTAACACACACACACTGTCTGTCTGTCTCTCTCTCTCTCTCTCTCTCTATGTGTGTCTTTTTGTCCATACATAATACATATATGTATTGGCATTGATTTTGTTGAGGGAGAGGAGTTTTGCTGGGTTTTGCTAAGGGAGGGGAGTTTTGGGTTGTTTTAGGTTGTGGGTTTTCTAGGTGTTGCTAGGTTTTGCTGAGGGAGATGAATTTTGGGTTGTTAATTTTTTGGGTTTTGTTGGGGTGTTTCCTGCCATGGCCGAATGGTGGAGTTTTGGGTTAATTTTTTGATTTGATTTCATAGATGAGTTTGAGTTTGGGTTTGGATGTTTTCTTGAGTGTTTGTAACAATGGAAAAACAAGATTACTCTTGTTTGGAGAAGATGATGTTCTTGGACTGAGATGCAAGGTTTTTATGGCTGGGTCCGGCAAGAAAGTTGCCGGATAAGGTGACAGTGGGTTTCTTAAAAAATCGGTTATCAGACTAGGTAAAACCGGAACTGGCCGGTAACTCAGTTTTGAGAAACCGGAGCCGGAACCAGGACCCCGGTTAACCGGGGCCCCGGTTCTGACTTCGGTTTCTCAAAACCGAGAATCGGGGTACCCCGGTTCCGATTCCGGTTTTGGCCAAAAACTGGGAAACCGGACCGGGTTGACACTCCTAGGCATGGAGGTTCTTTGCTCTCAGGGCCGAGGAATAAGAACTACCTATGCATTGAATTGAGTCTATCTTGTACAAATCTGTTTTTAAAACTGAAGGCTAGTCATGGGTTAGCGAATGTTGATGTCATTGATAGGTCTTGATTGCTAGATCGTTATATTTGTATCTTTGACGTCTATAACCTTAGCTTCTGCTATGATTTGCTTCAGAGCTTTATGCTCTGTTTGTAAGAGCTCTTGCTCGCAATTTTTTCATCAATGAATGAGTATGAAATATTTTCCCTTTCGAATCAAGTTAACAGTACCAACTATACTGTGTTACTTGGTAGAATATATGATATGATTCCTGATTAGATTTATATTCCTTATCGACCCAAAAAAAAAAAAGATTTATATTCCTTACAAAATAATTACCTTTTTATAATTGACTAATTAGGTTTTTGATTATAATGGTATAAAAACGACATCAATGGAGAATAGACATAAATGCAATAGAAGAAACAGGGGAGTCCAATTTTTGAACTGATTCTATAAATTTCTATGGAGCTGAACAATCCTCTACACTCTAACACACTCCCATTTCTTCTACATTGGAGGCTAAAAAGCAGGAATAAGAATATGGCAAACAATTACAATGGTCTGAGATGGACATGTAAAGCGAAGAACTTGCCAGAGCCAATACCCCTAAAAAGTTTCTATAGAAATGGACTGATCTGCTTGTAATTCAGATTATTAAAAAAAAAAAAAAAAAAATTGTAATTCTAGTATCTTTCAAAAAATATAATTGAAAAAGTAAAAGACAATATACTGCTTTGCATGTCCAAGAAGCACATATACTCCAAACAAAACCCCTGTTGTAGCCCATATCTTATGTGAAGATACATATTAAACATGCATCCAACTTAATTTTTTTTTCACGAATACTGCATGGATACGGCTATGTATGGGAAAAAAATTGAATTTTCTTCAGGAAAAAAAGGGGCCGGGGTCTATTCATGGAGGACAAAATGTACACCCATCATGTACTCCTAAAATTCTTATTGTTTGTTAAAAAAGAGTGAAAGGTTAAAATAATGTACAACACGAGAGGCAATGTTTTAGAAAGCTAGAGACCTCCAAAATTTAAAATCATTATAAATATCCTACAAAGCTAATCTAGGGTGTTTTTTTTTTTTTTTTTTTTTTTTTATTATTATTTTTTTTTAACAATGATCGATCCAAAGACTACTAAACATTGTTGCTGCATCAAATTTGTGGAATATTTGTGGTATGTAACATTTCTCAATCAGATTTAATCTCTTATTAACTCTACATGTTTGGATGACGACCCACATACAGCTGACCTAAACATATAATTGAATATTGGATGAACTCGCCAAGATCAAATATTACTATATTTCATACATGTTTTGTAACCCAAAATACTAGCTTTTTTTTTTTTTTTTGGCCTATCTTGTTTCAATATGTTTCAAAAAAAAAAAGAAGAAGACAAATTGTGTTCTCTCGCGTGAAGAATGGTGTGAACTTTGGTGGCTTTTCTCTTTCTCTAACCCTTTGTTCCAACAACCAGGGAATTGCAAGTTGGGGTTTTGAAACCAGAGAAAGATAATCCGGTTGGGCTTGCTAGCGTTTCAAATTAAGAATTCTCAGCGTTCAATCCACCAGTTTCCATAGTCTCCTCCGTCTCCAATGTAGGGCCCCCACCCCAAATAACAAATAATATTTTTCACTTTTGGTTACTCAAACCAGACTTTATAGGAGGTCACCCATCCTGGTACTGCACTCGTATAAATTCGCTTAACTGTGAAGTTCTGATGGGCTCATAACGGTGTAATGATACATATAGGCACATTCTCATTCCCAAGCAATGTGGGACGTCACAATCATCTCCTCTTGAGAACCAGCGTCCCGCCATATCAGGTTGGATAATGGCTCTAATACCATTTGTAACACCTCACCCCAAATGACTTACAATATTGTTCATTTTTAGCTGCCTCAAACTAGACTTTATAGGATGCATCCTGGTATTGCTCTTGTATAAACTCGCGTAACTGTGGAGTTTTGATGGGCTCATAACCGTCACGACTTTAAAACACGTTGTTGTCAAGAATGGTGTAACTATACATACAAGCACATTCTCATCCCCAGACGATGTGGAACATCACATCTGGCATACTCCAGAGCTCCGAACTACCCTCTCGCTGCCTCCATGTTTTACCCTTGCTTTCACGTGCAACTTGTTGTGGGTTCTTTGTATTAGATTTTTTTAAAAAAAATAATAATAATAATAATAAAAAGAAAAAGAGGTAAGTTGCCTATATTTTGGCCATTGGCCAAGATATTTGGTGTTTTGTTGGTATTTTGTAGACCTAGAGTATTTTTGGCAATTTGTTGACTTTTGTAGTATTTGTTTAAAATCCAAGCTCATTTTAGCTCACAGTTGACACTCATTTTTTGCCCATAGTTGGCCCATTAATTATTTAATTATCATATGACCTTACAGCTCTTGTGGAATAAGATGAGACATTTCTAATTATAAGCACAGCATATGACCTTACAGCCAGAAAACAATGAAATTAACAAACTCTCTTGTGGAACTCCATAACCCAGCTGTTGTAAGCACAGCATATGACCTTACAGCCAGAAAAACCAGTTTTAAAGCTAATGCCTCAAACTCTTTTTAGGTCCACTCTTTTCCTCTTTGGTTCTGAGCCAAAGAGGAAATTTGAACTAGAAGGTGCTTTTTCAGTGGTTTGAATCACTATATGAGTATTGAGTAGTAGGTTTGAATGGTTCAATTTGTTGAATATATATATATATATATATATATATATATATATATATATATATATATGTGTGTGTGTGTGTGTGTGTGTGTGTGTGTGTGTGTGTGTGTGTGTGTAAAAGGATAAAGTTGTACATTAAAAAGATATAAGATGTTTAGACGGTTAATATAATATTGTTGGGCCCAAATTAATCCATAGGATTAAACTTTTGAATTGTGTAATGTCTCAATATACTATATTATGGGCTCACTAAAGTATCCATCACCCTAACACGATTGAGGTCCATTCCAAGGGCAGGATCCTAAATTTTGCTAAAATAAGAGTCTAGATAAACAAGTAGATTATCTGCGGTTAGAATGTTGGGCTGAAGCCCATTTGTAATAAATAGGTTAATATTCAGTTGGTTACACAAGGTACGAGTTGTTTTGTAGTTTTTGTATAAATGGCCCAAATTAGGCCAACCAAAATTCTATTTTCTCTCTGATTTTTTCTTCGGAGATTGACAATCTCAAATCAGTCACCCATATCATCAGTTTTGTTCATATATACATTTTCACAAACAGCACTTACCATCAAATTACATTAGAAAATTATACAAAAATTAATAGAAAAGTCCTTTACACTAAATCTGTCTTACGCAAGCAAATTTATTCTCAGCGTAGATCGCATTTTAACCTTTTGAATGAATGATTTCACGTTGTTAAATAAAGTATATATAATATGACTCTTTAATTCTGTCTTACACAAAGAATTTTGTTTCCTTTTTTCTTATAACTTTGCGTCGAACGAGGGACTAGAATATTCCACTCAACAAGTTGTGATTCTTTTTCCTCAAAAGAGGAGGAAAGAATCACAACTTTATTTAATAGACAATTAAGTAAAAAGAATCACAATTTTGAATTATTGTCGCTGAAATTGTTACTTTTATTAATGGTATATCATTATTTTATATTTTTTTTTAATAAAAAAGGCACGAGAAAGCAACTAACTATAGCTATTTTACCTGACTATTAAGGGTAATGGTTCAATAACCCAAGGAAATTCTTAAGTGGTTAGGGCATGTAGTAGGACGTGGGTTCGAATCTCCGTAATGAAGAGTCCTCATATATGCTTGATTAGTATTAGCCACCTTAGATTTTCATTGATGCCCTGGTGGGCTAGGTCAAGCTATGATTGTCGGACTTGAAGGAAGACTTACGTTTCCTGCTGTCTAGGCCCATCCTGTGCAGCTTCTGACAAGTAAGTGCTACTATGGTCATACCCAAGTAGAATAGCCACAATTGGTCAGACCGACCCATCCTTTTTGCTTAAAAAAAAAAAAAAAAAAAAAAAAAAGTGATCAACCACGTACACCTATTTTGCCAAGAATCTTTTTTTCCCCGGAGGGGCCAAGCCAATGGTAGCGTCCCTGTTAAGTCATTCTCACTTGCTCTCTTTCTCTCGCTCTCTCAATTGTAGATCTCGATGCCAACGCATATATATATATATATATATATATAAATGAAGGTGTGGGCTAAAAAAAACAGAAAAAAAGAAAAAGAAGGTTGGTAAAGTAGCCAAAGGGTGACCGTAGTGGGAACCATGCACGCACAGCTTTTGCGCTATCTTTTTTCTTTTTGATTTCAAACCCCTCTAATTCTTCAGTCTGACATTATAATTGTAAGAACAATGTTGAAGATCACTCTCTATTTCTAAGATGATGAGAAAAAAATAAAAATCTCTGATTGATTTGGGTTAAAAACCTACCTGGAGAGAAAGACAGAGAGATGGAGATTGTTGAGCATTTCAGTCACAATCATACGTTATCGCTGAATGAAAAGAAGGTAGAAAATTGGGTTAAATGCGACGGATGCAATGAATATTGCAATATTGGAGGTCGGATCTACAGTTGCAGTAAATCTGGTTGTAGGGTCAACCTGGAAGAATCATGCGCAAAGCTACCGCAGGAGTTGCACAACCCCCTTCTTCACCCACACCCTCTTTCCCTAGTACCGACACAATACGGCTACTTATACTGTTGTGCTTGTCGCAAAAGTTGCTGGGGCCGCGCCTTCCGCTGCTACGAGTGCAACGTCATCCTTGATGTTAAGTGCGCTTTTATAAGGCGAGCGATAGAAGAAGGGGAGGAGGAGGCAGTCGGTACACATCATTTTAGCCACCCTGAGCATCCATTGCTACTTTTCGAGAACATGCCTGCCCATCGCATTAACTGCAGGGTATGTGGTCTATGGGGAAATTACTGCTCCGACCCGAAGACCTATGGTTGCCTCCCATGTGGCTTCTTTCTCCATCCGTCGTGTTTTAAGTTGCCGCAACAGATTTTCCATCCCTTTCATCCATACCACCTTCTCACCCTAAAACCCCCCCCAAAATGATATCCAGTACCGGGGCAATGCCTCCCATGTTGTTCGATGCAATGCCTGTCGCAATGATATCCAGTACCGGCAAAATGTCGCCTATGTTTGTGAGTGGGAGAATTGCAGATTTCGCTTGCACAGAGAATGCACTAGTGTGATAATGCCTGCCATAACATACCAAGGCCACGATCACCTTCTACAATTCAACCACAATATTAGAAAGAATAATCAGTTTTATAAACTCAACTGCAGCGCTTGCCATTCCATTTGTGAATCATATGGTTTCCGTTGTCTGTATTGTGATTTCAATCTCCATCATACGTGCGGTCCATTACCATATACCATTCAACACAAATCCCACGTTATACACCCCCTTATCCTTACAACTTCTCCCCTTGAAGATGAAGATGATTGCGAGCCGGACGAATTCTATTGTGATGCTTGTGAGGAACAAAGAGTAGACCCATTCTTACCCATTTATTATTGCAAGGAATGTCATTTTGTTGCTGAAATTTCTTGCGTCATCTCAGAGGTAATTAAGCTTTTTAATTCAAATACAGGTTTAATTGTGTCATTTAAAGTCAATAATTTTATATATCAAGATTTTCATTTTACAATTGTAGGTGGTATCATCGCTAAATGGGGAATATGGAGATGTAGAGTTGAGGAATCCTCTTGGACAGTTTGGTAAGGTTGTCACCAAAGACGTGGCAAAAGAGATTATGCAAAAGAAAGATCAAAAACAACTCGAGCCAACCTTAACTTGGGCCAATTATTTAGGTACTTTGAGTGAAGATGAGAAAAAGGAAAAGAATCTCTTAACGGATAGAATAAAGGAAACAATTAATGCCGAAAAGATAGAAGCTTATGACCATGAGGAAATTTTTTCTGACAAGGCTTATATACAATTCATGAAGTTTCTTAATCATTCTGGGTTCTCGAATGACAAGTTTCGTTATCCTTGGGATCTTTCTGATCATGAAAACAAAGAGGCCGTTGTCAATGTTAGGGATTACATGACTTCTCGTAAGTTAACTCCTATCTTAAACCACTTGCTTTCTAACCATGGGGATATTGGTGCCCAATCCACGTTAAGTACTCCTAAGTTCAAATCGCTTTATGTTTACATGCTATGTAAGTGTATAGATCACATGAGAAACACCATGGTTGTAGATATCACTCACGATATACTTCTCGACTGGTGGACATGCTTGAAAATCTTGCAACTTGAAGGATTTCAAATTGATTTTGCCTTTGATCGTTTGAAGAGAGTCACACATGCTTATTTTGGTCTTTATGTAGAAAAGGAAGTTGACAATGCTCTTCATCAACTTGAGAAATGGACGAGGAAAGTCAAGCGCATAAAATCTGCAAAATCTAGTCTTATTGAGGAATGCTTGAGAGAAGCTTCAATACTGAAGAAAGGTAAAGTAGTTACATCTAGGCTACTATAGATGCCAACAGTGTTAAACGTGTGTCTATTTTCATGCATGTATGTATGCTTATCTCTTTTGTATTAGTTTGTCTTATTTTATGCATCTTGAAGTTAGAGAATGGTGGAATAGAGTAATTATTTATATTTTTTAGTTTGTTAATAATATATGTGTTCTAATTGGAATTGAATCACAATTACCAAAAAAAAATTAAAAAACTCAAATTAAAATCAAAATTAAAAAAAAAATC